>NW_026535935.1:0-375000 GCF_028551555.1 Melozone crissalis
TTTTCCACTCTGTCTGGCAAGGAGAAACTGTGCCAGCACAAAAAACATCTCCCATCGTGTTCTAGAGGCTGCACGGAGGTCTGCCGAGTGTTTTGCAAGAAGAGAAAGAAAGTTGTCCAAAACAGCTTGCAATCGAATGTTCATGTGAATAGAAAAGGCAGGAGAGTGGTCAGGTACTGTTTTCTCTCAGTTGGCAAGCTGCGCACACAATCGCAGTGTTGTACAGCTTGTTTCATCACCTTTGCGAAGTTGCCGCTCTCTCCGGCTCCCGGAGACGAAGAAGCTGCTTCTTCGCGCAAAGACGATTCTGCCGCTCACTGTGCTCTGCGGTGTGCGCCTTCTGCCGAAAGAGGCCCGGGAGCCGTGCTTAGCTCTGCAGAGCACCGTACCTTCGTCTTTAGCCTCTCTTCTCGTCTACATCTTAGCAAAAAGCTTTTCCACTCTGTCTGGCAAGGAGAAACTTTGCCAGCACAAAAAACATCTCCCATGGTCTTCTAGAGGCTGCACGGAGGTCTGCCGAGTGTTTTGCAAGAAGAGAAAGAAAGTTATCCAAAACAGCTTGCAATCGAATGTTCATGTGAATAGAAAAGGCAGGAGAGTGGTCAGGTACTGTTTTCTCTCAGTTGGCAAGCTGCGCACACAATCGCAGTGTTGTACAGCTTGTTTCATCACCTTTGCGAAGTTGCCGCTCTCTCCGGCTCCCGAAGACGAAGAAGCTGCTTCTTCGCGCAAAGACGATTCTGCCGCTCACAGTGCTCTGCGGTGTGCGCCTTCTGCCGAAAGAGGTCCGGGAGCTGTGCTTAGCTCTGCAGAGCACCGTACCCTCGTCTTTAGCCTCTCTTCTCGTCTACATCATAGCAAAAAGCTTTTCCACTCTGTCTGGCAAGGAGAAAATGTGCCAGCACAAAAAACATCTCCCATCGTGTTCTAGAGGCTGCACGGAGGTCTGCCGAGTGTTTTGCAAGAAGAGAAAGAAAGTTGTCCAAAACAGCTTGCAATCGAATGTTCATGTGAATAGAAAAGGCAGCAGAGTGGTCAGGTACTGTTTTCTCTCAGTTGGCAAGCTGCGCACACAATCGCAGTGTTGTACAGCTTGTTTCATCACCTTTGCGAAGTTGCCGCTCTCTCCGGCTCCCGGAGACGAAGAAGCTGCTTCTTCGCGCAAAGACGATTCTGCCGATCACTGTGCTCTGCGGTGTGCGCCTTGTGCCGAAAGAGGTCTGGGAGCTGTGCTTAGCTCTGCAGAGCACCATACCTGCTTCTTTAGCCTCTCTTCTCGTCTACATCTTAGCAAAAAGCTTTTCCACTCTGTCTGGCAAGGAGAAACTGTGCCAGCACAAAAAACATCTTCCATCGTGTTCTAGAGGCTGCACGGAGGTCTGCCGAGTGTTTTGCAAGAAGAGAAAGAAAGTTGTCCAAAACAGCTTGCAATCGAATGTTCATGTGAATAGAAAAGGCAGGAGAGTGGTCAGGTACTGTTTTCTCTCACTTGGCAAGCTGCGCACACAATCGCAGTGTTGTACAGCTTGTTTCATCACCTTTGCGAAGTTGCCGCTCTCTCCGGCTCCCGGAGACGAAGAAGCTGCTTCTTCGCGCAAAGAAGATTCTGCCGCTCACAGTGCTCTTCGGTGTGCGCCTTCTGCCGAAAGAGGCCCGGGAGCTGTACTTAGCTCTGCAGAGCACCATACGTGCTTCTTTAGCGTCTCTTCACGTCTACATCTTAGCAAAAAGCTTTTCCACTCTGTCTGGCAAGGAGAAACTGTGCCAGCACAGAAAACATCTCCCATCGTGTTCTAGAAGCTGCACGGAGGTCTGCCGAGTGTTTTGCAAGAAGAGAAGGAAAGTTGTCCAAAACAGCTTGCAATCGAATGTTCATGTGAATAGAAAAGGCAGGAGAGTGGTCAGGTACTGTTTTCTCTCACTTGGCAAGCTGCGCAGACAATCGCAGTGTTGTACAGCTTGTTTCATCACCTTTGCGAAGTTGCCGCTCTCTCCGGCTCCCGGAGACGAAGAAGCTGCTTCTTCGCGCAAAGACGATTCTGCCGCTCATAGTGCTCTGCGGTGTGTGCCTTCTGCCGAAAGAGGTCCGGGAGCGATGCTTAGCTCTGCACAGTACCATACGTGCTTCTTTAGCCTCGCTTCTCGTCCACATCTTAGCAAAAAGCTTTTCCACTCTGTCTGGCAAGGAGAAACTGTGCCAGCACAAAAAACATCTCCCATCGTGTTCTAGAGGCTGCACGGAGGTCTGCCGAGTGTTTTGCAAGAAGAGAAAGAAAGTTGTCCAAAACAGCTTGCAATCGAATGTTCATGTGAATAGAAAAGGCAGGAGAGTGGTCAGGTACTGTTTTCTCTCACTTGGCAAGCTGCGCACACAATCGCAGTGTTGTACAGCTTGTTTCATCACCTTTGCGAAGTTGCCGCTCTCTCCGGCTCCCGGAGACGAAGAAGCTGCTTCTTCGCGCAAAGACGATTGTGCCGCTCACAGTGCTCTGCGGTGTGCGCCTTCTGCCGAAAGAGGCCCGGGAGCGGTGCTTAGCTCTGCAGAGCACCGTACCTTCGTCTTTAGCCTCTCTTCTCGTCTACATCTTAGCAAAAAGCTTTTCCACTCTGTCTGGCAAGGAGAAACTGTGCCAGCACAGAAAACATCTCCCATCGTGTTCTAGAGGCTGCACGGAGGTCTGCCGAGTGTTTTGCAAGAAGAGAAAGAAAGTTGTCCAAAACAGCTTGCAATCGAATGTTCAAGTGTATAGAAAAGGCTGGAGAGTGGTCAGGTACTGTTTTCTCTCAGTTGGCAAGCTGCGCACACAATCGCAGTGTTGTACAGCTTGTTTCATCACCTTTGCGAAGCTGCCGCTCTCTCCGGCTGCCGGAGACGAAGAAGCTGCTTCTTCGCGCAAAGACGATTCTGCCGCTCACAGTGCTCTGCGGTGTGCGCCTTCTGCCGAAAGAGGTCCGGGAGCGGTGCTTAGCTCTGCAGAGCACCGTACCTTCGTCTTTAGCCTCTCTTCTCGTCTACATCTTAGCAAAAAGCTTTTCCACTCTGTCTGGCAAGGAGAAACTTTGCCAGCACAGAAAACATCTCCCATCGTGTTCTAGAAGCTGCACGGAGGTCTGCCGAGTGTTTTGCAAGAAGAGAAAGAAAGTTGTCCAAAACAGCTTGCAATCGAATGTTCATGTGAATAGAAAAGGCAGGAGAGTGGTCAGGTACTGTTTTCTCTCAGTTGGCAAGCTGCGCACACAATCGCAGTGTTGTACAGCTTGTTTCATCACCTTTGCGAAGTTGCCGCTCTCTCCGGCTCCCGGAGACGAAGAAGCTGCTTCTTCGCGCAAAGACGATTCTGCCGCTCACAGTGCTCTGCGGTGTGCGCCTTCTGCCGAAAGAGGTCCGGGATCGGTGCTTAGCTCTGCAGAGCACCGTACCCTCGTCTTTAGCCTCTCTTCTCGTCTACATCATAGCAAAAAGCTTTTCCACTCTGTCTGGCAAGGAGAAAATGTGCCAGCACAAAAAACATCTCCCATCGTGTTCTAGAGGCTGCACGGAGGTCTGCCGAGTGTTTTGCAAGAAGAGAAAGAAAGTTGTCCAAAACAGCTTGCAATCGAATGTTCATGTGAATAGAAAAGGCAGCAGAGTGGTCAGGTACTGTTTTCTCTCAGTTGGCAAGCTGCGCACACAATCGCAGTGTTGTACAGCTTGTTTCATCACCTTTGCGAAGTTGCCGCTCTCTCCGGCTCCCGGAGACGAAGAAGCTGCTTCTTCGCGCAAAGACGATTCTGCCGATCACTGTGCTCTGCGGTGTGCGCCTTGTGCCGAAAGAGGTCTGGGAGCTGTGCTTAGCTCTGCAGAGCACCATACCTGCTTCTTTAGCCTCTCTTCTCGTCTACATCTTAGCAAAAAGCTTTTCCACTCTGTCTGGCAAGGAGAAACTGTGCCAGCACAAAAAACATCTTCCATCGTGTTCTAGAGGCTGCACGGAGGTCTGCCGAGTGTTTTGCAAGAAGAGAAAGAAAGTTGTCCAAAACAGCTTGCAATCGAATGTTCATGTGAATAGAAAAGGCAGGAGAGTGGTCAGGTACTGTTTTCTCTCACTTGGCAAGCTGCGCACACAATCGCAGTGTTGTACAGCTTGTTTCATCACCTTTGCGAAGTTGCCGCTCTCTCCGGCTCCCGGAGACGAAGAAGCTGCTTCTTCGCGCAAAGAAGATTCTGCCGCTCACAGTGCTCTTCGGTGTGCGCCTTCTGCCGAAAGAGGCCCGGGAGCTGTACTTAGCTCTGCAGAGCACCATACGTGCTTCTTTAGCGTCTCTTCACGTCTACATCTTAGCAAAAAGCTTTTCCACTCTGTCTGGCAAGGAGAAACTGTGCCAGCACAGAAAACATCTCCCATCGTGTTCTAGAAGCTGCACGGAGGTCTGCCGAGTGTTTTGCAAGAAGAGAAGGAAAGTTGTCCAAAACAGCTTGCAATCGAATGTTCATGTGAATAGAAAAGGCAGGAGAGTGGTCAGGTACTGTTTTCTCTCACTTGGCAAGCTGCGCAGACAATCGCAGTGTTGTACAGCTTGTTTCATCACCTTTGCGAAGTTGCCGCTCTCTCCGGCTCCCGGAGACGAAGAAGCTGCTTCTTCGCGCAAAGACGATTCTGCCGCTCATAGTGCTCTGCGGTGTGTGCCTTCTGCCGAAAGAGGTCCGGGAGCGATGCTTAGCTCTGCACAGTACCATACGTGCTTCTTTAGCCTCGCTTCTCGTCCACATCTTAGCAAAAAGCTTTTCCACTCTGTCTGGCAAGGAGAAACTGTGCCAGCACAAAAAACATCTCCCATCGTGTTCTAGAGGCTGCACGGAGGTCTGCCGAGTGTTTTGCAAGAAGAGAAAGAAAGTTGTCCAAAACAGCTTGCAATCGAATGTTCATGTGAATAGAAAAGGCAGGAGAGTGGTCAGGTACTGTTTTCTCTCACTTGGCAAGCTGCGCACACAATCGCAGTGTTGTACAGCTTGTTTCATCACCTTTGCGAAGTTGCCGCTCTCTCCGGCTCCCGGAGACGAAGAAGCTGCTTCTTCGCGCAAAGACGATTGTGCCGCTCACAGTGCTCTGCGGTGTGCGCCTTCTGCCGAAAGAGGCCCGGGAGCGGTGCTTAGCTCTGCAGAGCACCGTACCTTCGTCTTTAGCCTCTCTTCTCGTCTACATCTTAGCAAAAAGCTTTTCCACTCTGTCTGGCAAGGAGAAACTGTGCCAGCACAGAAAACATCTCCCATCGTGTTCTAGAGGCTGCACGGAGGTCTGCCGAGTGTTTTGCAAGAAGAGAAAGAAAGTTGTCCAAAACAGCTTGCAATCGAATGTTCAAGTGTATAGAAAAGGCTGGAGAGTGGTCAGGTACTGTTTTCTCTCAGTTGGCAAGCTGCGCACACAATCGCAGTGTTGTACAGCTTGTTTCATCACCTTTGCGAAGCTGCCGCTCTCTCCGGCTGCCGGAGACGAAGAAGCTGCTTCTTCGCGCAAAGACGATTCTGCCGCTCACAGTGCTCTGCGGTGTGCGCCTTCTGCCGAAAGAGGTCCGGGAGCGGTGCTTAGCTCTGCAGAGCACCGTACCTTCGTCTTTAGCCTCTCTTCTCGTCTACATCTTAGCAAAAAGCTTTTCCACTCTGTCTGGCAAGGAGAAACTTTGCCAGCACAGAAAACATCTCCCATCGTGTTCTAGAAGCTGCACGGAGGTCTGCCGAGTGTTTTGCAAGAAGAGAAAGAAAGTTGTCCAAAACAGCTTGCAATCGAATGTTCATGTGAATAGAAAAGGCAGGAGAGTGGTCAGGTACTGTTTTCTCTCAGTTGGCAAGCTGCGCACACAATCGCAGTGTTGTACAGCTTGTTTCATCACCTTTGCGAAGTTGCCGCTCTCTCCGGCTCCCGGAGACGAAGAAGCTGCTTCTTCGCGCAAAGACGATTCTGCCGCTCACAGTGCTCTGCGGTGTGCGCCTTCTGCCGAAAGAGGTCCGGGATCGGTGCTTAGCTCTGCAGAGCACCGTACCTTCGTCTTTAGCCTCTCTTCTCGTCTACATCTTAGCAAAAAGCTTTTCCACTCTGTCTGGCAATGAGAAACTGTGCCAGCACAGAAAACATCTCCATCGTGTTCTAGAGGCTGCACGGAGGTCTGCCGAGTGTTTTGCAAGAAGAGAAAGAAAGTTGTCCAAAACAGCTTGCAATCGAATGTTCATGTGAATAGAAAAGGCAGGAGAGTGGTCAGGTACTGTTTTCTCTCAGTTGGCAAGCTGCGCACACAATCGCAGTGTTGTACAGCTTGTTTCATCACCTTTGCGAAGTTGCCGCTCTCTCCGGCTCCCGGAGACGAAGAAGCTGCTTCTTCGCGCAAAGAAGATTCTGCCGCTCACAGTGCTCTTCGGTGTGCGCCTTCTGCCGAAAGAGGCCCGGGAGCTGTACTTAGCTCTGCAGAGCACCATACGTGCTTCTTTAGCGTCTCTTCACGTCTACATCTTAGCAAAAAGCTTTTCCACTCTGTCTGGCAAGGAGAAACTGTGCCAGCACAGAAAACATCTCCCATCGTGTTCTAGAAGCTGCACGGAGGTCTGCCGAGTGTTTTGCAAGAAGAGAAAGAAAGTTGTCCAAAACAGCTTGCAATCGAATGTTCATGTGAATAGAAAAGGCAGGAGAGTGGTCAGGTACTGTTTTCTCTCACTTGGCAAGCTGCGCACACAATCGCAGTGTTGTACAGCTTGTTTCATCACCTTTCCCAAGTTGCCGCTCTCTCCGGCTCCCGCACACGAAGAAGCTGCTTCTTCGCGCAAAGACGATTCTGCCGCTCACAGTGCTCTGCGGTGTGCGCCTTCTGCCGAAAGAGGTCCGGGAGCGATGCTTAGCTCTGCACAGTACCATACGTGCTTCTTTAGCCTCGCTTCTCGTCCACATCTTAGCAAAAAGCTTTTCCACTCTGTCTGGCAAGGAGAAACTGTGCCAGCACAGAAAACATCTCCCATCGTGTTCTAGAGGCTGCACGGAGGTCTGCCGAGTGTTTTGCAAGAAGAGAAAGAAAGTTGTCCAAAACAGCTTGCAATCGAATGTTCATGTGAATAGAAAAGGCAGGAGAGTGGTCAGGTACTGTTTTCTCTCACTTGGCAAGCTGCGCACACAATCGCAGTGTTGTACAACTTGTTTCATCACCTTTGCGAAGTTGCCGCTCTCTCCGGCTGCCGGAGACGAGGAAGCTGCTTCTTCGCGCAAAGACGATTCTGCCGCTCACAGTGCTCTGCGGTGTGCGCCTTCTGCCGAAAGAGGTCCGGGAGCTGTGCTTAGCTCTGCAGAGCACCGTACCTTCGTCTTTAGCCTCTCTTCTCGTCTACATCTTAGCAAAAAGATTTTTCCACTCTGTCTGGCAAGGAGAAACTGTGCCAGCACAAAAAACATCTCCCATCGTGTTCTAGAGGCTGCACGGAGGTCTGCCGAGTCTTTTGCAAGAAGAGAAAGAAAGTTGTCCAAAACAGCTTGCAATCGAATGTTCATGTGAATAGAAAAGGCAGGAGAGTGGTCAGGTACTGTTTTCTCTCAGTTGGCAAGCTGCGCACACAATCGCAGTGTTGTACAGCTTGTTTCATCACCTTTGCGAAGTTGCCGCTCTCTCCGGCTCCCGGAGACGAAGAAGCTGCTTCTTCGCGCAAAGACGATTCTGCCGCTCACAGTGCTCTGCGGTGTGCGCCTTCTGCCGAAAGAGGCACGGGAGCTGTGCTTAGCTCTGCAGAGCACCGTACCTTCGTCTTTAGCCTCTCTTCTCGTCTACATCTTAGCAAAAAGCTTTTCCACTCTGTCTGGCAAGGACAAACTGTGCCAGCACAGAAAACATCTCCCATCGTGTTCTAGAGGCTGCACGGAGGTCTGCCGAGTGTTTTGCAAGAAGAGAAAGAAAGTTGTCCAAAACAGCTTGCAATCGAATGTTCATGTGAATAGAAAAGGCAGGAGAGTGGTCAGGTACTGTTTTCTCTCAGTTGGCAAGCTGCGCACACAATCGCAGTGTTGTACAGCTTGTTTCATCACCTTTGCAAAGTTGCCGCTCTCTCCGGCTGCCGGAGACGAAGAAGCTGCTTCTTCGCGCAAAGACGATTCTGCCGCTCACTGTGCTCTGCGGTGTGCGCCTTCTGCCGAAAGAGGTCTGGGAGCTGTGCTTAGCTCTGCAGAGCACCATACCTGCTTCTTTAGCCTCTCTTCTCGTCTACATCTTAGCAAAAAGCTTTTCCACTCTGTCTGGCAAGGAGAAACTGTGCCAGCACAGAAAACATCTTCCATCGTGTTCTAGAGGCTGCACGGAGTCTGCCGAGTGTTTTGCAAGAAGAGAAAGAAAGTTGTCCAAAACAGCTTGCAATCGAATGTTCATGTGAATAGAAAAGGCAGGAGAGTGGTCAGGTACTGTTTTCTCTCACTTGGCAAGCTGCGCACACAATCGCAGTGTTGTACAGCTTGTTTCATCACCTTTGCGAAGTTGCCGCTCTCTCCGCCTCCCGGAGACGAAGAAGCTGCTTCTTCGCGCAAAGAAGATTCTGCCGCTCACAGTGCTCTTCGGTGTGCGCCTTCTGCCGAAAGAGGCCCGGGAGCTGTACTTAGCTCTGCAGAGCACCATACCTGCTTCTTTAGCGTCTCTTCACGTCTACATCTTAGCAAAAAGCTTTTCCACTCTGTCTGGCAAGGAGAAACTGTGCCAGCACAGAAAACATCTCCCATCGTGTTCTAGAAGCTGCACGGAGGTCTGCCGAGTGTTTTGCAAGAAGAGAAGGAAAGTTGTCCAAAACAGCTTGCAATCGAATGTTCATGTGAATAGAAAAGGCAGGAGAGTGGTCAGGTACTGTTTTCTCTCACTTGGCAAGCTGCGCACACAATCGCAGTGTTGTACAGCTTGTTTCATCACCTTTGCGAAGTTGCCGCTCTCTCCGGCTCCCGCACACGAAGAAGCTGCTTCTTCGCGCAAAGACGATTCTGCCGCTCATAGTGCTCTGCGGTGTGCGCCTTCTGCCGAAAGAGGTCCGGGAGCGATGCTTAGCTCTGCACAGTACCATACGTGCTTCTTTAGCCTCGCTTCTCGTCCACATTTTAGCAAAAAGCTTTTCCACTCTGTCTGGCAAGGACAAACTGTGCCAGCACAAAAACATCTCCCATCGTGTTCTAGAGGCTGCACGGAGGTCTGCCGAGTCTTTTGCAAGAAGAGAAAGAAAGTTGTCCAAAACAGCTTGCAATCGAATGTTCATGTGAATAGAAAAGGCAGGAGAGTGGTCAGGTACTGTTTTCTCTCACTTGGCAAGCTGCGCACACAATCGCAGTGTTGTACAGCTTGTTTCATCACCTTTGCGAAGTTGCCGCTCTCTCCGCCTCCCGGAGACGAAGAAGCTGCTTCTTCGCGCAAAGACGATTGTGCCGCTCACAGTGCTCTGCGGTGTGCGCCTTCTGCCGAAAGAGGCCCGGGAGCGGTGCTTAGCTCTGCAGAGCACCGTACCTTCGTCTTTAGCCTCTCTTCTCGTCTACATCTTAGCAAAAAGCTTTTCCACTCTGTCTGGCAAGGAGAAACTGTGCCAGCACAGAAAACATCTCCCATCGTGTTCTAGAGGCTGCACGGAGGTCTGCCGAGTGTTTTGCAAGAAGAGAAAGAAAGTTGTCCAAAACAGCTTGCAATCGAATGTTCAAGTGTATAGAAAAGGCTGGAGAGTGGTCAGGTACTGTTTTCTCTCAGTTGGCAAGCTGCGCACACAATCGCAGTGTTGTACAGCTTGTTTCATCACGTTAGCGAAGCTGCCGCTCTCTCCGGCTGCCGGAGACGAAGAAGCTGCTTCTTCGCGCAAAGACGATTCTGCCGCTCACAGTGCTCTGCGGTGTGCGCCTTCTGCCGAAAGAGGTCCGGGAGCGGTGCTTAGCTCTGCAGAGCACCGTACCTTCGTCTTTAGCCTCTCTTCTCGTCTACATCTTAGCAAAAAGCTTTTCCACTCTGTCTGGCAAGGAGAAACTTTGCCAGCACAGAAAACATCTCCCATCGTGTTCTAGAAGCTGCACGGAGGTCTGCCGAGTGTTTTGCAAGAAGAGAAAGAAAGTTGTCCAAAACAGCTTGCAATCGAATGTTCATGTGAATAGAAAAGGCAGGAGAGTGGTCAGGTACTGTTTTCTCTCAGTTGGCAAGCTGCGCACACAATCGCAGTGTTGTACAGCTTGTTTCATCACCTTTGCGAAGTTGCCGCTCTCTCCGGCTCCCGGAGACGAAGAAGCTGCTTCTTCGCGCAAAGACGATTCTGCCGCTCACAGTGCTCTGCGGTGTGCGCCTTCTGCCGAAAGAGGTCCGGGATCGGTGCTTAGCTCTGCAGAGCACCGTACCTTCGTCTTTAGCCTCTCTTCTCGTCTACATCTTAGCAAAAAGCTTTTCCACTCTGTCTGGCAATGAGAAACTGTGCCAGCACAGAAAACATCTCCCATCGTGTTCTAGAGGCTGCACGGAGGTCTGCCGAGTGTTTTGCAAGAAGAGAAAGAAAGTTGTCCAAAACAGCTTGCAATCGAATGTTCATGTGAATAGAAAAGGCAGGAGAGTGGTCAGGTACTGTTTTCTCTCAGTTGGCAAGCTGCGCACACAATCGCAGTGTTGTACAGCTTGTTTTATCACCTTTGCGAAGTTGCCGCTCTCTCCGGCTCCCGGAGACGAAGAAGCTGCTTCTTCGCGCAAAGAAGATTCTGCCGCTCACAGTGCTCTTCGGTGTGCGCCTTCTGCCGAAAGAGGCCCGGGAGCTGTACTTAGCTCTGCAGAGCACCATACGTGCTTCTTTAGCGTCTCTTCACGTCTACATCTTAGCAAAAAGCTTTTCCACTCTGTCTGGCAAGGAGAAACTGTGCCAGCACAGAAAACATCTCCCATCGTGTTCTAGAAGCTGCACGGAGGTCTGCCGAGTGTTTTGCAAGAAGAGAAAGAAAGTTGTCCAAAACAGCTTGCAATCGAATGTTCATGTGAATAGAAAAGGCAGGAGAGTGGTCAGGTACTGTTTTCTCTCACTTGGCAAGCTGCGCACACAATCGCAGTGTTGTACAGCTTGTTTCATCACCTTTGCGAAGTTGCCGCTCTCTCCGGCTCCCGCACACGAAGAAGCTGCTTCTTCGCGCAAAGACGATTCTGCCGCTCATAGTGCTCTGCGGTGTGCGCCTTCTGCCGAAAGAGGTCCGGGAGCGATGCTTAGCTCTGCACAGTACCATACGTGCTTCTTTAGCCTCGCTTCTCGTCCACATCTTAGCAAAAAGCTTTTCCACTCTGTCTGGCAAGGAGAAACTGTGCCAGCACAGAAAACATCTCCCATCGTGTTCTAGAGGCCGCACGGAGGTCTGCCGAGTGTTTTGCAAGAAGAGAAAGAAAGTTGTCCAAAACAGCTTGCAATCGAATGTTCATGTGAATAGAAAAGGCAGGAGAGTGGTCAGGTACTGTTTTCTCTCACTTGGCAAGCTGCGCACACAATCGCAGTGTTGTACAACTTGTTTCATCACCTTTGCGAAGTTGCCGCTCTCTCCGGCTCCCGGAGACGAGGAAGCTGCTTCTTCGCGCAAAGACGATTCTGCCGCTCACAGTGCTCTGCGGTGTGCGCCTTCTGCCGAAAGAGGTCCGGGAGCTGTGCTTAGCTCTGCAGAGCACCGTACCTTCGTCTTTAGCCTCTCTTCTCGTCTACATCTTAGCAAAAAGCTTTTCCACTCTGTCTGGCAATGAGAAACTGTGCCAGCACAGAAAACATCTCCCATCGTGTTCTAGAGGCTGCACGGAGGTCTGCCGAGTGTTTTGCAAGAAGAGAAAGAAAGTTGTCCAAAACAGCTTGCAATCGAATGTTCATGTGAATAGAAAAGGCAGGAGAGTGGTCAGGTACTGTTTTCTCTCAGTTGGCAAGCTGCGCACACAATCGCAGTGTTGTACAGCTTGTTTCATCACCTTTGCGAAGTTGCCGCTCTCTCCGGCTCCCGGAGACGAAGAAGCTGCTTCTTCGCGCAAAGAAGATTCTGCCGCTCACAGTGCTCTTCGGTGTGCGCCTTCTGCCGAAAGAGGCCCGGGAGCTGTACTTAGCTCTGCAGAGCACCATACGTGCTTCTTTAGCGTCTCTTCACGTCTACATCTTAGCAAAAAGCTTTTCCACTCTGTCTGGCAAGGAGAAACTGTGCCAGCACAGAAAACATCTCCCATCGTGTTCTAGAAGCTGCACGGAGGTCTGCCGAGTGTTTTGCAAGAAGAGAAAGAAAGTTGTCCAAAACAGCTTGCAATCGAATGTTCATGTGAATAGAAAAGGCAGGAGAGTGGTCAGGTACTGTTTTCTCTCACTTGGCAAGCTGCGCACACAATCGCAGTGTTGTACAGCTTGTTTCATCACCTTTCCCAAGTTGCCGCTCTCTCCGGCTCCCGCACACGAAGAAGCTGCTTCTTCGCGCAAAGACGATTCTGCCGCTCATAGTGCTCTGCGGTGTGCGCCTTCTGCCGAAAGAGGTCCGGGAGCGATGCTTAGCTCTGCACAGTACCATACGTGCTTCTTTAGCCTCGCTTCTCGTCCACATCTTAGCAAAAAGCTTTTCCACTCTGTCTGGCAAGGAGAAACTGTGCCAGCACAGAAAACATCTCCCATCGTGTTCTAGAGGCCGCACGGAGGTCTGCCGAGTGTTTTGCAAGAAGAGAAAGAAAGTTGTCCAAAACAGCTTGCAATCGAATGTTCATGTGAATAGAAAAGGCAGGAGAGTGGTCAGGTACTGTTTTCTCTCACTTGGCAAGCTGCGCACACAATCGCAGTGTTGTACAACTTGTTTCATCACCTTTGCGAAGTTGCCGCTCTCTCCGGCTCCCGGAGACGAGGAAGCTGCTTCTTCGCGCAAAGACGATTCTGCCGCTCACAGTGCTCTGCGGTGTGCGCCTTCTGCCGAAAGAGGTCCGGGAGCTGTGCTTAGCTCTGCAGAGCACCGTACCTTCGTCTTTAGCCTCTCTTCTCGTCTACATCTTAGCAAAAAGCTTTTCCACTCTGTCTGGCAAGGAGAAACTGTGCCAGCACAAAAAACATCTCCCATCGTGTTCTAGAGGCTGCACGGATGTCTGCCGAGTGTTTTGCAAGAAGAGAAACAAAGTTGTCCAAAACAGCTTGCAATCGAATGTTCATGTGAATAGAAAAGGCAGGAGAGTGGTCAGGTACTGTTTTCTCTCAGTTGGCAAGCTGCGCACACAATCGCAGTGTTGTACAGCTTGTTTCATCACCTTTGCGAAGTTGCCGCTCTCTCCGGCTCCCGGAGACGAAGAAGCTGCTTCTTCGCGCAAAGACGATTCTGCCGCTCACTGTGCTCTGCAGTGTGCGCCTTCTGCCGAAAGAGGTCCGGGATCGGTGCTTAGCTCTGCAGAGCACCGTACCTTCGTCTTTAGCCTCTCTTCTCGTCTACATCTTAGCAAAAAGCTTTTCCACTCTGTCTGGCAAGGACAAACTGTGCCAGCACAGAAAACATCTCCCATCGTGTTCTAGAGGCTGCACGGAGGTCTGCCGAGTGTTTTGCAAGAAGAGAAAGAAAGTTGTCCAAAACAGCTTGCAATCGAATGTTCATGTGAATAGAAAAGGCAGGAGAGTGGTCAGGTACTGTTTTCTCTCACTTGGCAAGCTGCGCACACAATCGCAGTGTTGTACAGCTTGTTTCATCACCTTTGCGAAGTTGCCGCTCTCTCCGGCTCCCGGAGACGAAGAAGCTGCTTCTTCGCGCAAAGACAATTCTGCCGCTCACAGTGCTCTGCGGTGTGCGCCTTCTGCCGAAAGAGGTCCGGGAGCGGTGCTTAGCTCTGCAGAGCACCGTACCTTCGTCTTTAGCCTCTCTTCTCGTCTACATCTTAGCAAAAAGCTTTTCCACTCTGTCTGGCAAGGAGAAACTGTGCCAGCACAAAAAACATCTCCCATCGTGTTCTAGAGGCTGCACGGAGGTCTGCCGAGTGTTTTGCAAGAAGAGAAAGAAAGTTGTCCAAAACAGCTTGCAATCGAATGTTCATGTGAATAGAAAAGGCAGGAGAGTGGTCAGGTACTGTTTTCTCTCAGTTGGCAAGCTGCGCACACAATCGCAGTGTTGTACAGCTTGTTTCATCACCTTTGCGAAGTTGCCGCTCTCTCCGGCTCCCGGAGACGAAGAAGCTGCTTCTTCGCGCAAAGACGATTCTGCCGCTCACTGTGCTCTGCGGTGTGCGCCTTCTGCCGAAAGAGGCCCGGGAGCCGTGCTTAGCTCTGCAGAGCACCGTACCTTCGTCTTTAGCCTCTCTTCTCGTCTACATCTTAGCAAAAAGCTTTTCCACTCTGTCTGGCAAGGAGAAACTTTGCCAGCACAAAAAACATCTCCCATGGTCTTCTAGAGGCTGCACGGAGGTCTGCCGAGTGTTTTGCAAGAAGAGAAAGAAAGTTATCCAAAACAGCTTGCAATCGAATGTTCATGTGAATAGAAAAGGCAGGAGAGTGGTCAGGTACTGTTTTCTCTCAGTTGGCAAGCTGCGCACACAATCGCAGTGTTGTACAGCTTGTTTCATCACCTTTGCGAAGTTGCCGCTCTCTCCGGCTCCCGAAGACGAAGAAGCTGCTTCTTCGCGCAAAGACGATTCTGCCGCTCACAGTGCTCTGCGGTGTGCGCCTTCTGCCGAAAGAGGTCCGGGAGCTGTGCTTAGCTCTGCAGAGCACCGTACCCTCGTCTTTAGCCTCTCTTCTCGTCTACATCATAGCAAAAAGCTTTTCCACTCTGTCTGGCAAGGAGAAAATGTGCCAGCACAAAAAACATCTCCCATCGTGTTCTAGAGGCTGCACGGAGGTCTGCCGAGTGTTTTGCAAGAAGAGAAAGAAAGTTGTCCAAAACAGCTTGCAATCGAATGTTCATGTGAATAGAAAAGGCAGCAGAGTGGTCAGGTACTGTTTTCTCTCAGTTGGCAAGCTGCGCACACAATCGCAGTGTTGTACAGCTTGTTTCATCACCTTTGCGAAGTTGCCGCTCTCTCCGGCTCCCGGAGACGAAGAAGCTGCTTCTTCGCGCAAAGACGATTCTGCCGATCACTGTGCTCTGCGGTGTGCGCCTTGTGCCGAAAGAGGTCTGGGAGCTGTGCTTAGCTCTGCAGAGCACCATACCTGCTTCTTTAGCCTCTCTTCTCGTCTACATCTTAGCAAAAAGCTTTTCCACTCTGTCTGGCAAGGAGAAACTGTGCCAGCACAAAAAACATCTTCCATCGTGTTCTAGAGGCTGCACGGAGGTCTGCCGAGTGTTTTGCAAGAAGAGAAAGAAAGTTGTCCAAAACAGCTTGCAATCGAATGTTCATGTGAATAGAAAAGGCAGGAGAGTGGTCAGGTACTGTTTTCTCTCACTTGGCAAGCTGCGCACACAATCGCAGTGTTGTACAGCTTGTTTCATCACCTTTGCGAAGTTGCCGCTCTCTCCGGCTCCCGGAGACGAAGAAGCTGCTTCTTCGCGCAAAGAAGATTCTGCCGCTCACTGTGCTCTTCGGTGTGCGCCTTCTGCCGAAAGAGGCCCGGGAGCTGTACTTAGCTCTGCAGAGCACCATACGTGCTTCTTTAGCGTCTCTTCACGTCTACATCTTAGCAAAAAGCTTTTCCACTCTGTCTGGCAAGGAGAAACTGTGCCAGCACAGAAAACATCTCCCATCGTGTTCTAGAAGCTGCACGGAGGTCTGCCGAGTGTTTTGCAAGAAGAGAAGGAAAGTTGTCCAAAACAGCTTGCAATCGAATGTTCATGTGAATAGAAAAGGCAGGAGAGTGGTCAGGTACTGTTTTCTCTCACTTGGCAAGCTGCGCAGACAATCGCAGTGTTGTACAGCTTGTTTCATCACCTTTGCGAAGTTGCCGCTCTCTCCGGCTCCCGGAGACGAAGAAGCTGCTTCTTCGCGCAAAGACGATTCTGCCGCTCATAGTGCTCTGCGGTGTGTGCCTTCTGCCGAAAGAGGTCCGGGAGCGATGCTTAGCTCTGCACAGTACCATACGTGCTTCTTTAGCCTCGCTTCTCGTCCACATCTTAGCAAAAAGCTTTTCCACTCTGTCTGGCAAGGAGAAACTGTGCCAGCACAAAAAACATCTCCCATCGTGTTCTAGAGGCTGCACGGAGGTCTGCCGAGTGTTTTGCAAGAAGAGAAAGAAAGTTGTCCAAAACAGCTTGCAATCGAATGTTCATGTGAATAGAAAAGGCAGGAGAGTGGTCAGGTACTGTTTTCTCTCACTTGGCAAGCTGCGCACACAATCGCAGTGTTGTACAGCTTGTTTCATCACCTTTGCGAAGTTGCCGCTCTCTCCGGCTCCCGGAGACGAAGAAGCTGCTTCTTCGCGCAAAGACGATTGTGCCGCTCACAGTGCTCTGCGGTGTGCGCCTTCTGCCGAAAGAGGCCCGGGAGCGGTGCTTAGCTCTGCAGAGCACCGTACCTTCGTCTTTAGCCTCTCTTCTCGTCTACATCTTAGCAAAAAGCTTTTCCACTCTGTCTGGCAAGGAGAAACTGTGCCAGCACAGAAAACATCTCCCATCGTGTTCTAGAGGCTGCACGGAGGTCTGCCGAGTGTTTTGCAAGAAGAGAAAGAAAGTTGTCCAAAACAGCTTGCAATCGAATGTTCAAGTGTATAGAAAAGGCTGGAGAGTGGTCAGGTACTGTTTTCTCTCAGTTGGCAAGCTGCGCACACAATCGCAGTGTTGTACAGCTTGTTTCATCACCTTTGCGAAGCTGCCGCTCTCTCCGGCTGCCGGAGACGAAGAAGCTGCTTCTTCGCGCAAAGACGATTCTGCCGCTCACAGTGCTCTGCGGTGTGCGCCTTCTGCCGAAAGAGGTCCGGGAGCGGTGCTTAGCTCTGCAGAGCACCGTACCTTCGTCTTTAGCCTCTCTTCTCGTCTACATCTTAGCAAAAAGCTTTTCCACTCTGTCTGGCAAGGAGAAACTTTGCCAGCACAGAAAACATCTCCCATCGTGTTCTAGAAGCTGCACGGAGGTCTGCCGAGTGTTTTGCAAGAAGAGAAAGAAAGTTGTCCAAAACAGCTTGCAATCGAATGTTCATGTGAATAGAAAAGGCAGGAGAGTGGTCAGGTACTGTTTTCTCTCAGTTGGCAAGCTGCGCACACAATCGCAGTGTTGTACAGCTTGTTTCATCACCTTTGCGAAGTTGCCGCTCTCTCCGGCTCCCGGAGACGAAGAAGCTGCTTCTTCGCGCAAAGACGATTCTGCCGCTCACAGTGCTCTGCGGTGTGCGCCTTCTGCCGAAAGAGGTCCGGGATCGGTGCTTAGCTCTGCAGAGCACCGTACCCTCGTCTTTAGCCTCTCTTCTCGTCTACATCATAGCAAAAAGCTTTTCCACTCTGTCTGGCAAGGAGAAAATGTGCCAGCACAAAAAACATCTCCCATCGTGTTCTAGAGGCTGCACGGAGGTCTGCCGAGTGTTTTGCAAGAAGAGAAAGAAAGTTGTCCAAAACAGCTTGCAATCGAATGTTCATGTGAATAGAAAAGGCAGCAGAGTGGTCAGGTACTGTTTTCTCTCAGTTGGCAAGCTGCGCACACAATCGCAGTGTTGTACAGCTTGTTTCATCACCTTTGCGAAGTTGCCGCTCTCTCCGGCTCCCGGAGACGAAGAAGCTGCTTCTTCGCGCAAAGACGATTCTGCCGCTCACAGTGCTCTGCGGTGTGCGCCTTGTGCCGAAAGAGGTCTGGGAGCTGTGCTTAGCTCTGCAGAGCACCATACCTGCTTCTTTAGCCTCTCTTCTCGTCTACATCTTAGCAAAAAGCTTTTCCACTCTGTCTGGCAAGGAGAAACTGTGCCAGCACAAAAAACATCTTCCATCGTGTTCTAGAGGCTGCACGGAGGTCTGCCGAGTGTTTTGCAAGAAGAGAAAGAAAGTTGTCCAAAACAGCTTGCAATCGAATGTTCATGTGAATAGAAAAGGCAGGAGAGTGGTCAGGTACTGTTTTCTCTCACTTGGCAAGCTGCGCACACAATCGCAGTGTTGTACAGCTTGTTTCATCACCTTTGCGAAGTTGCCGCTCTCTCCGGCTCCCGGAGACGAAGAAGCTGCTTCTTCGCGCAAAGAAGATTCTGCCGCTCACAGTGCTCTTCGGTGTGCGCCTTCTGCCGAAAGAGGCCCGGGAGCTGTACTTAGCTCTGCAGAGCACCATACGTGCTTCTTTAGCGTCTCTTCACGTCTACATCTTAGCAAAAAGCTTTTCCACTCTGTCTGGCAAGGAGAAACTGTGCCAGCACAGAAAACATCTCCCATCGTGTTCTAGAAGCTGCACGGAGGTCTGCCGAGTGTTTTGCAAGAAGAGAAGGAAAGTTGTCCAAAACAGCTTGCAATCGAATGTTCATGTGAATAGAAAAGGCAGGAGAGTGGTCAGGTACTGTTTTCTCTCACTTGGCAAGCTGCGCAGACAATCGCAGTGTTGTACAGCTTGTTTCATCACCTTTGCGAAGTTGCCGCTCTCTCCGGCTCCCGGAGACGAAGAAGCTGCTTCTTCGCGCAAAGACGATTCTGCCGCTCATAGTGCTCTGCGGTGTGTGCCTTCTGCCGAAAGAGGTCCGGGAGCGATGCTTAGCTCTGCACAGTACCATACGTGCTTCTTTAGCCTCGCTTCTCGTCCACATCTTAGCAAAAAGCTTTTCCACTCTGTCTGGCAAGGAGAAACTGTGCCAGCACAAAAAACATCTCCCATCGTGTTCTAGAGGCTGCACGGAGGTCTGCCGAGTGTTTTGCAAGAAGAGAAAGAAAGTTGTCCAAAACAGCTTGCAATCGAATGTTCATGTGAATAGAAAAGGCAGGAGAGTGGTCAGGTACTGTTTTCTCTCACTTGGCAAGCTGCGCACACAATCGCAGTGTTGTACAGCTTGTTTCATCACCTTTGCGAAGTTGCCGCTCTCTCCGGCTCCCGGAGACGAAGAAGCTGCTTCTTCGCGCAAAGACGATTGTGCCGCTCACAGTGCTCTGCGGTGTGCGCCTTCTGCCGAAAGAGGCCCGGGAGCGGTGCTTAGCTCTGCAGAGCACCGTACCTTCGTCTTTAGCCTCTCTTCTCGTCTACATCTTAGCAAAAAGCTTTTCCACTCTGTCTGGCAAGGAGAAACTGTGCCAGCACAGAAAACATCTCCCATCGTGTTCTAGAGGCTGCACGGAGGTCTGCCGAGTGTTTTGCAAGAAGAGAAAGAAAGTTGTCCAAAACAGCTTGCAATCGAATGTTCAAGTGTATAGAAAAGGCTGGAGAGTGGTCAGGTACTGTTTTCTCTCAGTTGGCAAGCTGCGCACACAATCGCAGTGTTGTACAGCTTGTTTCATCACCTTTGCGAAGCTGCCGCTCTCTCCGGCTGCCGGAGACGAAGAAGCTGCTTCTTCGCGCAAAGACGATTCTGCCGCTCACAGTGCTCTGCGGTGTGCGCCTTCTGCCGAAAGAGGTCCGGGAGCGGTGCTTAGCTCTGCAGAGCACCGTACCTTCGTCTTTAGCCTCTCTTCTCGTCTACATCTTAGCAAAAAGCTTTTCCACTCTGTCTGGCAAGGAGAAACTTTGCCAGCACAGAAAACATCTCCCATCGTGTTCTAGAAGCTGCACGGAGGTCTGCCGAGTGTTTTGCAAGAAGAGAAAGAAAGTTGTCCAAAACAGCTTGCAATCGAATGTTCATGTGAATAGAAAAGGCAGGAGAGTGGTCAGGTACTGTTTTCTCTCAGTTGGCAAGCTGCGCACACAATCGCAGTGTTGTACAGCTTGTTTCATCACCTTTGCGAAGTTGCCGCTCTCTCCGGCTCCCGGAGACGAAGAAGCTGCTTCTTCGCGCAAAGACGATTCTGCCGCTCACAGTGCTCTGCGGTGTGCGCCTTCTGCCGAAAGAGGTCCGGGATCGGTGCTTAGCTCTGCAGAGCACCGTACCTTCGTCTTTAGCCTCTCTTCTCGTCTACATCTTAGCAAAAAGCTTTTCCACTCTGTCTGGCAATGAGAAACTGTGCCAGCACAGAAAACATCTCCCATCGTGTTCTAGAGGCTGCACGGAGGTCTGCCGAGTGTTTTGCAAGAAGAGAAAGAAAGTTGTCCAAAACAGCTTGCAATCGAATGTTCATGTGAATAGAAAAGGCAGGAGAGTGGTCAGGTACTGTTTTCTCTCAGTTGGCAAGCTGCGCACACAATCGCAGTGTTGTACAGCTTGTTTCATCACCTTTGCGAAGTTGCCGCTCTCTCCGGCTCCCGGAGACGAAGAAGCTGCTTCTTCGCGCAAAGAAGATTCTGCCGCTCACAGTGCTCTTCGGTGTGCGCCTTCTGCCGAAAGAGGCCCGGGAGCTGTACTTAGCTCTGCAGAGCACCATACGTGCTTCTTTAGCGTCTCTTCACGTCTACATCTTAGCAAAAAGCTTTTCCACTCTGTCTGGCAAGGAGAAACTGTGCCAGCACAGAAAACATCTCCCATCGTGTTCTAGAAGCTGCACGGAGGTCTGCCGAGTGTTTTGCAAGAAGAGAAAGAAAGTTGTCCAAAACAGCTTGCAATCGAATGTTCATGTGAATAGAAAAGGCAGGAGAGTGGTCAGGTACTGTTTTCTCTCACTTGGCAAGCTGCGCACACAATCGCAGTGTTGTACAGCTTGTTTCATCACCTTTCCCAAGTTGCCGCTCTCTCCGGCTCCCGCACACGAAGAAGCTGCTTCTTCGCGCAAAGACGATTCTGCCGCTCACAGTGCTCTGCGGTGTGCGCCTTCTGCCGAAAGAGGTCCGGGAGCGATGCTTAGCTCTGCACAGTACCATACGTGCTTCTTTAGCCTCGCTTCTCGTCCACATCTTAGCAAAAAGCTTTTCCACTCTGTCTGGCAAGGAGAAACTGTGCCAGCACAGAAAACATCTCCCATCGTGTTCTAGAGGCTGCACGGAGGTCTGCCGAGTGTTTTGCAAGAAGAGAAAGAAAGTTGTCCAAAACAGCTTGCAATCGAATGTTCATGTGAATAGAAAAGGCAGGAGAGTGGTCAGGTACTGTTTTCTCTCACTTGGCAAGCTGCGCACACAATCGCAGTGTTGTACAACTTGTTTCATCACCTTTGCGAAGTTGCCGCTCTCTCCGGCTGCCGGAGACGAGGAAGCTGCTTCTTCGCGCAAAGACGATTCTGCCGCTCACAGTGCTCTGCGGTGTGCGCCTTCTGCCGAAAGAGGTCCGGGAGCTGTGCTTAGCTCTGCAGAGCACCGTACCTTCGTCTTTAGCCTCTCTTCTCGTCTACATCTTAGCAAAAAGATTTTTCCACTCTGTCTGGCAAGGAGAAACTGTGCCAGCACAAAAAACATCTCCCATCGTGTTCTAGAGGCTGCACGGAGGTCTGCCGAGTCTTTTGCAAGAAGAGAAAGAAAGTTGTCCAAAACAGCTTGCAATCGAATGTTCATGTGAATAGAAAAGGCAGGAGAGTGGTCAGGTACTGTTTTCTCTCAGTTGGCAAGCTGCGCACACAATCGCAGTGTTGTACAGCTTGTTTCATCACCTTTGCGAAGTTGCCGCTCTCTCCGGCTCCCGGAGACGAAGAAGCTGCTTCTTCGCGCAAAGACGATTCTGCCGCTCACAGTGCTCTGCGGTGTGCGCCTTCTGCCGAAAGAGGCACGGGAGCTGTGCTTAGCTCTGCAGAGCACCGTACCTTCGTCTTTAGCCTCTCTTCTCGTCTACATCTTAGCAAAAAGCTTTTCCACTCTGTCTGGCAAGGACAAACTGTGCCAGCACAGAAAACATCTCCCATCGTGTTCTAGAGGCTGCACGGAGGTCTGCCGAGTGTTTTGCAAGAAGAGAAAGAAAGTTGTCCAAAACAGCTTGCAATCGAATGTTCATGTGAATAGAAAAGGCAGGAGAGTGGTCAGGTACTGTTTTCTCTCAGTTGGCAAGCTGCGCACACAATCGCAGTGTTGTACAGCTTGTTTCATCACCTTTGCAAAGTTGCCGCTCTCTCCGGCTGCCGGAGACGAAGAAGCTGCTTCTTCGCGCAAAGACGATTCTGCCGCTCACAGTGCTCTGCGGTGTGCGCCTTCTGCCGAAAGACGTCCAGGAGCGGTGCTTAGCTCTGCAGAGCACCATACGTGCTTCTTTAGCCTCTCTTCTCGTCTACATCTTAGCAAAAAGCTTTTCCACTCTGTCTGGCAAGGAGAAACTGTGCCAGCACAGAAAACATCTCCCATCGTGTTCTAGAGGCTGCACGGAGGTCTGCCGAGTGTTTTGCAAGAAGAGAAAGAAAGTTGTCCAAAACAGCTTGCAATCGAATTTTCATGTGAATAGAAAAGGCAGGAGAGTGGTCAGGTACTGTTTTCTCTCACTTGGCAAGCTGCTCACACAATCGCAGTGTTGTACAGCTTGTTTCATCACCTTTGCGAAGTTGCCGCTCTCTCCGGCTCCCGGAGACGAAGAAGCTGATTCTTCGCGCAAAGACGATTCTGCCGCTCACTGTGCTCTGCGGTGTGCGCCTTCTGCCGAAAGAAGTCCGGGAGCGATGCTTAGCTCTGCAGAGTACCATACGTGCTTCTTTAGCCACGTTTCTCGTCTACATCTTAGCAAAAAGCTTTTCCACTCTGTCTGGCAAGGAGAAACTGTGCCAGCACAGAAAACATCTCCCATCGTCTTCTAGAGGCTGCACGGAGGTCTGCCGAGTGTTTTGCAAGAAGAGAAAGAAAGTTGTCCAAAACAGCTTGCAATCGAATGTTCATGTGAATAGAAAAGGCAGGAGAGTGGTCAGGTACTGTTTTCTCTCACTTGGCAAGCTGCGCACACAATCGCAGTGTTGTACAGCTTGTTTCATCACCTTTGCGAAGTTGCCGCTCTCTCCGGCTCCCGGAGACGAAGAAGCTGCTTCTTCGCGCAAAGACGATTGTGCCGCTCACAGTGCTCTGCGGTGTGCGCCTTCTGCCGAAAGAGGCCCGGGAGCGGTGCTTAGCTCTGCAGACCACCGTACCTTCGTCTTTAGCCTCTCTTCTCGTCTACATCTTAGCAAAAAGCTTTTCCACTCTGTCTGGCAAGGAGAAACTGTGCCAGCACAGAAAACATCTCCCATCGTGTTCTAGAGGCTGCACGGAGGTCTGCCGAGTGTTTTGCAAGAAGAGAAAGAAAGTTGTCCAAAACAGCTTGCAATCGAATGTTCAAGTGTATAGAAAAGGCTGGAGAGTGGTCAGGTACTGTTTTCTCTCAGTTGGCAAGCTGCGCACACAATCGCAGTGTTGTACAGCTTGTTTCATCACCTTTGCGAAGCTGCCGCTCTCTCCGGCTGCCGGAGACGAAGAAGCTGCTTCTTCGCGCAAAGACGATTCTGCCGCTCACAGTGCTCTGCGGTGTGCGCCTTCTGCCGAAAGAGGTCCGGGAGCGGTGCTTAGCTCTGCAGAGCACCGTACCTTCGTCTTTAGCCTCTCTTCTCGTCTACATCTTAGCAAAAAGCTTTTCCACTCTGTCTGGCAAGGAGAAACTTTGCCAGCACAGAAAACATCTCCCATCGTGTTCTAGAAGCTGCACGGAGGTCTGCCGAGTGTTTTGCAAGAAGAGAAAGAAAGTTGTCCAAAACAGCTTGCAATCGAATGTTCATGTGAATAGAAAAGGCAGGAGAGTGGTCAGGTACTGTTTTCTCTCAGTTGGCAAGCTGCGCACACAATCGCAGTGTTGTACAGCTTGTTTCATCACCTTTGCGAAGTTGCCGCTCTCTCCGGCTCCCGGAGACGAAGAAGCTGCTTCTTCGCGCAAAGACGATTCTGCCGCTCACAGTGCTCTGCGGTGTGCGCCTTCTGCCGAAAGAGGTCCGGGATCGGTGCTTAGCTCTGCAGAGCACCGTACCTTCGTCTTTAGCCTCTCTTCTCGTCTACATCTTAGCAAAAAGCTTTTCCACTCTGTCTGGCAATGAGAAACTGTGCCAGCACAGAAAACATCTCCCATCGTGTTCTAGAGGCTGCACGGAGGTCTGCCGAGTGTTTTGCAAGAAGAGAAAGAAAGTTGTCCAAAACAGCTTGCAATCGAATGTTCATGTGAATAGAAAAGGCAGGAGAGTGGTCAGGTACTGTTTTCTCTCAGTTGGCAAGCTGCGCACACAATCGCAGTGTTGTACAGCTTGTTTCATCACCTTTGCGAAGTTGCCGCTCTCTCCGGCTCCCGGAGACGAAGAAGCTGCTTCTTCGCGCAAAGAAGATTCTGCCGCTCACAGTGCTCTTCGGTGTGCGCCTTCTGCCGAAAGAGGCCCGGGAGCTGTACTTAGCTCTGCAGAGCACCATACGTGCTTCTTTAGCGTCTCTTCACGTCTACATCTTAGCAAAAAGCTTTTCCACTCTGTCTGGCAAGGAGAAACTGTGCCAGCACAGAAAACATCTCCCATCGTGTTCTAGAAGCTGCACGGAGGTCTGCCGAGTGTTTTGCAAGAAGAGAAAGAAAGTTGTCCAAAACAGCTTGCAATCGAATGTTCATGTGAATAGAAAAGGCAGGAGAGTGGTCAGGTACTGTTTTCTCTCACTTGGCAAGCTGCGCACACAATCGCAGTGTTGTACAGCTTGTTTCATCACCTTTCCCAAGTTGCCGCTCTCTCCGGCTCCCGCACACGAAGAAGCTGCTTCTTCGCGCAAAGACGATTCTGCCGCTCATAGTGCTCTGCGGTGTGCGCCTTCTGCCGAAAGAGGTCCGGGAGCGATGCTTAGCTCTGCACAGTACCATACGTGCTTCTTTAGCCTCGCTTCTCGTCCACATCTTAGCAAAAAGCTTTTCCACTCTGTCTGGCAAGGAGAAACTGTGCCAGCACAGAAAACATCTCCCATCGTGTTCTAGAGGCTGCACGGAGGTCTGCCGAGTGTTTTGCAAGAAGAGAAAGAAAGTTGTCCAAAACAGCTTGCAATCGAATGTTCATGTGAATAGAAAAGGCAGGAGAGTGGTCAGGTACTGTTTTCTCTCAGTTGGCAAGCTGCGCACACAATCGCAGTGTTGTACAACTTGTTTCATCACCTTTGCGAAGTTGCCGCTCTCTCCGGCTGCCGGAGACGAGGAAGCTGCTTCTTCGCGCAAAGACGATTCTGCCGCTCACAGTGCTCTGCGGTGTGCGCCTTCTGCCGAAAGAGGTCCGGGAGCTGTGCTTAGCTCTGCAGAGCACCGTACCTTCGTCTTTAGCCTCTCTTCTCGTCTACATCTTAGCAAAAAGATTTTTCCACTCTGTCTGGCAAGGAGAAACTGTGCCAGCACAAAAAACATCTCCCATCGTGTTCTAGAGGCTGCACGGAGGTCTGCCGAGTGTTTTGCAAGAAGAGAAAGAAAGTTGTCCAAAACAGCTTGCAATCGAATGTTCATGTGAATAGAAAAGGCAGGAGAGTGGTCAGGTACTGTTTTCTCTCAGTTGGCAAGCTGCGCACACAATCGCAGTGTTGTACAGCTTGTTTCATCACCTTTGCGAAGTTGCCGCTCTCTCCGGCTCCCGGAGACGAAGAAGCTGCTTCTTCGCGCAAAGACGATTCTGCCGCTCACAGTGCTCTGCGGTGTGCGCCTTCTGCCGAAAGAGGCACGGGAGCTGTGCTTAGCTCTGCAGAGCACCGTACCTTCGTCTTTAGCCTCTCTTCTCGTCTACATCTTAGCAAAAAGCTTTTCCACTCTGTCTGGCAAGGACAAACTGTGCCAGCACAGAAAACATCTCCCATCGTGTTCTAGAGGCTGCACGGAGGTCTGCCGAGTGTTTTGCAAGAAGAGAAAGAAAGTTGTCCAAAACAGCTTGCAATCGAATGTTCATGTGAATAGAAAAGGCAGGAGAGTGGTCAGGTACTGTTTTCTCTCAGTTGGCAAGCTGCGCACACAATCGCAGTGTTGTACAGCTTGTTTCATCACCTTTGCAAAGTTGCCGCTCTCTCCGGCTGCCGGAGACGAAGAAGCTGCTTCTTCGCGCAAAGACGATTCTGCCGCTCACAGTGCTCTGCGGTGTGCGCCTTCTGCCGAAAGACGTCCAGGAGCGGTGCTTAGCTCTGCAGAGCACCATACGTGCTTCTTTAGCCTCTCTTCTCGTCTACATCTTAGCAAAAAGCTTTTCCACTCTGTCTGGCAAGGAGAAACTGTGCCAGCACAGAAAACATCTCCCATCGTGTTCTAGAGGCTGCACGGAGGTCTGCCGAGTGTTTTGCAAGAAGAGAAAGAAAGTTGTCCAAAACAGCTTGCAATCGAATTTTCATGTGAATAGAAAAGGCAGGAGAGTGGTCAGGTACTGTTTTCTCTCACTTGGCAAGCTGCTCACACAATCGCAGTGTTGTACAGCTTGTTTCATCACCTTTGCAAAGTTGCCGCTCTCTCCGGCTCCCGGAGACGAAGAAGCTGATTCTTCGCGCAAAGACGATTCTGCCGCTCACTGTGCTCTGCGGTGTGCGCCTTCTGCCGAAAGAAGTCCGGGAGCGATGCTTAGCTCTGCAGAGTACCATACGTGCTTCTTTAGCCACGTTTCTCGTCTACATCTTAGCAAAAAGCTTTTCCACTCTGTCTGGCAAGGAGAAACTGTGCCAGCACAGAAAACATCTCCCATCGTCTTCTAGAGGCTGCACGGAGGTCTGCCGAGTGTTTTGCAAGAAGAGAAAGAAAGTTGTCCAAAACAGCTTGCAATCGAATGTTCATGTGAATAGAAAAGGCAGGAGAGTGGTCAGGTACTGTTTTCTCTCAGTTGGCAAGCTGCGCACACAATCGCAGTGTTGTACAGCTTGTTTCATCACCTTTGCGAAGTTGCCGCTCTCTCCGGCTCCCGGAGACGAAGAAGCTGCTTCTTCGCGCAAAGACGATTCTGCCGCTCACAGTGCTCTTCGGTGTGCGCCTTCTGCCGAAAGAGGCACGGGAGCTGTGCTTAGCTCTGCAGAGCACCGTACCTGCTTCTTTAGCCTCTCTTCTTGTCTACATCTTAGCAAAAAGCTTTTCCACTCTGTCTGGCAAGGAGAAACTGTGCCAGCACAGAAAACATCTCCCATCGTGTTCTAGAGGCTGCACGGAGGTCTGCCGAGTCTTTTGCAAGAAGAGAAAGAAAGTTGTCCAAAACAGCTTGCAATCGAATGTTCATGTGAATAGAAAAGGCAGGAGAGTGGTCAGGTACTGTTTTCTCTCAGTTGGCAAGCTGCGCACACAATCGCAGTGTTGTACAGCTTGTTTCATCACCTTCGCGAAGTTGCCGCTCTCTCCGGCTCCCGGAGACGAAGAAGCTGCTTGTTCGCGCAAAGACGATTCTGCCGCTCACAGTGCTCTGCGGTGTGCGCCTTCTGCCGAAAGAGGCCCGGGAGCGGTGCTTAGCTTTGCAGAGCACCGTACCTTCGTCTTTAGCCTCTCTTCTCGTCTACATCTTAGCAAAAAGCTTTTCCACTCTGTCTGGCAAGGAGAAACTGTGCCAGCACAGAAAACATCTCCCATCGTGTTCTAGAGGCTGCACGGAGGTCTGCCGAGTGTTTTGCAAGAAGAGAAAGAAAGTTTTCCAAAACAGCTTGCAATCGAATGTTCATGTGAATAGAAAAGGCAGGAGAGTGGTCAGGTACTGTTTTCTCTCAGTTGGCAAGCTGCGCACACAATCGCAGTGTTGTACAGCTTGTTTCATCACCTTTGCGAAGTTGCCGCTCTCTCCGGCTCCCGGAGACGAAGAAGCTGCTTCTTCGCGCAAAGACGATTCTGCCGCTCACAGTGCTCTGCGGTGTGCGCCTTCTGCCGAAAGAGGCACGGGAGCTGTGCTTAGCTCTGCAGAGCACCGTACCTTCGTCTTTAGCCTCTCTTCTCGTCTACATCTTAGCAAAAAGCTTTTCCACTCTGTCTGGCAAGGACAAACTGTGCCAGCACAGAAAACATCTCCCATCGTGTTCTAGAGGCTGCACGGAGGTCTGCCGAGTGTTTTGCAAGAAGAGAAAGAAAGTTGTCCAAAACAGCTTGCAATCGAATGTTCATGTGAATAGAAAAGGCAGGAGAGTGGTCAGGTACTGTTTTCTCTCAGTTGGCAAGCTGCGCACACAATCGCAGTGTTGTACAGCTTGTTTCATCACCTTTGCGAAGTTGCCGCTCTCTCCGGCTCCCGGAGACGAAGAAGCTGCTTCTTCGCGCAAAGACGATTCTGCCGCTCACAGTGCTCTGCGGTGTGCGCCTTCTGCCGAAAGAGGTCCGGGAGCGGTGCTTAGCTCTGCAGAGCACCGTACCTTCGTCTTTAGCCTCTCTTCTCGTCTACATCTCAGCAAAAAGCTTTTCCACTCTGTCTGGCAAGGAGAAACTGTGCCAGCACAGAAAACATCTCCCATCGTGTTCTAGAGGCTGCACGGAAGTCTGCCGAGTTTTTTGCAAGAAGAGAAAGAAAGTTGTCCAAAACAGCTTGCAATAGAATGTTCATGTGATTACAAAAGGCAGGAGAGTTGTCAGGTACTGTTTTCTCTCAGTTGGCAAGCTGCGCACACAATCGCAGTTTTGTACAGCTTGTTTCATCACCTTTGCGAAGTTGCCGCTCTCTCCGGCTCCCGGAGACGAAGAAGCTGCTTCTTCGCGCAAAGACGATTCTGCCGCTCACAGTGCTCTGCGGTGTGCGCCTTCTACCGAAAGAGGTCCGGGAGCGGTGCTTAGCTCTGCAGAGCACCGTACCTTCGTCTTTAGCCTCTCTTCTCGTCTACATCTTAGCAAAAAGCTTTTCCACTCTGTCTGGCAAGGAGAAACTTTGCCAGAACAGAAAACATCTCTCATCGTGTTCTAGAAGCTGCACGGAGGTCTGCCGAGTGTTCTGCAAGAAGAGAAAGAAAATTTTCCAAAACAGCTTGCAATCGAATGTTCATGTGAATAGAAAAGGCAGGAGAGTGGTCAGGTACTGTTTTCTCTCAGTTGGCAAGCTGCGCACACAATCGCAGCGTTGTACAGCTTGTTTCATCACCTTTGCGAAGCTGCCGCTCTCTCCGGCTGCCGGAGACGAAGAAGCTGCTTCTTCGCGCAAAGACGATTCTGCCGCTCACTGTGCTCTGCGGTGTGCGCCTTCTGCCGAAAGAGGCACGGGAGCTGTGCTTAGCTCTGCAGAGCACCGTACCTTCGTCTTTAGCCTCTCTTCTCGTCTACATCTTAGCAAAAAGCTTTTCCACTCTGTCTGGCAAGGAGAAACTGTGCCAGCACAGAAAACATCTCCCATCGTCTTCTAGAGGCTGCACGGAGGTCTGCCGAGTCTTTTGCAAGAAGAGAAAGAAAGTTGTCCAAAACAGCTTGCAATCGAATGTTCATGTGAATAGAAAAGGCAGGAGAGTGGTCAGGTACTGTTTTCTCTCAGTTGGCAAGCTGCGCACACAATCGCAGTGTTGTACAGCTTGTTTCATCACCTTTGCGAAGTTGCCGCTCTCTCCGGCTCCCGGAGACGAAGAAGCTGCTTCTTCGCGCAAAGACGATTCTGCCGCTCACAGTGCTCTGCGGTGTGCGCCTTCTGCCGAAAGAGGTCCGGGAGCGATGCTTAGCTCTGCAGAGTACCATACGTGCTTCTTTAGCCTCTCTACTCGTCTACATCTTAGCAAAAAGCTTTTCCACTCTGTCTGGGAAGGAGAAACTGTGCAAGCACAGAAAACATCTCCCATCGTGTTCTAGAGGCTGCACGGAGCTCTGCCGAGTGTTTTGCAAGAAGAGAAAGAAAGTTGTCCAAAACAGCTTGCAATCGAATGTTCATGTGAATAGAAAAGGCAGGAGAGTGGTCAGGTACTGTTTTCTCTCACTTGGCAAGCTGCTCACACAATCGCAGTGTTGTACAGCTTGTTTCATCACCTTTGCAAAGTTGCCGCTCTCTCCGGCTCCCGGAGACGAAGAAGCTGCTTCTTCGCGCAAAGACGATTCTGCCGCTCACTGTGCTCTGCGGTGTGCGCCTTCTGCCGAAAGAAGTCCGGGAGCGATGCTTAGCTCTGCAGAGTACCATACGTGCTTCTTTAGCCACGCTTCTCGTCTACATCTTAGCAAAAAGCTTTTCCACTCTGTCTGGCAAGGAGAAACTGTGCCAGCACAGAAAACATCTCCCATCGTCTTCTAGAGGCTGCACGGAGGTCTGCCGAGTGTTTTGCAAGAAGAGAAAGAAAGTTGTCCAAAACAACTTGCAATCGAATGTTCATGTGAATAGAAAAGGCAGGAGAGTGGTCAGGTACTGTTTTCTCTCACTTGGCAAGCTGCGCACACAATCGCAGTGTTGTACAGCTTGTTTCATCACCTTTGCGAAGTTGCCGCTCTCTCCGGCTCCCGGAGACGAAGAAGCTGCTTCTTCGCGCAAAGACGATTCTGCCGCTCACAGTGCTCTTCGGTGTGCGCCTTCTGCCGAAAGAGGCACGGGAGCTGTGCTTAGCTCTGCAGAGCACCGTACCTGCTTCTTTAGCCTCTCTTCTTGTCTACATCTTAGCAAAAAGCTTTTCCACTCTGTCTGGCAAGGAGAAACTGTGCCAGCACAGAAAACATCTCCCATCGTGTTCTAGAGGCTGCACGGAGGTCTGCCGAGTCTTTTGCAAGAAGAGAAAGAAAGTTGTCCAAAACAGCTTGCAATCGAATGTTCATGTGAATAGAAAAGGCAGGAGAGTGGTCAGGTACTGTTTTCTCTCAGTTGGCAAGCTGCGCACACAATCGCAGTGTTGTACAGCTTGTTTCATCACCTTTGCGAAGTTGCCGCTCTCTCCGGCTCCCGGAGACGAAGAAGCTGCTTGTTCGCGCAAAGACGATTCTGCCGCTCACAGTGCTCTGCGGTGTGCGCCTTCTGCCGAAAGAGGCCCGGGAGCGGTGCTTAGCTTTGCAGAGCACCGTACCTTCGTCTTTAGCCTCTCTTCTCGTCTACATCTTAGCAAAAAGCTTTTCCACTCTGTCTGGCAAGGAGAAACTGTGCCAGCACAGAAAACATCTCCCATCGTGTTCTAGAGGCTGCACGGAGGTCTGCCGAGTGTTTTGCAAGAAGAGAAAGAAAGTTGTCCAAAACAGCTTGCAATCGAATGTTCAAGTGAATAGAAAAGGCAGGAGAGTGGTCAGGTACTGTTTTCTCTCAGTTGGCAAGCTGCGCACACAATCGCAGTGTTGTACAGCTTGTTTCATCACCTTTGCAAAGTTGCCGCTCTCTCCGGCTCCCGGAGACGAAGAAGCTGCTTCTTCGCGCAAAGACGATTCTGCCGCTCACAGTGCTCTGCGGTGTGCGCCTTCTGCCGAAAGAGGCACGGGAGCTGTGCTTAGCTCTGCAGAGCACCGTACCTTCGTCTTTAGCCTCTCTTCTCGTCTACATCTTAGCAAAAAGCTTTTCCACTCTGTCTGGCAAGGAGAAACTGTGCCAGCACAGAAAACATCTCCCATCGTGTTCTAGAGGCTGCACGGAGGTCTGCCGAGTGTTTTGCAAGAAGAGAAAGAAAGTTGTCCAAAACAGCTTGCAATCGAATGTTCATGTGAATAGAAAAGGCAGGAGAGTGGTCAGGTACTGTTTTCTCTCACTTGGCAAGCTGCGCACACAATCGCAGTGTTGTACAGCTTGTTTCATCACCTTAGCGAAGCTGCCGCTCTCTCCGGCTGCCGGAGACGAAGAAGCTGCTTCTTCGCGCAAAGACGATTCTGCCGCTCACAGTGCTCTGCGGTGTGCGCCTTCTGCCGAAAGAGGTCCGGGAGCGGTGCTTAGCTCTGCAGAGCACCGTACCTTCGTCTTTAGCCTCTCTTCTCGTCTACATCTCAGCAAAAAGCTTTTCCACTCTGTCTGGCAAGGAGAAACTGTGCCAGCACAGAAAACATCTCCCATCGTGTTCTAGAGGCTGCACGGAGGTCTGCCGAGTTTTTTGCAAGAAGAGAAAGAAAGTTGTCCAAAACAGCTTGCAATAGAATGTTCATGTGATTACAAAAGGCAGGAGAGTTGTCAGGTACTGTTTTCTCTCAGTTGGCAAGCTGCGCACACAATCGCAGTTTTGTACAGCTTGTTTCATCACCTTTGCGAAGTTGCCGCTCTCTCCGCCTCCCGGAGACGAAGAAGCTGCTTCTTCGCGCAAAGACGATTCTGCCGCTCACAGTGCTCTGCGGTGTGCGCCTTCTACCGAAAGAGGTCCGGGAGCGGTGCTTAGCTCTGCAGAGCACCGTACCTTCGTCTTTAGCCTCTCTTCTAGTCTACATCTTAGCAAAAAGCTTTTCCACTCTGTCTGGCAAGGAGAAACTGTGCCAGCACAGAAAACATCTCCCATCGTCTTCTAGAGGCTGCACGGAGGTCTGCCGAGTGTTTTGCAAGAAGAGAAAGAAAGTTGTCCAAAACAGCTTGCAATCGAATGTTCATGTGAATAGAAAAGGCAGGAGAGTGGTCAGGTACTGTTTTCTCTCAGTTGGCAAGCTGCGCACACAATCGCAGTGTTGTACAGCTTGTTTCATCACCTTTGCGAAGTTGCCGCTCTCTCCGGCTGCCGGAGACGAAGAAGCTGCTTCTTCGCGCAAAGACGATTCTGCCGCTCACAGTGCTCTGCGGTGTGCGCCTTCTGCCGAAAGAGGTCCGGGAGCGATGCTTAGCTCTGCAGAGTACCATACGTGCTTCTTTAGCCTCTCTTCTCGTCTACATCTTAGCAAAAAGCTTTTCCACTCTGTCTGGCAAGGAGAAACTGTGCAAGCACAGAAAACATCTCCCATCGTGTTCTAGAGGCTGCACGGAGCTCTGCCGAGTGTTTTGCAAGAAGAGAAAGAAAGTTGTCCAAAACAGCTTGCAATCGAATTTTCATGTGAATAGAAAAGCCAGGAGAGTGGTCAGGTACTGTTTTCTCTCACTTGGCAAGCTGCTCACACAATCGCAGTGTTGTACAGCTTGTTTCATCACCTTTGCAAAGTTGCCGCTCTCTCCGGCTCCCGGAGACGAAGAAGCTGCTTCTTCGCGCAAAGACGATTCTGCCGCTCACTGTGCTCTGCGGTGTGCGCCTTCTGCCGAAAGAAGTCCGGGAGCGATGCTTAGCTCTGCAGAGTACCATACGTGCTTCTTTAGCCACGCTTCTCGTCTACATCTTAGCAAAAAGCTTTTCCACTCTGTCTGGCAAGGAGAAACTGTGCCAGCACAGAAAACATCTCCCATCGTGTTCTAGAGGCTGCACGGAGGTCTGCCGAGTGTTTTGCAAGAAGAGAAAGAAAGTTGTCCAAAACAGCTTGCAATCGAATGTTCATGTGAATAGAAAAGGCAGGAGAGTGCTCAGGTACTGTTTTCTCTCAGTTGGCAAGCTGCGCACACAATCGCAGTGTTGTACAGCTTGTTTCATCACCTTTGCGAAGTTGCCGCTCTCTCCGGCTCCCGGAGACGAAGAAGCTGCTTCTTCGCGCAAAGACGATTCTGCCGCTCACTGTGCTCTGCGGTGTGCGCCTTCTGCCGAAAGAAGTCCGGGAGCGATGCTTAGCTCTGCAGAGTACCATACGTGCTTCTTTAGCCACGCTTCTCGTCTACATCTTAGCAAAAAGCTTTTCCACTCTGTCTGGCAAGGAGAAACTGTGCCAGCACAGAAAACATCTCCCATCGTGTTCTAGAGGCTGCACGGAGGTCTGCCGAGTGTTTTGCAAGAAGAGAAAGAAAGTTGTCCAAAACAGCTTGCAATCGAATGTTCATGTGAATAGAAAAGGCAGGAGAGTGCTCAGGTACTGTTTTCTCTCAGTTGGCAAGCTGCGCACACAATCGCAGTGTTGTACAGCTTGTTTCATCACCTTTGCGAAGTTGCCGCTCTCTCCGGCTCCCGGAGACGAAGAAGCTGCTTCTTCGCGCAAAGACGATTCTGCCGCTCACAGTGCTCTTCGGTGTGCGCCTTCTGCCGAAAGAGGCACGGGAGCTGTGCTTAGCTCTGCAGAGCACCGTACCTGCTTCTTTAGCCTCTCTTCTTGTCTACATCTTAGCAAAAAGCTTTTCCACTCTGTCTGGCAAGGAGAAACTGTGCCAGCACAGAAAACATCTCCCATCGTGTTCTAGAGGCTGCACGGAGGTCTGCCGAGTGTTTTGCAAGAAGAGAAAGAAAGTTGTCCAAAACAGCTTGCAATCGAATGTTCATGTGAATAGAAAAGGCAGGAGAGTGGTCAGGTACTGTTTTCTCTCAGTTGGCAAGCTGCGCACACAATCGCAGTGTTGTACAGCTTGTTTCATCACCTTTGCGAAGTTGCCGCTCTCTCCGGCTCCCGGAGACGAAGAAGCTGCTTGTTCGCGCAAAGACGATTCTGCCGCTCACAGTGCTCTGCGGTGTGCGCCTTCTGCCGAAAGAGGTCCGGGAGCGGTGCTTAGCTCTGCAGAGCACCGTACCTTCGTCTTTAGCCTCTCTTCTCGTCTACATCTTAGCAAAAAGCTTTTCCACTCTGTCTGGCAAGGACAAACTGTGCCAGCACAGAAAACATCTCCCATCGTGTTCTAGAGGCTGCACGGAGGTCTGCCGAGTGTTTTGCAAGAAGAGAAAGAAAGTTGTCCAAAACAGCTTGCAATCGAATGTTCATGTGAATAGAAAAGGCAGGAGAGTGGTCAGGTACTGTTTTCTCTCAGTTGGCAAGCTGCGCACACAATCGCAGTGTTGTACAGCTTGTTTCATCACCTTTGCGAAGTTGCCGCTCTCTCCGGCTCCCGGAGACGAAGAAGCTGCTTCTTCGCGCAAAGACGATTCTGCCGCTCACAGTGCTCTGCGGTGTGCGCCTTCTGCCGAAAGAGGCACGGGAGCTGTGCTTAGCTCTGCAGAGCACCGTACCTTCGTCTTTAGCGTCTCTTCTCGTCTACATCTTAGCAAAAAGCTTTTCCACTGTGTCTGGCAAGGAGAAACTGTGCCAGCACAGAAAACATCTCCCATCGTGTTCTAGAGGCTGCACGGAGGTCTGCCGAGTGTTTTGCAAGAAGAGAAAGAAAGTTGTCCAAAACAGCTTGCAATCGAATGTTCATGTGAATAGAAAAGGCAGGAGAGTGGTCAGGTACTGTTTTCTCTCAGTTGGCAAGCTGCGCACACAATCGCAGTGTTGTACAGCTTGTTTCATCACCTTCGCGAAGTTGCCGCTCTCTCCGGCTCCCGGAGACGAAGAAGCTGCTTGTTCGCGCAAAGACGATTCTGCCGCTCACAGTGCTCTGCGGTGTGCGCCTTCTGCCGAAAGAGGCCCGGGAGCGGTGCTTAGCTTTGCAGAGCACCGTACCTTCGTCTTTAGCCTCTCTTCTCGTCTACATCTTAGCAAAAAGCTTTTCCACTCTGTCTGGCAAGGAGAAACTGTGCCAGCACAGAAAACATCTCCCATCGTGTTCTAGAGGCTGCACGGAGGTCTGCCGAGTGTTTTGCAAGAAGAGAAAGAAAGTTTTCCAAAACAGCTTGCAATCGAATGTTCATGTGAATAGAAAAGGCAGGAGAGTCGTCAGGTACTGTTTTCTCTCAGTTGGCAAGCTGCGCACACAATCGCAGTGTTGTACAGCTTGTTTCATCACCTTTGCGAAGTTGCCGCTCTCTCCGGCTCCCGGAGACGAAGAAGCTGCTTCTTCGCGCAAAGACGATTCTGCCGCTCACAGTGCTCTGCGGTGTGCGCCTTCTGCCGAAAGAGGCACGGGAGCTGTGCTTAGCTCTGCAGAGCACCGTACCTTCGTCTTTAGCCTCTCTTCTCGTCTACATCTTAGCAAAAAGCTTTTCCACTCTGTCTGGCAAGGAGAAACTGTGCCAGCACAGAAAACATCTCCCATCGTGTTCTAGAGGCTGCACGGAGGTCTGCCGAGTGTTTTGCAAGAAGAGAAAGAAAGTTGTCCAAAACAGCTTGCAATCGAATGTTCATGTGAATAGAAAAGGCAGGAGAGTGGTCAGGTACTGTTTTCTCTCAGTTGGCAAGCTGCGCACACAATCGCAGTGTTGTACAGCTTGTTTCATCACCTTTGCGAAGTTGCCGCTCTCTCCGGCTCCCGGAGACGAAGAAGCTGCTTCTTCGCGCAAAGACGATTCTGCCGCTCACAGTGCTCTGCGGTGTGCGCCTTCTGCCGAAAGAGGTCCGGGAGCGGTGCTTAGCTCTGCAGAGCACCGTACCTTCGTCTTTAGCCTCTCTTCTCGTCTACATCTCAGCAAAAAGCTTTTCCACTCTGTCTGGCAAGGAGAAACTGTGCCAGCACAGAAAACATCTCCCATCGTGTTCTAGAGGCTGCACGGAGGTCTGCCGAGTTTTTTGCAAGAAGAGAAAGAAAGTTGTCCAAAACAGCTTGCAATAGAATGTTCATGTGATTACAAAAGGCAGGAGAGTTGTCAGGTACTGTTTTCTCTCAGTTGGCAAGCTGCGCACACAATCGCAGTTTTGTACAGCTTGTTTCATCACCTTTGCGAAGTTGCCGCTCTCTCCGGCTCCCGGAGACGAAGAAGCTGCTTCTTCGCGCAAAGACGATTCTGCCGCTCACAGTGCTCTGCGGTGTGCGCCTTCTACCGAAAGAGGTCCGGGAGCGGTGCTTAGCTCTGCAGAGCACCGTACCTTCGTCTTTAGCCTCTCTTCTCGTCTACATCTTAGCAAAAAGCTTTTCCACTCTGTCTGGCAAGGAGAAACTTTGCCAGAACAGAAAACATCTCTCATCGTGTTCTAGAAGCTGCACGGAGGTCTGCCGAGTGTTCTGCAAGAAGAGAAAGAAAATTTTCCAAAACAGCTTGCAATCGAATGTTCATGTGAATAGAAAAGGCAGGAGAGTGGTCAGGTACTGTTTTCTCTCAGTTGGCAAGCTGCGCACACAATCGCAGCGTTGTACAGCTTGTTTCATCACCTTTGCGAAGCTGCCGCTCTCTCCGGCTGCCGGAGACGAAGAAGCTGCTTCTTCGCGCAAAGACGATTCTGCCGCTCACTGTGCTCTGCGGTGTGCGCCTTCTGCCGAAAGAGGCACGGGAGCTGTGCTTAGCTCTGCAGAGCACCGTACCTTCGTCTTTAGCCTCTCTTCTCGTCTACATCTTAGCAAAAAGCTTTTCCACTCTGTCTGGCAAGGAGAAACTGTGCCAGCACAGAAAACATCTCCCATCGTCTTCTAGAGGCTGCACGGAGGTCTGCCGAGTCTTTTGCAAGAAGAGAAAGAAAGTTGTCCAAAACAGCTTGCAATCGAATGTTCATGTGAATAGAAAAGGCAGGAGAGTGGTCAGGTACTGTTTTCTCTCAGTTGGCAAGCTGCGCACACAATCGCAGTGTTGTACAGCTTGTTTCATCACCTTTGCGAAGTTGCCGCTCTCTCCGGCTCCCGGAGACGAAGAAGCTGCTTCTTCGCGCAAAGACGATTCTGCCGCTCACAGTGCTCTGCGGTGTGCGCCTTCTGCCGAAAGAGGTCCGGGAGCGATGCTTAGCTCTGCAGAGTACCATACGTGCTTCTTTAGCCTCTCTACTCGTCTACATCTTAGCAAAAAGCTTTTCCACTCTGTCTGGGAAGGAGAAACTGTGCAAGCACAGAAAACATCTCCCATCGTGTTCTAGAGGCTGCACGGAGCTCTGCCGAGTGTTTTGCAAGAAGAGAAAGAAAGTTGTCCAAAACAGCTTGCAATCGAATGTTCATGTGAATAGAAAAGGCAGGAGAGTGGTCAGGTACTGTTTTCTCTCACTTGGCAAGCTGCTCACACAATCGCAGTGTTGTACAGCTTGTTTCATCACCTTTGCAAAGTTGCCGCTCTCTCCGGCTCCCGGAGACGAAGAAGCTGCTTCTTCGCGCAAAGACGATTCTGCCGCTCACTGTGCTCTGCGGTGTGCGCCTTCTGCCGAAAGAAGTCCGGGAGCGATGCTTAGCTCTGCAGAGTACCATACGTGCTTCTTTAGCCACGCTTCTCGTCTACATCTTAGCAAAAAGCTTTTCCACTCTGTCTGGCAAGGAGAAACTGTGCCAGCACAGAAAACATCTCCCATCGTCTTCTAGAGGCTGCACGGAGGTCTGCCGAGTGTTTTGCAAGAAGAGAAAGAAAGTTGTCCAAAACAACTTGCAATCGAATGTTCATGTGAATAGAAAAGGCAGGAGAGTGGTCAGGTACTGTTTTCTCTCACTTGGCAAGCTGCGCACACAATCGCAGTGTTGTACAGCTTGTTTCATCACCTTTGCGAAGTTGCCGCTCTCTCCGGCTCCCGGAGACGAAGAAGCTGCTTCTTCGCGCAAAGACGATTCTGCCGCTCACAGTGCTCTTCGGTGTGCGCCTTCTGCCGAAAGAGGCACGGGAGCTGTGCTTAGCTCTGCAGAGCACCGTACCTGCTTCTTTAGCCTCTCTTCTTGTCTACATCTTAGCAAAAAGCTTTTCCACTCTGTCTGGCAAGGAGAAACTGTGCCAGCACAGAAAACATCTCCCATCGTGTTCTAGAGGCTGCACGGAGGTCTGCCGAGTCTTTTGCAAGAAGAGAAAGAAAGTTGTCCAAAACAGCTTGCAATCGAATGTTCATGTGAATAGAAAAGGCAGGAGAGTGGTCAGGTACTGTTTTCTCTCAGTTGGCAAGCTGCGCACACAATCGCAGTGTTGTACAGCTTGTTTCATCACCTTTGCGAAGTTGCCGCTCTCTCCGGCTCCCGGAGACGAAGAAGCTGCTTGTTCGCGCAAAGACGATTCTGCCGCTCACAGTGCTCTGCGGTGTGCGCCTTCTGCCGAAAGAGGCCCGGGAGCGGTGCTTAGCTTTGCAGAGCACCGTACCTTCGTCTTTAGCCTCTCTTCTCGTCTACATCTTAGCAAAAAGCTTTTCCACTCTGTCTGGCAAGGAGAAACTGTGCCAGCACAGAAAACATCTCCCATCGTGTTCTAGAGGCTGCACGGAGGTCTGCCGAGTGTTTTGCAAGAAGAGAAAGAAAGTTGTCCAAAACAGCTTGCAATCGAATGTTCAAGTGAATAGAAAAGGCAGGAGAGTGGTCAGGTACTGTTTTCTCTCAGTTGGCAAGCTGCGCACACAATCGCAGTGTTGTACAGCTTGTTTCATCACCTTTGCAAAGTTGCCGCTCTCTCCGGCTCCCGGAGACGAAGAAGCTGCTTCTTCGCGCAAAGACGATTCTGCCGCTCACAGTGCTCTGCGGTGTGCGCCTTCTGCCGAAAGAGGCACGGGAGCTGTGCTTAGCTCTGCAGAGCACCGTACCTTCGTCTTTAGCCTCTCTTCTCGTCTACATCTTAGCAAAAAGCTTTTCCACTCTGTCTGGCAAGGAGAAACTGTGCCAGCACAGAAAACATCTCCCATCGTGTTCTAGAGGCTGCACGGAGGTCTGCCGAGTGTTTTGCAAGAAGAGAAAGAAAGTTGTCCAAAACAGCTTGCAATCGAATGTTCATGTGAATAGAAAAGGCAGGAGAGTGGTCAGGTACTGTTTTCTCTCACTTGGCAAGCTGCGCACACAATCGCAGTGTTGTACAGCTTGTTTCATCACCTTAGCGAAGCTGCCGCTCTCTCCGGCTGCCGGAGACGAAGAAGCTGCTTCTTCGCGCAAAGACGATTCTGCCGCTCACAGTGCTCTGCGGTGTGCGCCTTCTGCCGAAAGAGGTCCGGGAGCGGTGCTTAGCTCTGCAGAGCACCGTACCTTCGTCTTTAGCCTCTCTTCTCGTCTACATCTCAGCAAAAAGCTTTTCCACTCTGTCTGGCAAGGAGAAACTGTGCCAGCACAGAAAACATCTCCCATCGTGTTCTAGAGGCTGCACGGAGGTCTGCCGAGTTTTTTGCAAGAAGAGAAAGAAAGTTGTCCAAAACAGCTTGCAATAGAATGTTCATGTGATTACAAAAGGCAGGAGAGTTGTCAGGTACTGTTTTCTCTCAGTTGGCAAGCTGCGCACACAATCGCAGTTTTGTACAGCTTGTTTCATCACCTTTGCGAAGTTGCCGCTCTCTCCGCCTCCCGGAGACGAACAAGCTGCTTCTTCGCGCAAAGACGATTCTGCCGCTCACAGTGCTCTGCGGTGTGCGCCTTCTACCGAAAGAGGTCCGGGAGCGGTGCTTAGCTCTGCAGAGCACCGTACCTTCGTCTTTAGCCTCTCTTCTAGTCTACATCTTAGCAAAAAGCTTTTCCACTCTGTCTGGCAAGGAGAAACTGTGCCAGCACAGAAAACATCTCCCATCGTCTTCTAGAGGCTGCACGGAGGTCTGCCGAGTGTTTTGCAAGAAGAGAAAGAAAGTTGTCCAAAACAGCTTGCAATCGAATGTTCATGTGAATAGAAAAGGCAGGAGAGTGGTCAGGTACTGTTTTCTCTCAGTTGGCAAGCTGCGCACACAATCGCAGTGTTGTACAGCTTGTTTCATCACCTTTGCGAAGTTGCCGCTCTCTCCGCCTCCCGGAGACGAAGAAGCTGCTTCTTCGCGCAAAGACGATTCTGCCGCTCACAGTGCTCTGCGGTGTGCGCCTTCTACCGAAAGAGGTCCGGGAGCGGTGCTTAGCTCTGCAGAGCACCGTACCTTCGTCTTTAGCCTCTCTTCTAGTCTACATCTTAGCAAAAAGCTTTTCCACTCTGTCTGGCAAGGAGAAACTGTGCCAGCACAGAAAACATCTCCCATCGTCTTCTAGAGGCTGCACGGAGGTCTGCCGAGTGTTTTGCAAGAAGAGAAAGAAAGTTGTCCAAAACAGCTTGCAATCGAATGTTCATGTGAATAGAAAAGGCAGGAGAGTGGTCAGGTACTGTTTTCTCTCAGTTGGCAAGCTGCGCACACAATCGCAGTGTTGTACAGCTTGTTTCATCACCTTTGCGAAGTTGCCGCTCTCTCCGGCTGCCGGAGACGAAGAAGCTGCTTCTTCGCGCAAAGACGATTCTGCCGCTCACAGTGCTCTGCGGTGTGCGCCTTCTGCCGAAAGAGGTCCGGGAGCGATGCTTAGCTCTGCAGAGTACCATACGTGCTTCTTTAGCCTCTCTTCTCGTCTACATCTTAGCAAAAAGCTTTTCCACTCTGTCTGGCAAGGAGAAACTGTGCAAGCACAGAAAACATCTCCCATCGTGTTCTAGAGGCTGCACGGAGCTCTGCCGAGTGTTTTGCAAGAAGAGAAAGAAAGTTGTCCAAAACAGCTTGCAATCGAATTTTCATGTGAATAGAAAAGCCAGGAGAGTGGTCAGGTACTGTTTTCTCTCACTTGGCAAGCTGCTCACACAATCGCAGTGTTGTACAGCTTGTTTCATCACCTTTGCGAAGTTGCCGCTCTCTCCGGCTCCCGGAGACGAAGAAGCTGCTTCTTCGCGCAAAGACGATTCTGCCGCTCACTGTGCTCTGCGGTGTGCGCCTTCTGCCGAAAGAAGTCCGGGAGCGATGCTTAGCTCTGCAGAGTACCATACGTGCTTCTTTAGCCACGCTTCTCGTCTACATCTTAGCAAAAAGCTTTTCCACTCTGTCTGGCAAGGAGAAACTGTGCCAGCACAGAAAACATCTCCCATCGTGTTCTAGAGGCTGCACGGAGGTCTGCCGAGTGTTTTGCAAGAAGAGAAAGAAAGTTGTCCAAAACAGCTTGCAATCGAATGTTCATGTGAATAGAAAAGGCAGGAGAGTGCTCAGGTACTGTTTTCTCTCAGTTGGCAAGCTGCGCACACAATCGCAGTGTTGTACAGCTTGTTTCATCACCTTTGCGAAGTTGCCGCTCTCTCCGGCTCCCGGAGACGAAGAAGCTGCTTCTTCGCGCAAAGACGATTCTGCCGCTCACTGTGCTCTGCGGTGTGCGCCTTCTGCCGAAAGAAGTCCGGGAGCGATGCTTAGCTCTGCAGAGTACCATACGTGCTTCTTTAGCCACGCTTCTCGTCTACATCTTAGCAAAAAGCTTTTCCACTCTGTCTGGCAAGGAGAAACTGTGCCAGCACAGAAAACATCTCCCATCGTGTTCTAGAGGCTGCACGGAGGTCTGCCGAGTGTTTTGCAAGAAGAGAAAGAAAGTTGTCCAAAACAGCTTGCAATCGAATGTTCATGTGAATAGAAAAGGCAGGAGAGTGCTCAGGTACTGTTTTCTCTCAGTTGGCAAGCTGCGCACACAATCGCAGTGTTGTACAGCTTGTTTCATCACCTTTGCGAAGTTGCCGCTCTCTCCGGCTCCCGGAGACGAAGAAGCTGCTTCTTCGCGCAAAGACGATTCTGCCGCTCACTGTGCTCTGCGGTGTGCGCCTTCTGCCGAAAGAAGTCCGGGAGCGATGCTTAGCTCTGCAGAGTACCATACGTGCTTCTTTAGCCACGCTTCTCGTCTACATCTTAGCAAAAAGCTTTTCCACTCTGTCTGGCAAGGAGAAACTGTGCCAGCACAGAAAACATCTCCCATCGTGTTCTAGAGGCTGCACGGAGGTCTGCCGAGTGTTTTGCAAGAAGAGAAAGAAAGTTGTCCAAAACAGCTTGCAATCGAATGTTCATGTGAATAGAAAAGGCAGGAGAGTGCTCAGGTACTGTTTTCTCTCAGTTGGCAAGCTGCGCACACAATCGCAGTGTTGTACAGCTTGTTTCATCACCTTTGCGAAGTTGCCGCTCTCTCCGGCTCCCGGAGACGAAGAAGCTGCTTCTTCGCGCAAAGACGATTCTGCCGCTCACAGTGCTCTTCGGTGTGCGCCTTCTGCCGAAAGAGGCACGGGAGCTGTGCTTAGCTCTGCAGAGCACCGTACCTGCTTCTTTAGCCTCTCTTCTTGTCTACATCTTAGCAAAAAGCTTTTCCACTCTGTCTGGCAAGGAGAAACTGTGCCAGCACAGAAAACATCTCCCATCGTGTTCTAGAGGCTGCACGGAGGTCTGCCGAGTGTTTTGCAAGAAGAGAAAGAAAGTTGTCCAAAACAGCTTGCAATCGAATGTTCATGTGAATAGAAAAGGCAGGAGAGTGGTCAGGTACTGTTTTCTCTCAGTTGGCAAGCTGCGCACACAATCGCAGTGTTGTACAGCTTGTTTCATCACCTTTGCGAAGTTGCCGCTCTCTCCGGCTCCCGGAGACGAAGAAGCTGCTTGTTCGCGCAAAGACGATTCTGCCGCTCACAGTGCTCTGCGGTGTGCGCCTTCTGCCGAAAGAGGCCCGGGAGCGGTGCTTAGCTTTGCAGAGCACCGTACCTTCGTCTTTAGCCTCTCTTCTCGTCTACATCTTAGCAAAAAGCTTTTCCACTCTGTCTGGCAAGGACAAACTGTGCCAGCACAGAAAACATCTCCCATCGTGTTCTAGAGGCTGCACGGAGGTCTGCCGAGTGTTTTGCAAGAAGAGAAAGAAAGTTGTCCAAAACAGCTTGCAATCGAATGTTCATGTGAATAGAAAAGGCAGGAGAGTGGTCAGGTACTGTTTTCTCTCAGTTGGCAAGCTGCGCACACAATCGCAGTGTTGTACAGCTTGTTTCATCACCTTTGCGAAGTTGCCGCTCTCTCCGGCTCCCGGAGACGAAGAAGCTGCTTCTTCGCGCAAAGACGATTCTGCCGCTCACAGTGCTCTGCGGTGTGCGCCTTCTGCCGAAAGAGGCACGGGAGCTGTGCTTAGCTCTGCAGAGCACCGTACCTTCGTCTTTAGCGTCTCTTCTCGTCTACATCTTAGCAAAAAGCTTTTCCACTGTGTCTGGCAAGGAGAAACTGTGCCAGCACAGAAAACATCTCCCATCGTGTTCTAGAGGCTGCACGGAGGTCTGCCGAGTGTTTTGCAAGAAGAGAAAGAAAGTTGTCCAAAACAGCTTGCAATCGAATGTTCATGTGAATAGAAAAGGCAGGAGAGTGCTCAGGTACTGTTTTCTCTCAGTTGGCAAGCTGCGCACACAATCGCAGTGTTGTACAGCTTGTTTCATCACCTTTGCGAAGTTGCCGCTCTCTCCGGCTCCCGGAGACGAAGAAGCTGCTTCTTCGCGCAAAGACGATTCTGCCGCTCACAGTGCTCTGCGGTGTGCGCCTTCTGCCGAAAGAGGTCCGGGAGCGGTGCTTAGCTCTGCAGAGCACCGTACCTTCGTCTTTAGCCTCTCTTCTCGTCTACATCTCAGCAAAAAGCTTTTCCACTCTGTCTGGCAAGGAGAAACTGTGCCAGCACAGAAAACATCTCCCATCGTGTTCTAGAGGCTGCACGGAGGTCTGCCGAGTTTTTTGCAAGAAGAGAAAGAAAGTTGTCCAAAACAGCTTGCAATAGAATGTTCATGTGATTACAAAAGGCAGGAGAGTTGTCAGGTACTGTTTTCTCTCAGTTGGCAAGCTGCGCACACAATCGCAGTTTTGTACAGCTTGTTTCATCACCTTTGCGAAGTTGCCGCTCTCTCCGTCTCCCGGAGACGAAGAAGCTGCTTCTTCGCGCAAAGACCATTCTGCCGCTCACTGTGCTCTGCGGTGTGCGCCTTCTACCGAAAGAGGTCCGGGAGCGGTGCTTAGCTCTGCAGAGCACCGTACCTTCGTCTTTAGCCTCTCTTCTCGTCTACATCTTAGCAAAAAGCTTTTCCACTCTGTCTGGCAAGGAGAAACTTTGCCAGAACAGAAAACATCTCCCATCGTGTTCTAGAAGCTGCACGGAGGTCTGCCGAGTGTTCTGCAAGAAGAGAAAGAAAATTTTCCAAAACAGCTTGCTATCGAATGTTCATGTGAATAGAAAAGGCAGGAGAGTGGTCAGGTACTGTTTTCTCTCAGTTGGCAAGCTGCGCACACAATCGCAGCGTTGTACAGCTTGTTTCATCACCTTTGCGAAGCTGCCGCTCTCTCCGGCTGCCGGAGACGAAGAAGCTGCTTCTTCGCGCAAAGACGATTCTGCCGCTCACTGTGCTCTGCGGTGTGCGCCTTCTGCCGAAAGAGGCACGGGAGCTGTGCTTAGCTCTGCAGAGCACCGTACCTTCGTCTTTAGCCTCTCTTCTCGTCTACATCTTAGCAAAAAGCTTTTCCACTCTGTCTGGCAAGGAGAAACTGTGCAAGCACAGAAAACATCTCCCATCGTGTTCTAGAGGCTGCACGGAGCTCTGCCGAGTGTTTTGCAAGAAGAGAAAGAAAGTTGTCCAAAACAGCTTGCAATCGAATTTTCATGTGAATAGAAAAGGCAGGAGAGTGGTCAGGTACTGTTTTCTCTCACTTGGCAAGCTGCTCACACAATCGCAGTGTTGTAAAGCTTGTTTCATCACCTTTGCAAAGTTGCCGCTCTCTCCGGCTCCCGGAGACGAAGAAGCTGCTTCTTCGCGCAAAGACGATTCTGCCGCTCACTGTGCTCTGCGGTGTGCGCCTTCTGCCGAAAGAAGTCCGGGAGCGATGCTTAGCTCTGCAGAGTACCATACGTGCTTCTTTAGCCACGCTTCTCGTCTACATATTAGCAAAAAGCTTTTCCACTCTGTCTGGCAAGGAGAAACTGTGCCAGCACAGAAAACATCTCCCATCGTGTTCTAGAAGCTGCACGGAGGTCTGCCGAGTGTTTTGCAAGAAGAGAAAGAAAGTTGTCCAAAACAGCTTGCAATCGAATGTTCATGTGAATAGAAAAGGCAGGAGAGTGGTCAGGTACTGTTTTCTCTCACTTGGCAAGCTGCGCACACAATCGCAGTGTTGTACAGCTTGTTTCATCACCTTTGCGAAGTTGCCGCTCTCTCTGGCTGCCGGAGACGAGGAAGCTGCTTCTTCGCGCAAAGACGATTCTGCCGCTCACAGTGCTCTGCGGTGTGCGCCTTCTGCCGAAAGAGGTCCGGGAGCTGTGCTTAGCTCTGCAGAGCACCGTACCTTCGTCTTTAGCCTCTCTTCTCGTCTACATCTTAGCAAAAAGCTTTTCCACTCTGTCTGGCAAGGAGAAACTGTGCCAGCACAAAAAACATCTCCCATCGTGTTCTAGAGGCTGCACGGAGGTCTGCCGAGTCTTTTGCAAGAAGAGAAAGAAAGTTGTCCAAAACAGCTTGCAATCGAATGTTCATGTGAATAGAAAAGGCAGGAGAGTGGTCAGGTACTGTTTTCTCTCAGTTGGCAAGCTGCGCACACAATCGCAGTGTTGTACAGCTTGTTTCATCACCTTTGCGAAGTTGCCGCTCTCTCCGGCTCCCGGAGACGAAGAAGCTGCTTCTTCGCGCAAAGACGATTCTGCCTCTCACTGTGCTCTGCATTGTGCGCCTTCTGCCGAAAGACATCCGGGAGCGGTGCTTAGCTCTGCAGAACACCGTACCTTCGCCTTTAGCCTCTCTTCTCGTCTACATCTTAGCAAAAAGCTTTTCCACTCTGTCTGGCAAGGAGAAACTGTGCCAGCACAGAAAACATCTCCCATCGTGTTCTAGAGGCTGCACGGAGGTCTGCCGAGTGTTTTGCAAGAAGAGAAAGAAAGTTGTCCAAAACAGCTTGCAATCGAATGTTCATGTGAATAGAAAAGGCAGGAGAGTGGTCAGGTACTGTTTTCTCTCACTTGGCAAGCTGCGCACACAATCGCAGTGTTGTACAGCTTGTTTCATCACCTTTGCGAAGCTGCCGCTCTCTCCGGCTGCCGGAGACGAAGAAGCTGCTTCTTCGCGCAAAGACGATTCTGCCGCTCACAGTGCTCTGCGGTGTGCGCCTTCTGCCGAAAGAGGTCCGGGAGCGGTGCTTAGCTCTGCAGAGCACCGTACCTTCGTCTTTAGCCTCTCTTCTCGTCTACATCTTAGCAAAAAGCTTTTCCACTCTGTCTGGCAAGGGGAAACTTCGCCAGCACAGAAAACATCTCCCATCGTGTTCTAGAAGCTTCACGGAGGTCTGCCGAGTGTTTTGCAAGAAGAGAAAGAAAGTTGTCCAAAACAGCTTGCAATCGAATGTTCATGTGAATAGAAAAGGCAGGAGAGTGGTCAGGTACTGTTTTCTCTCACTTGGCAAGCTGCGCACACAATCGCAGTGTTGTACAGCTTGTTTCATCACCTTTGCGAAGTTGCCGCTCTCTCCGGCTCCCGGAGACGAAGAAGCTGCTTCTTCGCGCAAAGACGATTCTGCCGCTCACAGTGCTCTGCGGTGTGCGCCTTCTGCCGAAAGAGGTCCGGGAGCGGTGCTTAGCTCTGCAGAGCACCGTACCTTCGTCTTTAGCCTCTCTTCTAGTCTACATCTTAGCAAAAAGCTTTTCCACTCTGTCTGGCAAGGAGAAAATTTGCCAGCACAGAAAACATCTCCCATCGTGTTCTAGAAGCTGCACGGAGGTCTGCCGAGTGTTTTGCAAGAAGAGAAAGAAAGTTGTCCAAAACAGCTTGCAATCGAATGTTCATGTGAATAGAAAAGGCAGGAGAGTGGTCAGGTACTGTTTTCTCTCAGTTGGCAAGCTGCGCACACAATCGCAGTGTTGTACAGCTTGTTTCATCACCTTTGCGAAGTTGCCGCTCTCTCCGGCTCCCGGAGACGAAGAAGCTGCTTCTTCGCGCAAAGACGATTCTGCCGCTCACAGTGCTCTGCGGTGTGCGCCTTCTGCCGAAAGAGGTCCGGGAGCTGTGCGGTGCTCTGCAGAGCACCGTACCTTCGTCTTTAGCCTCTCTTCTCGTCTACATCTTAGCAAAAAGCTTTTCCACTCTGTCTGGCAATGAGAAACTGTGCCAGCACAGAAAACATCTCCCGTCGTGTTCTAGAGGCTGCACGGAGGTCTGCCGAGTGTTTTGCAAGAAGAGAAAGAAAGTTGTCCAAAACAGCTTGCAATCGAATGTTCATGTGAATAGAAAAGGCAGGAGAGTGGTCAGGTACTGTTTTCTCTCACTTGGCAAGCTGCGCACACAATCGCAGTGTTGTACAGCTTGTTTCATCACCTTTGCGAAGTTGCCGCTCTCTCCGGCTCCCGGAGACGAAGAAGCTGCTTCTTCGCGCAAAGACGATTCTGCCGCTCACTGTGCTCTGCGGTGTGCGCCTTCTGCCGAAAGAGGCACGGGAGCTGTGCTTAGCTCTGCAGAGCACCGTACCTTCGTCTTTAGCCTCTCTTCTCGTCTACATCTTAGCAAAAAGCTTTTCCACTCTGTCTGGCAAGGACAAACTGTGCCAGCACAGAAAACATCTCCCATCGTGTTCTAGAGGCTGCACGGAGGTCTGCCGAGTGTTTTGCAAGAAGAGAAAGAAAGTTGTCCAAAACAGCTTGCAATCGAATGTTCATGTGAATAGAAAAGGCAGGAGAGTGGTCAGGTACTGTTTTCTCTCAGTTGGCAAGCTGCGCACACAATCGCAGTGTTGTACAGCTTGTTTCATCACCTTTGCAAAGTTGCCGCTCTCTCCGGCTGCCGGAGACGAAGAAGCTGCTTCTTCGCGCAAAGACGATTCTGCCGCTCACAGTGCTCTGCGGTGTGCGCCTTCTGCCGAAAGACGTCCAGGAGCGGTGCTTAGCTCTGCAGAGCACCATACGTGCTTCTTTAGCCTCTCTTCTCGTCTACATCTTAGCAAAAAGCTTTTCCACTCTGTCTGGCAAGGAGAAACTGTGCCAGCACAGAAAACATCTCCCATCGTGTTCTAGAGGCTGCACGGAGGTCTGCCGAGTGTTTTGCAAGAAGAGAAAGAAAGTTGTCCAAAACAGCTTGCAATCGAATTTTCATGTGAATAGAAAAGGCAGGAGAGTGGTCAGGTACTGTTTTCTCTCACTTGGCAAGCTGCTCACACAATCGCAGTGTTGTACAGCTTGTTTCATCACCTTTGCAAAGTTGCCGCTCTCTCCGGCTCCCGGAGACGAAGAAGCTGCTTCTTCGCGCAAAGACGATTCTGCCGCTCACTGTGCTCTGCGGTGTGCGCCTTCTGCCGAAAGAAGTCCGGGAGCGATGCTTAGCTCTGCAGAGTACCATACGTGCTTCTTTAGCCACGCTTCTCGTCTACATCTTAGCAAAAAGCTTTTCCACTCTGTCTGGCAAGGAGAAACTGTGCCAGCACAGAAAACATCTCCCATCGTGTTCTAGAGGCTGCACGGAGGTCTGCCGAGTGTTTTGCAAGAAGAGAAAGAAAGTTGTCCAAAACAGCTTGCAATCGAATGTTCATGTGAATAGAAAAGGCAGGAGAGTGCTCAGGTACTGTTTTCTCTCACTTGGCAAGCTGCGCACACAATCGCAGTGTTGTACAGCTTGTTTCATCACCTTTGCCAAGTTGCCGCTCTCTCCGGCTCCCGGAGACGAAGAAGCTGCTTCTTCGCGCAAAGACGATTCTGCCGCTCACAGTGCTCTGCGGTGTGCGCCTTCTGCCGAAAGAGGCACGGGAGCTGTGCTTAGCTCTGCAGAGCACCGTACCTGCTTCTTTAGCCTCTCTTCTTGTCTACATCTTAGCAAAAAGCTTTTCCACTCTGTCTGGCAAGGAGAAACTGTGCCAGCACAAAAAACATCTCCCATCGTGTTCTAGAGGCTGCACGGAGGTCTGCCGAGTGTTTTGCAAGAAGAGAAAGAAAGTTGTCCAAAACAGCTTGCAATCGAATGTTCATGTGAATAGAAAAGGCAGGAGAGTGGTCAGGTACTGTTTTCTCTCAGTTGGCAAGCTGCGCACACAATCGCAGTGTTGTACAGCTTGTTTCATCACCTTTGCGAAGTTGCCGCTCTCTCCGGCTCCCGGAGACGAAGAAGCTGCTTCTTCGCGCAAAGACGATTCTGCCGCTCACAGTGCTCTGCGGTGTGCGCCTTCTGCCGAAAGAGGTCCGGGAGCGATGCTTAGCTCTGCAGAGTACCATACGTGCTTCTTTAGCCTCTCTACTCGTCTACATCTTAGCAAAAAGCTTTTCCACTCTGTCTGGCAAGGAGAAACTGTGCCAGCACAGAAAACATCTCCCATCGTGTTCTAGAGGCTGCACGGAGGTCTGCCGAGTGTTTTGCAAGAAGAGAAAGAAAGTTGTCCAAAACAGCTTGCAATCGAATGTTCATGTGAATAGAAAAGGCAGGAGAGTGGTCAGGTACTGTTTTCTCTCACTTGGCAAGCTGCTCACACAATCGCAGTGTTGTACAGCTTGTTTCATCACCTTTGCAAAGTTGCCGCTCTCTCCGGCTCCCGGAGACGAAGAAGCTGCTTCTTCGCGCAAAGACGATTCTGCCGCTCACTGTGCTCTGCGGTGTGCGCCTTCTGCCGAAAGAAGTCCGGGAGCGATGCTTAGCTCTGCAGAGTACCATACGTGCTTCTTTAGCCACGCTTCTCGTCTACATCTTAGCAAAAAGCTTTTCCACTCTGTCTGGCAAGGAGAAACTGTGCCAGCACAGAAAACATCTCCCATCGTCTTCTAGAGGCTGCACGGAGGTCTGCCGAGTGTTTTGCAAGAAGAGAAAGAAAGTTGTCCAAAACAACTTGCAATCGAATGTTCATGTGAATAGAAAAGGCAGGAGAGTGGTCAGGTACTGTTTTCTCTCACTTGGCAAGCTGCGCACACAATCGCAGTGTTGTACAGCTTGTTTCATCACCTTTGCGAAGTTGCCGCTCTCTCCGGCTCCCGGAGACGAAGAAGCTGCTTCTTCGCGCAAAGACGATTCTGCCGCTCACAGTGCTCTTCGGTGTGCGCCTTCTGCCGAAAGAGGCACGGGAGCTGTGCTTAGCTCTGCAGAGCACCGTACCTGCTTCTTTAGCCTCTCTTCTTGTCTACATCTTAGCAAAAAGCTTTTCCACTCTGTCTGGCAAGGAGAAACTGTGCCAGCACAGAAAACATCTCCCATCGTGTTCTAGAGGCTGCACGGAGGTCTGCCGAGTCTTTTGCAAGAAGAGAAAGAAAGTTGTCCAAAACAGCTTGCAATCGAATGTTCATGTGAATAGAAAAGGCAGGAGAGTGGTCAGGTACTGTTTTCTCTCAGTTGGCAAGCTGCGCACACAATCGCAGTGTTGTACAGCTTGTTTCATCACCTTTGCGAAGTTGCCGCTCTCTCCGGCTCCCGGAGACGAAGAAGCTGCTTGTTCGCGCAAAGACGATTCTGCCGCTCACAGTGCTCTGCGGTGTGCGCCTTCTGCCGAAAGAGGCCCGGGAGCGGTGCTTAGCTTTGCAGAGCACCGTACCTTCGTCTTTAGCCTCTCTTCTCGTCTACATCTTAGCAAAAAGCTTTTCCACTCTGTCTGGCAAGGAGAAACTGTGCCAGCACAGAAAACATCTCCCATCGTGTTCTAGAGGCTGCACGGAGGTCTGCCGAGTGTTTTGCAAGAAGAGAAAGAAAGTTGTCCAAAACAGCTTGCAATCGAATGTTCAAGTGAATAGAAAAGGCAGGAGAGTGGTCAGGTACTGTTTTCTCTCAGTTGGCAAGCTGCGCACACAATCGCAGTGTTGTACAGCTTGTTTCATCACCTTTGCAAAGTTGCCGCTCTCTCCGGCTCCCGGAGACGAAGAAGCTGCTTCTTCGCGCAAAGACGATTCTGCCGCTCACAGTGCTCTGCGGTGTGCGCCTTCTGCCGAAAGAGGCACGGGAGCTGTGCTTAGCTCTGCAGAGCACCGTACCTTCGTCTTTAGCCTCTCTTCTCGTCTACATCTTAGCAAAAAGCTTTTCCACTCTGTCTGGCAAGGAGAAACTGTGCCAGCACAGAAAACATCTCCCATCGTGTTCTAGAGGCTGCACGGAGGTCTGCCGAGTGTTTTGCAAGAAGAGAAAGAAAGTTGTCCAAAACAGCTTGCAATCGAATGTTCATGTGAATAGAAAAGGCAGGAGAGTGGTCAGGTACTGTTTTCTCTCAGTTGGCAAGCTGCGCACACAATCGCAGTGTTGTACAGCTTGTTTCATCACCTTAGCGAAGCTGCCGCTCTCTCCGGCTGCCGGAGACGAAGAAGCTGCTTCTTCGCGCAAAGACGATTCTGCCGCTCACAGTGCTCTGCGGTGTGCGCCTTCTGCCGAAAGAGGTCCGGGAGCGGTGCTTAGCTCTGCAGAGCACCGTACCTTCGTCTTTAGCCTCTCTTCTCGTCTACATCTCAGCAAAAAGCTTTTCCACTCTGTCTGGCAAGGAGAAACTGTGCCAGCACAGAAAACATCTCCCATCGTGTTCTAGAGGCTGCACGGAGGTCTGCCGAGTTTTTTGCAAGAAGAGAAAGAAAGTTGTCCAAAACAGCTTGCAATAGAATGTTCATGTGATTACAAAAGGCAGGAGAGTTGTCAGGTACTGTTTTCTCTCAGTTGGGAAGCTGCGCACACAATCGCAGTTTTGTACAGCTTGTTTCATCACCTTTGCGAAGTTGCCGCTCTCTCCGGCTCCCGGAGACGAAGAAGCTGCTTCTTCGCGCAAAGACGATTCTGCCGCTCACAGTGCTCTGCGGTGTGCGCCTTCTACCGAAAGAGGTCCGGGAGCGGTGCTTAGCTCTGCAGAGCACCGTACCTTCGTCTTTAGCCTCTCTTCTCGTCTACATCTTAGCAAAAAGCTTTTCCACTCTGTCTGGCAAGGAGAAACTGTGCCAGCACAAAAAACATCTCCCATCGTGTTCTAGAAGCTGCACGGAGGTCTGCCGAGTGTTCTGCAAGAAGAGAAAGAAAATTTTCCAAAACAGCTTGCAATCGAATGTTCATGTGAATAGAAAAGGCAGGAGAGTGGTCAGGTACTGTTTTCTCTCAGTTGGCAAGCTGCGCACACAATCGCAGCGTTGTACAGCTTGTTTCATCACCTTTGCGAAGTTGCCGCTCTCTCCGGCTGCCGGAGACGAAGAAGCTGCTTCTTCGCGCAAAGACGATTCTGCCGCTCACTGTGCTCTGCGGTGTGCGCCTTCTGCCGAAAGAGGCACGGGAGCTGTGCTTAGCTCTGCAGAGCACCGTACCTTCGTCTTTAGCCTCTCTTCTCGTCTACATCTTAGCAAAAAGCTTTTCCACTCTGTCTGGCAAGGAGAAACTGTGCCAGCACAGAAAACATCTCCCATCGTCTTCTAGAGGCTGCACGGAGGTCTGCCGAGTGTTTTGCAAGAAGAGAAAGAAAGTTGTCCAAAACAGCTTGCAATCGAATGTTCATGTGAATAGAAAAGGCAGGAGAGTGGTCAGGTACTGTTTTCTCTCAGTTGGCAAGCTGCGCACACAATCGCAGTGTTGTACAGCTTGTTTCATCACCTTTGCGAAGTTTCCGCTCTCTCCGGCTGCCGGAGACGAAGAAGCTGCTTCTTCGCGCAAAGACGATTCTGCCGCTCACTGTGCTCTGCGGTGTGCGCCTTCTGCCGAAAGAGGCACGGGAGCGATGCTTAGCTCTGCAGAGTACCATACGTGCTTCTTTAGCCTCTCTTCTCGTCTACATCTTAGCAAAAAGCTTTTCCACTCTGTCTGGCAAGGAGAAACTGTGCAAGCACAGAAAACATCTCCCATCGTGTTCTAGAGGCTGCACGGAGCTCTGCCGAGTGTTTTGCAAGAAGAGAAAGAAAGTTGTCCAAAACAGCTTGCAATCGAATGTTCATGTGAATAGAAAAGGCAGGAGAGTGGTCAGGTACTGTTTTCTCTCACTTGGCAAGCTGCTCACACAATCGCAGTGTTGTACAGCTTGTTTCATCACCTTTGCAAAGTTGCCGCTCTCTCCGGCTCCCGGAGACGAAGAAGCTGCTTCTTCGCGCAAAGACGATTCTGCCGCTCACTGTGCTCTGCGGTGTGCGCCTTCTGCCGAAAGAAGTCCGGGAGCGATGCTTAGCTCTGCAGAGTACCATACGTGCTTCTTTAGCCACGCTTCTCGTCTACATCTTAGCAAAAAGCTTTTCCACTCTGTCTGGCAAGGAGAAACTGTGCCAGCACAGAAAACATCTCCCATCGTGTTCTAGAGGCTGCACGGAGGTCTGCCGAGTGTTTTGCAAGAAGAGAAAGAAAGTTGTCCAAAACAGCTTGCAATCGAATGTTCATGTGAATAGAAAAGGCAGGAGAGTGCTCAGGTACTGTTTTCTCTCACTTGGCAAGCTGCGCACACAATCGCAGTGTTGTACAGCTTGTTTCATCACCTTTGCGAAGTTGCCGCTCTCTCCGGCTCCCGGAGACGAAGAAGCTGCTTCTTCGCGCAAAGACGATTCTGCCGCTCACTGTGCTCTGCGGTGTGCGCCTTCTGCCGAAAGAAGTCCGGGAGCGATGCTTAGCTCTGCAGAGTACCATACGTGCTTCTTTAGCCACGCTTCTCGTCTACATCTTAGCAAAAAGCTTTTCCACTCTGTCTGGCAAGGAGAAACTGTGCCAGCACAGAAAACATCTCCCATCGTGTTCTAGAGGCTGCACGGAGGTCTGCCGAGTGTTTTGCAAGAAGAGAAAGAAAGTTGTCCAAAACAGCTTGCAATCGAATGTTCATGTGAATAGAAAAGGCAGGAGAGTGCTCAGGTACTGTTTTCTCTCACTTGGCAAGCTGCGCACACAATCGCAGTGTTGTACAGCTTGTTTCATCACCTTTGCGAAGTTGCCGCTCTCTCCGGCTCCCGGAGACGAAGAAGCTGCTTCTTCGCGCAAAGACGATTCTGCCGCTCACAGTGCTCTTCGGTGTGCGCCTTCTGCCGAAAGAGGCACGGGAGCTGTGCTTAGCTCTGCAGAGCACCGTACATGCTTCTTTAGCCTCTCTTCTTGTCTACATCTTAGCAAAAAGCTTTTCCACTCTGTCTGGCAAGGAGAAACTGTGCCAGCACAGAAAACATCTCCCATCGTGTTCTAGAGGCTGCACGGAGGTCTGCCGAGTGTTTTGCAAGAAGAGAAAGAAAGTTGTCCAAAACAGCTTGCAATCGAATGTTCATGTGAATAGAAAAGGCAGGAGAGTGGTCAGGTACTGTTTTCTCTCAGTTGGCAAGCTGCGCACACAATCGCAGTGTTGTACAGCTTGTTTCATCACCTTTGCGAAGTTGCCGCTCTCTCCGGCTCCCGGAGACGAAGAAGCTGCTTGTTCGCGCAAAGACGATTCTGCCGCTCACAGTGCTCTGCGGTGTGCGCCTTCTGCCGAAAGAGGCACGGGAGCGATGCTTAGCTCTGCAGAGTACCATACGTGCTTCCTTAGCCTCTCTTCTCGTCTACATCTTAGCAAAAAGCTTTTCCACTCTGTCTGGCAAGGAGAAACTGTGCAAGCACAGAAAACATCTCCCATCGTGTTCTAGAGGCTGCACGGAGGTCTGCCGAGTGTTTTGCAAGAAGAGAAAGAAAGTTGTCCAAAACAGCTTGCAATCGAATTTTCATGTGAATAGAAAAGGCAGGAGAGTGGTCAGGTACTGTTTTCTCTCACTTGGCAAGCTGCTCACACAATCGCAGTGTTGTACAGCTTGTTTCATCACCTTTGCGAAGTTGCCGCTCTCTCCGGCTCCCGGAGACGAAGAAGCTGCTTCTTCGCGCAAAGACGATTCTGCCGCTCACAGTGCTCTGCGGTGTGCGCCTTCTGCCGAAAGAGGCACGGGAGCTGTGCTTAGCTCTGCAGAGCACCGTACCTTCGTCTTTAGCCTCTCTTCTCGTCTACATCTTAGCAAAAAGCTTTTCCACTCTGTCTGGCAAGGAGAAACTGTGCCAGCACAGAAAACATCTCCCATCGTGTTCTAGAGGCTGCACGGAGGTCTGCCGAGTGTTTTGCAAGAAGAGAAAGAAAGTTGTCCAAAACAGCTTGCAATCGAATGTTCATGTGAATAGAAAAGGCAGGAGAGTGGTCAGGTACTGTTTTCTCTCAGTTGGCAAGCTGCGCACACAATCGCAGTGTTGTACAGCTTGTTTCATCACCTTTGCGAAGTTGCCGCTCTCTCCGGCTGCCGGAGACGAAGAAGCTGCTTCTTCGCGCAAAGACGATTCTGCCGCTCACAGTGCTCTGCGGTGTGCGCCTTCTGCCGAAAGAGGTCCGGGAGCGGTGCTTAGCTCTGCAGAGCACCGTACCTTCGTCTTTAGCCTCTCTTCTCGTCTACATCTCAGCAAAAAGCTTTTCCACTCTGTCTGGCAAGGAGAAACTGTGCCAGCACAGAAAACATCTCCCATCGTGTTCTAGAGGCTGCACGGAGGTCTGCCGAGTTTTTTGCAAGAAGAGAAAGAAAGTTGTCCAAAACAGCTTGCAATAGAATGTTCATGTGATTACAAAAGGCAGGAGAGTTGTCAGGTACTGTTTTCTCTCAGTTGGCAAGCTGCGCACACAATCGCAGTTTTGTACAGCTTGTTTCATCACCTTTGCGAAGTTGCCGCTCTCTCCGGCTCCCGGAGACGAAGAAGCTGCTTCTTCGCGCAAAGACGATTCTGCCGCTCACAGTGCTCTGCGGTGTGCGCCTTCTGCCGAAAGAGGTCCGGGAGCGGTGCTTAGCTCTGCAGAGCACCGTACCTTCGTCTTTAGCCTCTCTTCTCGTCTACATCTTAGCAAAAAGCTTTTCCACTCTGTCTGGCAAGGAGAAACTTTGCCAGAACAGAAAACATCTCCCATCGTGTTCTAGAAGCTGCACGGAGGTCTGCCGAGTGTTCTGCAAGAAGAGAAAGAAAATTTTCCAAAACAGCTTGCTATCGAATGTTCATGTGAATAGAAAAGGCAGGAGAGTGGTCAGGTACTGTTTTCTCTCAGTTGGCAAGCTGCGCACACAATCGCAGCGTTGTACAGCTTGTTTCATCACCTTTGCGAAGCTGCCGCTCTCTCCGGCTGCCGGAGACGAAGAAGCTGCTTCTTCGCGCAAAGACGATTCTGCCGCTCACTGTGCTCTGCGGTGTGCGCCTTCTGCCGAAAGAGGCACGGGAGCTGTGCTTAGCTCTGCAGAGCACCGTACCTTCGTCTTTAGCCTCTCTTCTCGTCTACATCTTAGCAAAAAGCTTTTCCACTCTGTCTGGCAAGGAGAAACTGTGCCAGCACAGAAAACATCTCCCATCGTCTTCTAGAGGCTGCACGGAGGTCTGCCGAGTGTTTTGCAAGAAGAGAAAGAAAGTTGTCCAAAACAGCTTGCAATCGAATGTTCATGTGAATAGAAAAGGCAGGAGAGTGGTCAGGTACTGTTTTCTCTCAGTTGGCAAGCTGCGCACACAATCGCAGTGTTGTACAGCTTGTTTCATCACCTTTGCGAAGTTGCCGCTCTCTCCGGCTGCCGGAGACGAAGAAGCTGCTTCTTCGCGCAAAGACGATTCTGCCGCTCACAGTGCTCTGCGGTGTGCGCCTTCTGCCGAAAGAGGTCCGGGAGCGATGCTTAGCTCTCCAGAGTACCATACGTGCTTCTTTAGCCTCTCTTCTCGTCTACATCTTAGCAAAAAGCTTTTCCACTCTGTCTGGCAAGGAGAAACTGTGCAAGCACAGAAAACATCTCCCATCGTGTTCTAGAGGCTGCACGGAGCTCTGCCGAGTGTTTTGCAAGAAGAGAAAGAAAGTTGTCCAAAACAGCTTGCAATCGAATGTTCAAGTGAATAGAAAAGGCAGGAGAGTGGTCAGGTACTGTTTTCTCTCACTTGGCAAGCTGCTCACACAATCGCAGTGTTGTAAAGCTTGTTTCATCACCTTTGCAAAGTTGCCGCTCTCTCAGGCTCCCGGAGACGAAGAAGCTGCTTCTTCGCGCAAAGACGATTCTGCCGCTCACTGTGCTCTGCGGTGTGCGCCTTCTGCCGAAAGAAGTCCGGGAGCGATGCTTAGCTCTGCAGAGTACCATACGTGCTTCTTTAGCCACGCTTCTCGTCTACATATTAGCAAAAAGCTTTTCCACTCTGTCATGCAAGGAGAAACTGTGCCAGCACAGAAAACATCTCCCATCGTGTTCTAGAAGCTGCACGGAGGTCTGCCGAGTGTTTTGCAAGAAGAGAAAGAAAGTTGTCCAAAACAGCTTGCAATCGAATGTTCATGTGAATAGAAAAGGCAGGAGAGTGGTCAGGTACTGTTTTCTCTCACTTGGCAAGCTGCGCACACAATCGCAGTGTTGTACAGCTTGTTTCATCACCTTTGCGAAGTTGCCGCTCTCTCCGGCTCCCGCACACGAAGAAGCTGCTTCTTCGCGCAAAGACGATTCTGCCGCTCATAGTGCTCTGCGGTGTGCGCCTTCTGCCGAAAGAGGTCCGGGAGCGATGCTTAGCTCTGCACAGTACCATACGTGCTTCTTTAGCCTCGCTTCTCGTCCACATCTTAGCAAAAAGCTTTTCCACTCTGTCTGGCAAGGAGAAACTGTGCCAGCACAGAAAACATCTCCCATCGTGTTCTAGAGGCTGCACGGAGGTCTGCCGAGTGTTTTGCAAGAAGAGAAAGAAAGTTGTCCAAAACAGCTTGCAATCGAATGTTCATGTGAATAGAAAAGGCAGGAGAGTGGTCAGGTACTGTTTTCTCTCACTTGGCAAGCTGCGCACACAATCGCAGTGTTGTACAACTTGTTTCATCACCTTTGCGAAGTTGCCGCTCTCTCTGGCTGCCGGAGACGAGGAAGCTGCTTCTTCGCGCAAAGACGATTCTGCCGCTCACAGTGCTCTGCGGTGTGCGCCTTCTGCCGAAAGAGGTCCGGGAGCTGTGCTTAGCTCTGCAGAGCACCGTACCTTCGTCTTTAGCCTCTCTTCTCGTCTACATCTTAGCAAAAAGCTTTTCCACTCTGTCTGGCAAGGAGAAACTGTGCCAGCACAAAAAACATCTCCCATCGTGTTCTAGAGGCTGCACGGAGGTCTGCCGAGTCTTTTGCAAGAAGAGAAAGAAAGTTGTCCAAAACAGCTTGCAATCGAATGTTCATGTGAATAGAAAAGGCAGGAGAGTGGTCAGGTACTGTTTTCTCTCAGTTGGCAAGCTGCGCACACAATCGCAGTGTTGTACAGCTTGTTTCATCACCTTTGCGAAGTTGCCGCTCTCTCCGGCTCCCGGAGACGAAGAAGCTGCTTCTTCGCGCAAAGACGATTCTGCCGCTCACTGTGCTCTGCAGTGTGCGCCTTCTGCCGAAAGACATCCGGGAGCGGTGCTTAGCTCTGCAGAGCACCGTACCTTCGCCTTTAGCCTCTCTTCTCGTCTACATCTTAGCAAAAAGCTTTTCCACTCTGTCTGGCAAGGAGAAACTGTGCCAGCACAGAAAACATCTCCCATCGTGTTCTAGAGGCTGCACGGAGGTCTGCCGAGTGTTTTGCAAGAAGAGAAAGAAAGTTGTCCAAAACAGCTTGCAATCGAATGTTCATGTGAATAGAAAAGGCAGGAGAGTGGTCAGGTACTGTTTTCTCTCAGTTGGCAAGCTGCGCACACAATCGCAGTGTTGTACAGCTTGTTTCATCACCTTTGCGAAGTTGCCGCTCTCTCCGCCTCCCGGAGACGAAGAAGCTGCTTGTTCGCGCAAAGACGATTCTGCCGCTCACAGTGCTCTGCGGTGTGCGCCTTCTGCCGAAAGAGGCACGGGAGCGGTCCTTAGCTCTGCAGAGCACCGTACCTTCGTCTTTAGCCTCTCTTCTCGTCTACATCTTAGCAAAAAGCTTTTCCACTCTGTCTGGCAAGGAGAAACTGTGCAAGCACAGAAAACATCTCCCATCGTGTTCTAGAGGCTGCACGGAGGTCTGCCGAGTGTTTTGCAAGAAGAGAAAGAAAGTTGTCCAAAACAGCTTGCAATCGAATGTTCAAGTGTATAGAAAAGGCTGGAGAGTGGTCAGGTACTGTTTTCTCTCAGTTGGCAAGCTGCGCACACAATCGCAGTGTTGTACAGCTTGTTTCATCACCTTTGCGAAGCTGCCGCTCTCTCCGGCTGCCGGAGACGAAGAAGCTGCTTCTTCGCGCAAAGACGATTCTGCCGCTCACAGTGCTCTGCGGTGTGCGCCTTCTGCCGAAAGAGGTCCGGGAGCGGTGCTTAGCTCTGCAGAGCACCGTACCTTCGTCTTTAGCCTCTCTTCTCGTCTACATCTTAGCAAAAAGCTTTTCCACTCTGTCTGGCAAGGGGAAACTTTGCCAGCACAGAAAACATCTCCCATCGTGTTCTAGAAGCTTCACGGAGGTCTGCCGAGTGTTTTGCAAGAAGAGAAAGAAAGTTGTCCAAAACAGCTTGCAATCGAATGTTCATGTGAATAGAAAAGGCAGGAGAGTGGTCAGGTACTGTTTTCTCTCACTTGGCAAGCTGCGCACACAATCGCAGTGTTGTACAGCTTGTTTCATCACCTTTGCGAAGTTGCCGCTCTCTCCGGCTCCCGGAGACGAAGAAGCTGCTTCTTCGCGCAAAGACGATTCTGCCGCTCACTGTGCTCTGCGGTGTGCGCCTTCTGCCGAAAGAGGCACGGGAGCTGTGCTTAGCTCTGCAGAGCACCGTACCTTCGTCTTTAGCCTCTCTTCTCGTCTACATCTTAGCAAAAAGCTTTTCCACTCTGTCTGGCAAGGACAAACTGTGCCAGCACAGAAAACATCTCCCATCGTGTTCTAGAGGCTGCAGGGAGGTCTGCCGAGTGTTTTGCAAGAAGAGAAAGAAAGTTGTCCAAAACAGCTTGCAATCGAATGTTCATGTGAATAGAAAAGGCAGGAGAGTGGTCAGGTACTGTTTTCTCTCAGTTGGCAAGCTGCGCACACAATCGCAGTGTTGTACAGCTTGTTTCATCACCTTTGCAAAGTTGCCGCTCTCTCCGGCTGCCGGAGACGAAGAAGCTGCTTCTTCGCGCAAAGACGATTCTGCCGCTCACAGTGCTCTGCGGTGTGCGCCTTCTGCCGAAAGACGTCCAGGAGCGGTGCTTAGCTCTGCAGAGCACCATACGTGCTTCTTTAGCCTCTCTTCTCGTCTACATCTTAGCAAAAAGCTTTTCCACTCTGTCTGGCAAGGAGAAACTGTGCCAGCACAGAAAACATCTCCCATCGTGTTCTAGAGGCTGCACGGAGGTCTGCCGAGTGTTTTGCAAGAAGAGAAAGAAAGTTGTCCAAAACAGCTTGCAATCGAATTTTCATGTGAATAGAAAAGGCAGGAGAGTGGTCAGGTACTGTTTTCTCTCACTTGGCAAGCTGCTCACACAATCGCAGTGTTGTACAGCTTGTTTCATCACCTTTGCAAAGTTGCCGCTCTCTCCGGCTCCCGGAGACGAAGAAGCTGCTTCTTCGCGCAAAGACGATTCTGCCGTTCACTGTGCTCTGCGGTGTGCGCCTTCTGCCGAAAGAAGTCCGGGAGCGATGCTTAGCTCTGCAGAGTACCATACGTGCTTCTTTAGCCACGCTTCTCGTCTACATCTTAGCAAAAAGCTTTTCCACTCTGTCTGGCAAGGAGAAACTGTGCCAGCACAGAAAACATCTCCCATCGTGTTCTAGAGGCTGCACGGAGGTCTGCCGAGTGTTTTGCAAGAAGAGAAAGAAAGTTGTCCAAAACAGCTTGCAATCGAATGTTCATGTGAATAGAAAAGGCAGGAGAGTGCTCAGGTACTGTTTTCTCTCACTTGGCAAGCTGCGCACACAATCGCAGTGTTGTACAGCTTGTTTCATCACCTTTGCGAAGTTGCCGCTCTCTCCGGCTCCCGGAGACGAAGAAGCTGCTTCTTCGCGCAAAGACGATTCTGCCACTCACAGTGCTCTTCGGTGTGCGCCTTCTGCCGAAAGAGGCACGGGAGCTGTGCTTAGCTCTGCAGAGCACCGTACCTGCTTCTTTAGCCTCTCTTCTTGTCTACATCTTAGCAAAAAGCTTTTCCACTCTGTCTGGCAAGGAGAAACTGTGCCAGCACAGAAAACATCTCCCATCGTGTTCTAGAGGCTGCACGGAGGTCTGCCGAGTGTTTTGCAAGAAGAGAAAGAAAGTTGTCCAAAACAGCTTGCAATCGAATGTTCATGTGAATAGAAAAGGCAGGAGAGTGGTCAGGTACTGTTTTCTCTCAGTTGGCAAGCTGCGCACACAATCGCAGTGTTGTACAGCTTGTTTCATCACCTTTGCGAAGTTGCCGCTCTCTCCGGCTCCCGGAGACGAAGAAGCTGCTTCTTCGCGCAAAGACGATTCTGCCGCTCACAGTGCTCTGCGGTGTGCGCCTTCTGCCGAAAGAGGCCCGGGAGCGGTGCTTAGCTTTGCAGAGCACCGTACCTTCGTCTTTAGCCTCTCTTCTCGTCTACATCTTAGCAAAAAGCTTTTCCACTCTGTCTGGCAAGGAGAAACTGTGCCAGCACAGAAAACATCTCCCATCGTGTTCTAGAGGCTGCACGGAGGTCTGCCGAGTGTTTTGCAAGAAGAGAAAGAAAGTTGTCCAAAACAGCTTGCAATCGAATGTTCATGTGAATAGAAAAGGCAGGAGAGTGGTCAGGTACTGTTTTCTCTCAGTTGGCAAGCTGCGCACACAATCGCAGTGTTGTACAGCTTGTTTCATCACCTTTGCGAAGTTGCCGCTCTCTCCGGCTCCCGGAGACGAAGAAGCTGCTTCTTCGCGCAAAGACGATTCTGCCGCTCACTGTGCTCTGCAGTGTGCGCCTTCTGCCGAAAGACATCCGGGAGCGGTGCTTAGCTCTGCAGAGCACCGTACCTTCGCCTTTAGCCTCTCTTCTCGTCTACATCTTAGCAAAAAGCTTTTCCACTCTGTCTGGCAAGGAGAAACTGTGCCAGCACAGAAAACATCTCCCATCGTGTTCTAGAGGCTGCACGGAGGTCTGCCGAGTGTTTTGCAAGAAGAGAAAGAAAGTTGTCCAAAACAGCTTGCAATCGAATGTTCATGTGAATAGAAAAGGCAGGAGAGTGGTCAGGTACTGTTTTCTCTCACTTGGCAAGCTGCGCACACAATCGCAGTGTTGTACAGCTTGTTTCATCACCTTTGCGAAGTTGCCGCTCTCTCCGCCTCCCGGAGACGAAGAAGCTGCTTCTTCGCGCAAAGACGATTGTGCCGCTCACAGTGCTCTGCGGTGTTCGCCTTCTGCCGAAAGAGGCCCGGGAGCGGTGCTTAGCTCTGCAGAGCACCGTACCTTCGTCTTTAGCCTCTCTTCTCGTCTACATCTTAGCAAAAAGCTTGTCCACTCTGTCTGGCAAGGAGAAACTGTGCCAGCACAGAAAACATCTCCCATCGTGTTCTAGGAGGCTGCACGGAGGTCTGCCGAGTGTTTTGCAAGAAGAGAAAGAAAGTTGTCCAAAACAGCTTGCAATCGAATGTTCAAGTGTATAGAAAAGGCTGGAGAGTGGTCAGGTACTGTTTTCTCTCAGTTGGCAAGCTGCGCACACAATCGCAGTGTTGTACAGCTTGTTTCATCACCTTTGCGAAGCTGCCGCTCTCTCCGGCTGCCGGAGACGAAGAAGCTGCTTCTTCGCGCAAAGACGATTCTGCCGCTCACAGTGCTCTGCGGTGTGCGCCTTCTGCCGAAAGAGGTCCGGGAGCGGTGCTTAGCTCTGCAGAGCACCGTACCTTCGTCTTTAGCCTCTCTTCTCGTCTACATCTTAGCAAAAAGCTTTTCCACTCTGTCTGGCAAGGAGAAACTGTGCCAGCACAGAAAACATCTCCCATCGTGTTCTAGAGGCTGCACGGAGGTCTGCCGAGTGTTTTGCAAGAAGAGAAAGAAAGTTGTCCAAAACAGCTTGCAATCGAATGTTCAAGTGTATAGAAAAGGCTGGAGAGTGGTCAGGTACTGTTTTCTCTCAGTTGGCAAGCTGCGCACACAATCGCAGTGTTGTACAGCTTGTTTCATCACCTTTGCGAAGCTGCCGCTCTCTCCGGCTGCCGGAGACGAAGAAGCTGCTTCTTCGCGCAAAGACGATTCTGCCGCTCACAGTGCTCTGCGGTGTGCGCCTTCTGCCGAAAGAGGTCCGGGAGCGGTGCTTAGCTCTGCAGAGCACCGTACCTTCGTCTTTAGCCTCTCTTCTCGTCTACATCTTAGCAAAAAGCTTTTCCACTCTGTCTGGCAAGGAGAAAATTTGCCAGCACAGAAAACATCTCCCATCGTGTTCTAGAAGCTGCACGGAGGTCTGCCGAGTGTTTTGCAAGAAGAGAAAGAAAGTTGTCCAAAACAGCTTGCAATCGAATGTTCATGTGAATAGAAAAGGCAGGAGAGTGGTCAGGTACTGTTTTCTCTCAGTTGGCAAGCTGCGCACACAATCGCAGTGTTGTACAGCTTGTTTCATCACCTTTGCGAAGTTGCCGCTCTCTCCGGCTCCCGGAGACGAAGAAGCTGCTTCTTCGCGCAAAGACGATTCTGCCGCTCACAGTGCTCTGCGGTGTGCGCCTTCTGCCGAAAGAGGTCCGGGAGCTGTGCGGTGCTCTGCAGAGCACCGTACCTTCGTCTTTAGCCTCTCTTCTCGTCTACATCTTAGCAAAAAGCTTTTCCACTCTGTCTGGCAAGGAGAAACTGTGCCAGCACAGAAAACATCTCCCGTTGTGTTCTAGAGGCTGCACGGAGGTCTGCCGAGTGTTTTGCAAGAAGAGAAAGAAAGTTGTCCAAAACAGCTTGCAATCGAATGTTCATGTGAATAGAAAAGGCAGGAGAGTGGTCAGGTACTGTTTTCTCTCACTTGGCAAGCTGCGCACACAATCGCAGTGTTGTACAGCTTGTTTCATCACCTTTGCGAAGTTGCCGCTCTCTCCGGCTCCCGGAGACGAAGAAGCTGCTTCTTCGCGCAAAGACGATTCTGCCGCTCACTGTGCTCTGCGGTGTGCGCCTTCTGCCGAAAGAGGCACGGGAGCTGTGCTTAGCTCTGCAGAGCACCGTACCTTCGTCTTTAGCCTCTCTTCTCGTCTACATCTTAGCAAAAAGCTTTTCCACTCTGTCTGGCAAGGACAAACTGTGCCAGCACAGAAAACATCTCCCATCGTGTTCTAGAGGCTGCACGGAGGTCTGCCGAGTGTTTTGCAAGAAGAGAAAGAAAGTTGTCCAAAACAGCTTGCAATCGAATGTTCATGTGAATAGAAAAGGCAGGAGAGTGGTCAGGTACTGTTTTCTCTCAGTTGGCAAGCTGCGCACACAATCGCAGTGTTGTACAGCTTGTTTCATCACCTTTGCAAAGTTGCCGCTCTCTCCGTCTGCCGGAGACGAAGAAGCTGCTTCTTCGCGCAAAGACGATTCTGCCGCTCACAGTGCTCTGCGGTGTGCGCCTTCTGCCGAAAGACGTCCAGGAGCGGTGCTTAGCTCTGCAGAGCACCATACGTGCTTCTTTAGCCTCTCTTCTCGTCTACATCTTAGCAAAAAGCTTTTCCACTCTGTCTGGCAAGGAGAAACTGTGCCAGCACAGAAAACATCTCCCATCGTCTTCTAGAGGCTGCACGGAGGTCTGCCGAGTGTTTTGCAAGAAGAGAAAGAAAGTTGTCCAAAACAGCTTGCAATCGAATTTTCATGTGAATAGAAAAGGCAGGAGAGTGGTCAGGTACTGTTTTCTCTCAGTTGGCAAGCTGCTCACACAATCGCAGTGTTGTACAGCTTGTTTCATCACCTTTGCAAAGTTGCCGCTCTCTCCGGCTCCCGGAGACGAAGAAGCTGCTTCTTCGCGCAAAGACGATTCTGCCGCTCACTGTGCTCTGCGGTGTGCGCCTTCTGCCGAAAGAAGTCCGGGAGCGATGCTTAGATCTGCAGAGTACCATACGTGCTTCTTTAGCCACGCTTCTCGTCTACATCTTAGCAAAAAGCTTTTCCACTCTGTCTGGCAAGGAGAAACTGTGCCAGCACAGAAAACATCTCCCATCGTGTTCTAGAGGCTGCACGGAGGTCTGCCGAGTGTTTTGCAAGAAGAGAAAGAAAGTTGTCCAAAACAGCTTGCAATCGAATGTTCATGTGAATAGAAAAGGCAGGAGAGTGCTCAGGTACTGTTTTCTCTCAGTTGGCAAGCTGCGCACACAATCGCAGTGTTGTACAGCTTGTTTCATCACCTTTGCGAAGTTGCCGCTCTCTCCGGCTCCCGGAGACGAAGAAGCTGCTTCTTCGCGCAAAGACGATTCTGCCGTTCACTGTGCTCTGCGGTGTGCGCCTTCTGCCGAAAGAGGCACGGGAGCTGTGCTTAGCTCTGCAGAGCACCGTACCTGCTTCTTTAGCCTCTCTTCTTGTCTACATCTTAGCAAAAAGCTTTTCCACTCTGTCTGGCAAGGAGAAACTGTGCCAGCACAGAAAACATCTCCCATCGTGTTCTAGAGGCTGCACGGAGGTCTGCCGAGTGTTTTGCAAGAAGAGAAAGAAAGTTGTCCAAAACAGCTTGCAATCGAATGTTCATGTGAATAGAAAAGGCAGGAGAGTGGTCAGGTACTGTTTTCTCTCAGTTGGCAAGCTGCGCACACAATCGCAGTGTTGTACAGTTTGTTTCATCACCTTTGCGAAGTTGCCGCTCTCTCCGGCTCCCGGAGACGAAGAAGCTGCTTGTTCGCGCAAAGACGATTCTGCCGCTCACAGTGCTCTGCGGTGTGCGCCTTCTGCCGAAAGAGGCCCGGGAGCGGTGCTTAGCTTTGCAGAGCACCGTACCTTCGTCTTTAGCCTCTCTTCTCGTCTACATCTTAGCAAAAAGCTTTTCCACTCTGTCTGGCAAGGAGAAACTGTGCCAGCACACAAAACATCTCCCATCGTGTTCTAGAGGCTGCACGGAGGTCTGCCGAGTGTTTTGCAAGAAGAGAAAGAAAGTTGTCCAAAACAGCTTGCAATCGAATGTTCATGTGAATAGAAAAGGCAGGAGAGTGGTCAGGTACTGTTTTCTCTCAGTTGGCAAGCTGCGCACACAATCGCAGTGTTGTACAGCTTGTTTCATCACCTTTGCGAAGTTGCTGCTCTCTCCGGCTCCCGGAGACGAAGAAGCTGCTTCTTCGCGCAAAGACGATTCTGCCGCTCACAGTGCTCTGCGGTGTGCGCCTTCTGCCGAAAGAGGCACGGGAGCTGTGCTTAGCTCTGCAGAGCACCGTACCTTCGTCTTTAGCCTCTCTTCTCGTCTACATCTTAGCAAAAAGCTTTTCCACTCTGTCTGGCAAGGAGAAACTGTGCCAGCACAGAAAACATCTCCCATCGTCTTCTAGAGGCTGCACGGAGGTCTGCCGAGTGTTTTGCAAGAAGAGAAAGAAAGTTGTCCAAAACAGCTTGCAATCGAATGTTCATGTGAATAGAAAAGGCTGGAGAGTGGTCAGGTACTGTTTTCTCTCAGTTGGCAAGCTGCGCACACAATCGCAGTGTTGTACAGCTTGTTTCATCACCTTTGCGAAGTTGCCGCTCTCTCCGGCTGCCGGAGACGAAGAAGCTGCTTCTTCGCGCAAAGACGATTCTGCCACTCACAGTGCTCTGCGGTGTGCGCCTTCTGCCGAAAGAGGTCCGGGAGCGGTGCTTAGCTCTGCAGAGCACCGTACCTTCGTCTTTAGCCTCTCTTCTCGTCTACATCTCAGCAAAAAGCTTTTCCACTCTGTCTGGCAAGGAGAAACTGTGCCAGCACAGAAAACATCTCCCATCGTGTTCTAGAGGCTGCACGGAGGTCTGCCGAGTTTTTTGCAAGAAGAGAAAGAAAGTTGTCCAAAACAGCTTGCAATAGAATGTTCATGTGAATAGAAAAGGCAGGAGAGTGGTCAGGTACTGTTTTCTCTCAGTTGGCAAGCTGCGCACACAATCGCAGTGTTGTACAGCTTGTTTCATCACCTTTGCGAAGTTGCCGCTCTCTCCGGCTCCCGGAGACGAAGAAGCTGCTTCTTCGCGCAAAGACGATTCTGCCGCTCACAGTGCTCTGCGGTGTGCGCCTTCTGCCGAAAGAGGTCCGGGAGCGATGCTTAGCTCTCCAGAGTACCATACGTGCTTCTTTAGCCTCTCTTCTCGTCTACATCTTAGCAAAAAGCTTTTCCACTCTGTCTGGCAAGGAGAAACTGTGCCAGCACAGAAAACATCTCCCATCGTGTTCTAGAGGCTGCACGGAGCTCTGCCGAGTGTTTTGCAAGAAGAGAAAGAAAGTTGTCCAAAACAGCTTGCAATCGAATTTTCATGTGAATAGAAAAGGCAGGAGAGTGGTCAGGTACTGTTTTCTCTCACTTGGCAAGCTGCTCACACAATCGCAGTGTTGTACAGCTTGTTTCATCACCTTTGCAAAGTTGCCGCTCTCTCCGGCTCCCGGAGACGAAGAAGCTGCTTCTTCGCGCAAAGACGATTCTGCCGCTCACTGTGCTCTGCGGTGTGCGCCTTCTGCCGAAAGAAGTCCGGGAGCGATGCTTAGCTCTGCAGAGTACCATACGTGCTTCTTTAGCCACGCTTCTCGTCTACATCTTAGCAAAAAGCTTTTCCACTCTGTCTGGCAAGGAGAAACTGTGCCAGCACAGAAAACATCTCCCATCGTGTTCTAGAGGCTGCACGGAGGTCTGCCGAGTGTTTTGCAAGAAGAGAAAGAAAGTTGTCCAAAACAGCTTGCAATCGAATGTTCATGTGAATAGAAAAGGCAGGAGAGTGGTCAGGTACTGTTTTCTCTCACTTGGCAAGCTGCGCACACAATCGCAGTGTTGTACAGCTTGTTTCATCACCTTTGCGAAGTTGCCGCTCTCTCCGCCTCCCGGAGACGAAGAAGCTGCTTCTTCGCGCAAAGACGATTCTGCCGCTCACAGTGCTCTTCGGTGTGCGCCTTCTACCGAAAGAGGCACGGGAGCTGTGCTTTGCTCTGCAGAGCACCGTACCTGCTTCTTTAGCCTCTCTTCTTGTCTACATCTTAGCAAAAAGCTTTTCCACTCTGTCTGGCAAGGAGAAACTGTGCCAGCACAGAAAACATCTCCCATCGTCTTCTAGAGGCTGCACGGAGGTCTGCCGAGTGTTTTGCAAGAAGAGAAAGAAAGTTGTCCAAAACAGCTTGCAATCGAATGTTCATGTGAATAGAAAAGGCAGGAGAGTGGTCAGGTACTGTTTTCTCTCAGTTGGCAAGCTGCGCACACAATCGCAGTGTTGTACAGCTTGTTTCATCACCTTTGCGAAGTTGCCGCTCTCTCCGGCTCCCGGAGACGAAGAATCTGCTTGTTCGCGCAAAGACGATTCTGCCGCTCACAGTGCTCTGCGGTGTGCGCCTTCTGCCGAAAGAGGCCCGGGAGCGGTGCTTAGCTTTGCAGAGCACCGTACCTTCGTCTTTAGCCTCTCTTCTCGTCTACATCTTAGCAAAAAGCTTTTCCACTCTGTCTGGCAAGGAGAAACTGTGCCAGCACAGAAAACATCTCCCATCGTGTTCTAGAGGCTGCACGGAGGTCTGCCGAGTGTTTTGCAAGAAGAGAAAGAAAGTTGTCCAAAACAGCTTGCAACCGAATGTTCATGTGAATAAAAAAGGCAGGAGAGTGGTCAGGTACTGTTTTCTCTCAGTTGGCAAGCTGCGCACACAATCGCAGTGTTGTACAGCTTGTTTCATCACCTTTGCGAAGTTGCCGCTCTCTCCGGCTCCCGGAGACGAAGAAGCTGCTTCTTCGCGCAAAGACGATTCTGCCGCTCACTGTGCTCTGCGGTGTGCGCCTTCTGCCGAAAGAGGCACGGGAGCGGTGCTTAGCTCTGCAGAGCACCGTACCTTCGTCTTTAGCCTCTCTTCTCGTCTACATCTTAGCAAAAAGCTTTTCCACTCTGTCTGGCAAGGAGAAACTTTGCCAGCACAGAAAACATCTCCCATCGTGTTCTAGAGGCTGCACGGAGGTCTGCCGAGTGTTTTGCAAGAAGAGAAAGAAAGTTGTCCAAAACAGCTTGCAATCGAATGTTCATGTGAATAGAAAAGGCAGGAGAGTGGTCTGGTACTGTTTTCTCTCAGTTGGCAAGCTGCGCACACAATCGCAGTGTTGTACAGCTTGTTTTATCAGCTTTGCGAAGTTACCGCTCTCTCCGGCTCCCGGAGACGAAAAAGCTGCTTCTTCGCGCAAAGACGATTCTGCCGCTCACAGTGCTCTGCGGTGTGCGCCTTCTGCCGAAAGAGGTCCGGGAGCTGTGCTTAGCTCTGCAGAGCACCGTACCTTCGTCTTTAGCCTCTCTTCTCGTCTACATCTTAGCAAAAAGCTTTTCCACTCTGTCTGGCAAGGAGAAACTGTGCCAGCACAAAAAACATCTCCCATCGTGTTCTAGAGGCTGCACGGAGGACTGCCGAGTGTTTTGCAAGAAGAGAAAGAAAGTTGTCCAAAACAGCTTGCAATCGAATGTTCATGTGATTACAAAAGGCAGGAGAGTTGTCAGGTACTGTTTTCTCTCAGTTGGCAAGCTGCGCACACAATCGCAGTGTTGTACAGATTGTTTCATAACCTTTGCGAAGTTGCCGCTCTCTCCGGCTCCCGGAGACGAAGAAGCTGCTTCTTCGCGCAAAGACGATTCTGCCGCTCACAGTGCTCTGCGGTGTGCGCCTTCTGCCGAAAGAGGTCCGGGAGCGGTGCTTAGCTCTGCAGAGCACCGTACCTTCGTCTTTAGCCTCTCTTCTCGTCTACATCTCAGCAAAAAGCTTTTCCACTCTGTCTGGCAAGGAGAAACTTTGCCTGCACAGAAAACATCTCCCATCGTGTTCTAGAGGCTGCACGGAGGTCTGCCGAGTTTTTTGCAAGAAGAGAAAGAAAGTTGTCCAAAACAGCTTGCAATAGAATGTTCATGTGATTACAAAAGGCAGGAGAGTTGTCAGGTACTGTTTTCTCTCAGTTGGCAAGCTGCGCACACAATCGCAGTGTTGTACAGCTTGTTTCATCACCTTTGCGAAGTTGCCGCTCTCTCCGGCTCCCGGAGACGAAGAAGCTGCTTCTTCGCGCAAAGACGATTCTGCCGCTCACAGTGCTCTGCGGTGTGCGCCTTCTACCGAAAGAGGTCCGGGAGCGGTGCTTAGCTCTGCAGAGCACCGTACCTTCGTCTTTAGCCTCTCTTCTCGTCTACATCTTAGCAAAAAGCTTTTCCACTCTGTCTGGCAAGGAGAAACTTTGCCAGAACAGAAAACATCTCCCATCGTGTTCTAGAAGTTGCACGGAGGTCTGCCGAGTGTTCTGCAAGAAGAGAAAGAAAATTTTCCAAAACAGCTTGCAATCGAATGTTCATGTGAATAGAAAAGGCAGGAGAGTGGTCAGGTACTGTTTTCTCTCAGTTGGCAAGCTGCGCACACAATCGCAGCGTTGTACAGCTTGTTTCATCACCTTTGCGAAGCTGCCGCTCTCTCCGGCTGCCGGAGACGAAGAAGCTGCTTCTTCGCGCAAAGACGATTCTGCCGCTCACTGTGCTCTGCGGTGTACGCCTTCTGCCGAAAGAGGTCCGGGAGCGGTGCTTAGCTCTGCAGAGTACCATACGTGCTTCTTTAGCCTCTCTTCTCGTCTACATCTTAGCTAAAAGCTTTTCCACTCTGTCTGGCAAGGAGAAACTGTGCCAGTACAGAAAACATCTCCCATCGTGTTCTAGAGGCTGCACGGAGGTCTGCCGAGTGTTTTGCAAGAAGAGAAAGAAAGTTGTCCAAAACAGCTTGCAATCGAATGTTCATGTGAATAGAAAAGGCAGGAGAGTGGTCAGGTACTGTTTTCTCTCAGTTGGCAAGCTGCGCACACAATCGCAGTTTTGAACAGCTTGTTTCATCACCTTTGCGAGGTTGCCGCTCTCTCCGGCTCCCGGAGACGAAGAAGCTGCTTCTTCGCGCAAAGACGATTCTGCCGCTCACAGTGCTCTGCGGTGTGCGCCTTCTGCCGAAAGAGGCACGGGAGCGGTGCTTAGCTCTGCAGAGCACCGTACCTTCGTCTTTAGCCTCTCTTCTCGTCTACATCTTAGCAAAAAGCTTTTCCACTCTGTCTGGCAAGGAGAAACTGTGCCTGCACAAAAAACATCTCCCATCGTGTTCTAGAGGCTGCACGGAGGTCTGCCGAGTGTTTTGCAAGAAGAGAAAGAAAGTTGTCCAAAACAGCTTGCAATCGAATATTCATGTGAATAGAAAGGCAGGAGAGTGGTCATGTACTGTTTTCTCTCAGTTGGCAAGCTGCGCACACAATCGCAGTGTTGTACAGCTTGTTTCATCACCTTTGCGAAGTTGCCGCTCTCTCCGGCTCCCGGAGACGAAGAAGCTGCTTCTTCGCGCAAAGACGATTCTGCCGCTCACTGTGCTCTGCAGTGTGTGTCTTCTTCCGGAAGAGGTCCGGGAGCGGTGCTTAGCTCTGCAGAGCACCGTACCATCGTCTTTAGCCTCTCTTCTCGTCTACATCTTAGCAAAAAGCTTTTCCACTCTGTCTGGCAATGAGAAACTGTGCCAGCACAGAAAACATCTCCCATCGTGTTCTAGAGGCTGCACGGAGGTCTGCCGAGTGTTTTGCAAGAAGAGAAAGAAAGTTGTCCAAAACAGCTTGCAATCGAATGTTCATGTGAATAGAAAAGGCAGGAGAGTGGTCAGGTACTGTTTTCTCTCAGTTGGCAAGCTGCACACACAATCGCAGTGTTGTACAGCTTGTTTCATCACCTTTGCGAAGCTGCCGCTCTCTCCGGCTGCCGGAGACGAAGAAGCTGCTTCTTCGCGCAAAGACGATTCTGCCGCTCACAGTGCTCTGCGGTGTGCGCCTTCTGCCGAAAGAGGTCCTGGAGCGGTGCTTATCTCTGCAGAGCACCGTACCTTCGTCTTTAGCCTCTCTTCTCGTCTACATCTTAGCAAAAAGCTTTTCCACTCTGTCTGGCAAGGAGAAACTTTGCCAGCACAGAAAACATCTCCCATCGTGTTCTAGAAGCTGCACGGAGGTCTGCCGAGTGTTTTGCAAGAAGAGAAAGAAAGTTGTCCAAAACAGCTTGCAATCGAATGTTCATGTGAATAGAAAAGGCAGGAGAGTGGTCAGGTACTGTTTTCTCTCAGTTGGCAAGCTGCGCACACAATCGCAGTGTTGTACAGCTTGTTTCATCACCTTTGCGAAGTTGCCGCTCTCTCCGGCTCCCGGAGACGAAGAAGCTGCTTCTTCGCGCAAAGACGATTCTGCCGCTCACAGTGCTCTGCGGTGTGCGCCTTCTGCCGAAAGAGGTCCGGGAGCGGTGCTTAGCTCTGCAGAGCACCGTACCTTCGTCTTTAGCCTCTCTTCTTGTCTACATCTTAGCAAAAAGCTTTTCCACTCTGTCTGGCAAGGAGAAACTGTGCCAGCACAGAAAACATCTCCCATCGTGTTCTAGAGGCTGCACGGAGGTCTGCCGAGTGTTTTGCAAGAAGAGAAAGAAAGTTGTCCAAAACAGCTTGCAATCGAATGTTCATGTGAATAGAAAAGGCAGGAGAGTGGTCAGGTACTGTTTTCTCTCAGTTGGCAAGCTGCGCACACAATCGCAGTGTTGTACAGCTTGTTTCATCACCTTTGCGAAGTTGCCGCTCTCTCCGGCTCCCGGAGACGAAGAAGCTGCTTCTTCGCGCAAAGACGATTCTGCCGCTCACAGTGCTCTGCGGTGTGCGCCTTCTGCCGAAAGAGGTCCGGGAGCGGTGCTTAGCTCTGCAGAGCACCGTACCTTCGTCTTTAGCCTCTCTTCTCGTCTACATCTTAGCAAAAAGCTTTTCCACTCTGTCTGGCAAGGGGAAACTTTGCCAGCACAGAAAACATCTCCCATCGTGTTCTAGAAGCTTCACGGAGGTCTGCCGAGTGTTTTGCAAGAAGAGAAAGAAAGTTGTCCAAAACAGCTTGCAATCGAATGTTCATGTGAATAGAAAAGGCAGGAGAGTGGTCAGGTACTGTTTTCTCTCAGTTGGCAAGCTGCGCACACAATCGCAGTGTTGTACAGCTTGTTTCATCACCTTTGCGAAGTTGCCGCTCTCTCCGGCTCCCGGAGACGAAGAAGCTGCTTCTTCGCGCAAAGACGATTCTGCCGCTCACAGTGCTCTGCGGTGTGCGCCTTCTGCCGAAAGAGGTCCGGGAGCGGTGCTTAGCTCTGCAGAGCACCGTACCTTCGTCTTTAGCCTCTCTTCTCATCTACCTCTTAGCAAAAAGCTTTTCCACTCTGTCTGGCAAGGAGAAACTGTGCCAGCACAGAAAACATCTCCCATCGTGTTCTAGAGGCTGCACGGAGGTGTGCCGAGTGTTTTGCAAGAAGAGAAGGAAAGTTGTCCAAAACAGCTTGCAATCGAATGTTCATGTGAATAGAAAAGGCAGGAGAGTGGTCAGGTACTGTTTTCTCTCAGTTGGCAAGCTGCTCACACAATCGCAGTGTTGTACAGCTTATTTCATCACCTTTGCGAAGTTGCCGCTCTCTCCGGCTCCCGGAGACGAAGAAGCTGATTCTTCGCGCAAAGACGATTCTGCCGCTCACAGTGCTCTGCGGTGTGCGCCTTCTGCCGAAAGAAGTCCGGAAGTGATGCTTAGCTCTGCAGAGTACCATACGTGCTTCTTTAGCCACGCTTCTCGTCTACATCTTAGCAAAAAGCTTTTCCACTCTGTCTGGCAAGGAGAAACTGTGCCAGCACAGAAAACATCTCCCATCGTCTTCTAGAGGCTGCACGGAGGTCTGCCGAGTGTTTTGCAAGAAGAGAAAGAAAGTTGTCCAAAACAGCTTGCACTCGAATGTTCATGTGAATAGAAAAGGCAGGAGAGTGGTCAGGTACTGTTTTCTCTCAGTTGGCAAGCTGCGCACACAATCGCAGTGTTGTACAGCTTGTTTCATCACCTTTGCGAAGTTGCCGCTCTCTCCGGCTCCCGGAGACGAAGAAGCTGCTTCTTCGCGCAAAGACGATTCTGCCGCTCACAGTGCTCTGCGGTGTGCGCCTTCTGCCGAAAGAGGCACGGGAGCGGTGCTTAGCTCTGCAGAGCACCGTACCTTCGTCTTTAGCCTCTCTTCTCCTCTACATCTTAGCAAAAAGCTTTTCCACTCTGTCTGGCAAGGAGAAACTGTGCCAGCACAAAAATCATCTCCCATCGTGTTCTAGAGGCTGCACGGAGGTCTGCCGAGTGTTTTGCAAGAAGAGAAAGAAAGTTGTCCAAAACAGCTTGCAATCGAATGTTCAAGTGAATAGAAAAGGCAGGAGAGTGGTCAGGTACTATTTTCTCTCAGTTGGCAAGCTGCGCACACAATCGCAGTGTTGTACAGCTTATTTCATCACCTTTGCGAAGTTGCCGCTCTCTCCGGCTGCAGGAGACGAAGAAGCTGCTTCTTCGCGCAAAGACGATTCTGCCGCTCACAGTGCTCTGGGGTGTGCGCCTTCTGCCGAAAGACGCCCGGGAGCGGTGCTTAGCTCTGCAGAGCACCGTACCTTCGTCTTTAGCCTCTCTTCTCGTCTACATCTTAGCAAAAAGCTTTTCCACTCTGTCTGGCAAGGAGAAACTGTGCCAGCACAGAAAACATCTCCCATCGTGTTCTAGAAGCTGCACGGAGGTCTGCCGAGTGTTTTGCAAGAAGAGAAGGAAAGTTGTCCAAAACAGCTTGCAATCGAATGTTCATGTGAATAGAAAAGGCAGGAGAGTGGTCAGGTACTATTTTCTCTCACTTGGCAAGCTGCGCACACAATCGCAGTGTTGTACAGCTTGTTTCATCACCTTTGCGAAGTTGCCGCTCTCTCCGGCTCCCGGAGACGAAGAAGCTGCTTCTTCGCGCAAAGACGATTGTGCCGCTCACAGTGCTCTGCGGTGTGCGCCTTCTGCCGATAGAGGTCCGGGAGCGGTGCTTAGCTCTGCAGAGCACCGTACCTTCGTCTTTAGCCTCTCTTCTCGTCTACATCGTAGCAAAAAGCTTTTCCACTCTGTCTGGCAAGGAGAAACTTTGCCAGCACAGAAAACATCTCCCATCGTGTTCTAGAAGCTTCACGGAGGTCTACCGAGTGTTTTGCAAGAAGAGAAAGAAAGTTGTCCAAAACAGCTTGCAATCGAATGTTCATGTGAATAGAAAAGGCAGGAGAGTGGTCAGGTACTGTTTTCTCTCAGTTGGCAAGCTGCGCACACAATCGCAGTGTTGTACAGCTTGTTTCATCACCTTTGCGAAGTTGCCGCTCTCTCCGGCTCCCGGAGACGAAGAAGCTGCTTCTTCGCGCAAAGACGATTCTGCCGCTCACAGTGCTCTGCGGTGTGCGCCTTCTGCCGAAAGAGGTCCGGGAGCGGTGCTTAGCTCTGCAGAGCACCGTACCTTCGTCTTTAGCCTCTCTTCTCATCTACCTCTTAGCAAAAAGCTTTTCCACTCTGTCTGGCAAGGAGAAACTGTGCCAGCACAGAAAACATCTCCCATCGTGTTCTAGAGGCTGCACGGAGGTCTGCCGAGTGTTTTGCAAGAAGAGAAGGAAAGTTGTCCAAAACAGCTTGCAATCGAATGTTCATGTGAATAGAAAAGGCAGGAGAGTGGTCAGGTACTGTTTTCTCTCAGTTGGCAAGCTGCTCACACAATCGCAGTGTTGTACAGCTTATTCCATCACCTTTGCGAAGTTGCCGCTCTCTCCGGCTGCCGGAGACGAAGAAGCTGATTCTTCGCGCAAAGACGATTCTGCCGCTCACTGTGCTCTGCGGTGTGCGCCTTCTGCCGAAAGAAGTCCGGGAGTGATGCTTAGCTCTGCAGAGTACCATACGTGCTTCTTTAGCCACGCTTCTCGTCTACATCTTAGCAAAAAGCTTTTCCACTCTGTCTGGCAAGGAGAAACTGTGCCAGCACAGAAAACATCTCCCATCGTCTTCTAGAGGCTGCACGGAGGTCTGCCGAGTGTTTTGCAAGAAGAGAAAGAAAGTTGTCCAAAACAGCTTGCAATCGAATGTTCATGTGAATAGAAAAGGCAGGAGAGTGGTCAGGTACTGTTTTCTCTCAGTTGGCAAGCTGCGCACACAATCGCAGTGTTGTACAGCTTGTTTCATCACCTTTGCGAAGTTGCCGCTCTCTCCGGCTCCCGGAGACGAAGAAGCTGCTTCTTCGCGCAAAGACGATTCTGCCGCTCACAGTGCTCTGCGGTGTGCGCCTTCTGCCGAAAGAGGCACGGGAGCGGTGCTTAGCTCTGCAGAGCACCGTACCTTCGTCTTTAGCCTCTCTTCTCGTCTACATCTTAGCAAAAAGCTTTTCCACTCTGTCTGGCAAGGAGAAACTGTGCCAGCACAAAAATCATCTCCCATCGTGTTCTAGAGGCTGCACGGAGGTCTGCCGAGTGTTTTGCAAGAAGAGAAAGAAAGTTGTCCAAAACAGCTTGCAATCGAATTTTCAAGTGAATAGAAAAGGCAGGAGAGTGGTCAGGTACTATTTTCTCTCACTTGGCAAGCTGCGCACACAATCGCAGTGTTGTACAGCTTATTTCATCACCTTTGCGAAGTTGCCGCTCTCTCCGGCTGCCGGAGACGAAGAAGCTGCTTCTTCGCGCAAAGACGATTCTGCCGCTCACAGTGCTCTGCGGTGTGCGCCTTCTGCCGAAAGAGGTCCGGGAGCGGTGCTTAGCTCTGCAGAGCACCGTACCTTCGTCTTTAGCCTCTCTTCTCGTCTACATCTTAGCAAAAAGCTTTTCCACTCTGTCCGGCAAGGAGAAACTGTGCCAGCACAGAAAACATCTCCCATCGTGTTCTAGAAGCTGCACGGAGGTCTGCCGAGTGTTTTGCAAGAAGAGAAGGAAAGTTGTCCAAAACAGCTTGCAATCGAATCTTCAAGTGAATAGAAAAGGCAGGAGAGTGGTCAGGTACTATTTTCTCTCACTTGGCAAGCTGCGCACACAATCGCAGTGTTGTACAGCTTATTTCATCACCTTTGCGAAGTTGCCGCTCTCTCCGGCTGCCGGAGACGAAGAAGCTGATTCTTCGCGCAAAGACGATTCTGCCGCTCATAGTGCTCTGCGGTGTGCGCCTTCTGCCGAAAGAGGTCCGGGAGCGGTGCTTAGCTCTGCAGAGCACCGTACCTTCGTCTTTAGCCTCTCTTCTCGTCTACATCTTAGCAAAAAGCTTTTCCACTCTGTCTGGCAAGGAGAAACTGTGCCAGCACAGAAAACATCTCCCATCGTGTTCTAGAGGCTGCACGGAGGTCTGCCGAGTGTTTTGCAAGAAGAGAAAGAAAGTTGTCCAAAACAGCTTGCAATCGAATGTTCATGTGAATAGAAAAGGCAGGAGAGTGGTCAGGTACTGTTTTCTCTCAGTTGGCAAGCTGCGCACACAATCGCAGTGTTGTACAGCTTGTTTCATCACCTTTGCGAAGTTGCCGCTCTCTCCGGCTCCCGGAGACGAAGAATCTGCTTCTTCGCGCAAAGACGATTCTGCCGCTCACAGTGCTCTGCGGTGTGCGCCTTCTGCCGAAAGAGGTCCGGGAGCGGTGCTTAGCTCTGCAGAGCACCGTACCTTCGTCTTTAGCCTCTCTTCTCGTCTACATCTTAGCAAAAAGCTTTTCCACTCTGTCTGGCAAGGAGAAACTGTGCCAGCACAGAAAACATCTCCCATCGTGTTCTAGAGGCTGCACGGAGGTCTGCCGAGTGTTTTGCAAGAAGAGAAAGAAAGTTGTCCAAAACAGCTTGCAATCGAATGTTCAATTGAATAGAAAAGGCAGGAGAGTGGTCAGGTACTATTTTCTCTCACTTGGCAAGCTGCGCACACAATCGCAGTGTTGTACAGCTTATTTCATCACCTTTGCGAAGTTGCCGCTCTCTCCGGCTCCCGGAGACGAAGAAGCTGCTTCTTCACGCAAAGACGATTCTGCCGCTCAGATTGCTCTGCGGTGTGCGCCTTCTGCTGAAAGAGGTCCGGGAGCGAAGCTTAGCTCTGCAGAGTACCATACGTGCTTCTTAACCTCGCTTCTCTTCTACATCTTAGCAAAAAGATTTTCCACTCTGTCTGGCAAGGAGAAACTGTGCCAGCACAGAAAACATCTCCCATCGTGTTTTAGAGGCTGCACGGAGGTCTGCCGAGTGTTTTGCAAGAAGAGAAAGAAAGTTGTCCAAAACAGCTTGCAATCGAATGTTCATGTGAATAGAAAAGGCAGGAGAGTGGTCAGGTACTGTTTTCTCTCAGTTGGCAAGCTGCGCACACAAGCGCAGTGTTGTACAGCTTGTTTCATCACCTTTGCGAAGTTGCCGCTCTCTCCGGCTCCCGGAGACGAAGAAGCTGCTTCTTCGCGCAAAGACGATTCTGCCGCTCACAGTGCTCTGCGGTGTGCGCCTTGTGCCGAAAGAGGCCCGGGAGCGGTGCTTAGCTCTGCAGAGCACCGTACCTTCGTCTTTAGCCTCTCTTCTCGTCTACATCTTAGCAAAAAGCTTTTCCACTCTGTCTGGCAAGGAGAAACTGTGCCAGCACAGAAAACATCTCCCATCGTCTTCTAGAGGCTGCACGGAGGTCAGCCGTGTGTTTTGCAAGAAGAGAAAGAAAGTTGTCCAAAACAGCTTGCAATCGAATGTTCATGTGAATAAAAAAGGCAGGAGAGTGGTCAGGTACTGTTTTCTCTCAGTTGGCAAGCTGCGCACACAATCGCAGTGTTGTACAGCTTGTTTCATCACCTTTGCGAAGTTGCCGCTCTCTCCGGCTCCCGGAGACGAAGAAGCTGCTTCTTCGCGCAAAGACGATTCTGCCGCTCACAGTGCTCTGCGGTGTGCGCCTTCTGCCGAAAGAGGTCCGGGAGCGGTGCTTAGCTCTGCAGACCACCGTACCTTCGTCTTTAGCCTCTCTTCTCGTCTACATCTTAGCAAAAACTTTTCCCTCTGTCTGGCAAGGAGAAACTTTGCCAGCACAGAAAACATCTCCCATCGTGTTCTAGAGGCTGCACGGAAGTCTGCCGAGTGTTTTGCAAGAAGAGAAAGAAAGTTGTCCAAAACAGCTTGCAATCGAATGTTCATGTGAATGGAAAAGGCAGGAGAGTGGTCAGGTACTGTTTTCTCTCAGTTGGCAAGCTGCGCACACAATCGCAGTGTTGTACAGCTTTTTTTATCACCTTTGCGAAGTTGCCGCTCTCTCCGGCTCCCAGAGACGAAGAAGCTGCTTCTTCGCGCAAAGACGATTCTGCCGCTCACAGTGCTCTGCGGTGTGCGCCTTCTGCCGAAAGAGGTCCGGGAGCTGTGCTTAGCTCTGCAGAGCACCGTACCTTCGTCTTTAGCCTCTCTTCTCGTCTACATCTTAGCAAAAAGCTTTTCCACTCTGTCTGGCAAGGAGAAACTGTGCCAGCACAAAAAACATCTCCCATCGTGTTCTAGAGGCTGCACGGAGGTCTGCCGAGTGTTTTGCAAGAAGAGAAAGAAAGTTGTCCAAAACAGCTTGCAATCGAATATTCAAGTGAATAGAAAAGGCAGGAGAGTGGTCAGGTACTGTTTTCTCTCACTTGGCAAGCTGCGCACACAATCGCAGTGTTGTACAGCTTGTTTCATCACCTTTGCGAAGTTGCCGCTCTCTCCGCCTCCCGGAGACGAAGAAGCTGCTTCTTCGCGCAAAGACGATTCTGCCGCTCACTGTGCTCTGCGGTGTGCGCCTTCTGCCGAAAGAGGTCCGGGAGAGATGCTTAGCTCTGCAGAGTACCATACGTGCTTCTTTAGCCACGCTTCTCGTCTACATCTTAGCAAAAAGCTTTTCCACTCTGTCTGGCAAGGAGAAACTGTGCCAGCACAAAAAACATCTCCCATCGTGTTCTAGAGGCTGCACGGAGGTCTGCCGAGTGTTTTGCAAGAAGAGAAAGAAAGTTGTCCAAAACAGCTTGCAATCGAATGTTCATGTGAATAGAAAAGGCAGGAGAGTGGTCAGGTACTGTTTTCTCTCAGTTGGCAAGCTGCGCACACAATCGCAGTGTTGTACAGCTTGTTTCATCACCTTTGCGAAGTTGCCGCTCTCTCCGGCTCCCGGAGACGAAGAAGCTGCTTCTTCGCGCAAAGACGATTCTGCCGCTCACAGTGCTCTTCGGTGTGCGCCTTCTGCCGAAAGAGGCACGGGAGTTGTGCTTAGCTCTGCAGAGCACCGTACCTTCGTCTTTAGCCTCTCTTCTCGTCTACATCTTAGCAAAAAGCTTTTCCATTCTGTCTGGCAAGGAGAAACTGTGCCAGCACAGAAAACATCTCCCATCGTGTTCTAGAAGCTGCACGGAGGTCTGCCGAGTGTTTTGCAAGAAGAGAAGGAAAGTTGTCCAAAACAGCTTGCAATCGAATGTTCAAGTGTATAGAAAAGGCAGGAGAGTGGTCAGGTACTATTTTCTCTCAGTTGGCAAGCTGCGCACACAATCGCAGTGTTGTACAGCTTATTTCATCACCTTTGCGAAGTTGCCGCTCTCTCCGGCTGCCGGAGACGAAGAAGCTGCTTCTTCGCGCAAAGACGATTCTGCCGCTCACAGTGCTCTGCGGTGTGCGCCTTCTGCCGAAAGAGGTCCGGGAGCGGTGCTTAGCTCTGCAGAGCACCGTACCTTCGTCTTTAGCCTCTCTTCTCGTCTACATCTTAGATAAAAGCTTTTCCACTCTGTCTGGCAAGGAGAAACTGTGCCAGCACAGAAAACATCTCCCATCGTGTTCTAGAAGCTGCACGGAGGTCTGCCGAGTGTTTTGCAAGAAGAGAAGGAAAGTTGTCCAAAACAGCTTGCAATCGAATGTTCATGTGAATAGAAAAGGCAGGAGAGTGGTCAGGTACTGTTTTCTCTCAGTTGGCAAGCTGCTCACACAATCGCAGTGTTGTACAGCTTGTTTCATCACCTTTGCAAAGTTGCCGCTCTCTCCGGCTCCCGGAGACGAAGAAGCTGCTTCTTCGCGCAAAGACGATTCTGCCGCTCACAGTGCTCTGCGGTGTGCGCCTTCTGCCGAAAGAGGCGCGGGAGCGGTTCTTAGCTCTGCAGAGCACCGTACCTTCGTCTTTAGCCTCTCTTCTCGTCTACATCTTAGCAAAAAGCTTTTCCACTCTGTCTGGCAAGGAGAAACTGTGCCAGCACAGAAAACATCTCCCATCGTCTTCTAGAGGCTGCACGGAGGTCTGCCGAGTGTTTTGCAAGAAGAGAAAGAAAGTTGTCCAAAACAGCTTGCAATCGAATGTTCATGTGAATGGAAAAGGCAGGAGAGTGGTCAGGTACTGTTTTCTCTCAGTTGGCAAGCTGCGCACACAATCGCAGTGTTGTACAGCTTGTTTCATCACCTTTGCGAAGTTGCCGCTCTCTCCGGCTCCCGGAGACGAAGAAGCTGCTTCTTCGCGCAAAGACGATTCTGCCGCTCACTGTGCTCTGCGGTGTGCGCCTTCTGCCGAAAGAAGTCCGGGAGCGATGCTTAGCTCTGCAGAGTACCATACGTGCTTCTTTAGCCACGCTTCTCGTCTACATCTTAGCAAAAAGCTTTTCCACTCTGTCTGGCAAGGAGAAACTGTGCCAGCACAGAAAACATCTCCCATCGTCTTCTAGAGGCTGCACGGAGGTCTGCCGAGTGTTTTGCAAGAAGAGAAAGAAAGTTGTCCAAAACAGCTTGCAATCGAATGTTCAAGTGAATAGAAAAGGCAGGAGAGTGGTCAGGTACTGTGCTCTCTCAGTAGGCAAGCTGCGCACACAATCGCAGTGTTGTACAGCTTGTTTCATCACCTTTGCGAAGCTGCCGCTCTCTCCGGCTCCTGGAGACGAAGAAGCCGCTTCTTCGCGCAAAGACGATTCTTCCGCTCACAGTGCTCTGCGGTGTGCGCCTTCTGCCGAAAGAGGCACGGGAGCGGTCCTTAGCTCTGCAGAGCACCGTACCTTCGTCTTTAGCCTCTCTTCTCGTCTACATCTTAGCAAAAAGCTTTTCCACTCTGTCTGGCAAGGAGAAACTGTGCCAGCACAGAAAACATCTCCCATCGTGTTCTAGAGGCTGCACGGAGGTCTGCCGAGTGTTTTGCAAGAAGAGAAAGAAAGTTGTCCAAAACAGCTTGCAATCGAATGTTCATGTGAATAGAAAAGGCAGGAGAGTGGTCAGGTACTGTTTTCTCTCAGTTGGCAAGCTGCGCACACAATCGCAGTGTTGTACAGCTTGTTTCATCACCTTTGCGAAGTTGCCGCTCTCTCCGGCTCCCGGAGACGAAGAATCTGCTTCTTCGCGCAAAGACGATTCTGCCGCTCACAGTGCTCTGCGGTGTGCGCCTTCTGCCGAAAGAGGCACGGGAGCGGTCCTTAGCTCTGCAGAGCACCGTACCTTCGTCTTTAGCCTCTCTTCTTGTCTACATCTTAGCAAAAAGCTTTTCCACTCTGTCTGGCAAGGAGAAACTGTGCCAGCACAGAAAACATCTCCCATCGTGTTCTAGAGGCTGCACGGAGGTCTGCCGAGTGTTTTGCAAGAAGAGAAAGAAAGTTGTCCAAAACAGCTTGCAATCGAATGTTCAAGTGAATAGAAAAGTCAGGAGAGTGGTCAGGTACTATTTTCTCTCACTTGGCAAGCTGCGCACACAATCGCAGTGTTGTACAGCTTGTTTCATCACCTTTGCGAAGTTGCCGCTCTCTCCGGCTCCCGGAGACGAAGAAGCTGCTTCTTCCCGCAAAGACGATTCTGCCGCTCAGATTGCTCTGCGGTGTGCGCCTTCTGCTGAAAGAGGTCCGGGAGCGAAGCTTAGCTCTGCAGAGTACCATACGTGCTTCTTTAGCCTCGCTTCTCGTCTACATCTTAGCAAAAAGATTTTCCACTCTGTCTGGCAAGGAGAAACTGTGCCAGCACAGAAAACATCTCCCATCGTGTTTTAGAGGCTGCACGGAGGTCTGCCGAGTGTTTTGCAAGAAGAGAAAGAAAGTTGTCCAAAACAGCTTGCAATCGAATGTTCATGTGAATGGAAAAGGCAGGAGAGTGGTCAGGTACTGTTTTCTCTCAGTTGGCAAGCTGCGCACACAATCGCAGTGTTGTACAGCTTGTTTCATCACCTTTGCGAAGTTGCCGCTCTCTCCGGCTCCCGGAGACGAAGAAGCTGCTTCTTCGCGCAAAGACGATTCTGCCGCTCACAGTGCTCTGCGGTGTGCGCCTTCTGCCGAAAGAGGCCCGGGAGCGGTGCTTAGCTCTGCAGAGCACCGTACCTTCGTCTTTAGCCTCTCTTCTCGTCTACATCTTAGCAAAAAGCTTTTCCACTCTGTCTGGCAAGGAGAAACTGTGCCAGCACAGAAAACATCTCCCATCGTGTTCTAGAGGCTGCACGGAGGTCAGCCGTGTGTTTTGCAAGAAGAGAAAGAAAGTTGTCCAAAACAGCTTGCAACCGAATGTTCATGTGAATAAAAAAGGCAGGAGAGTGGTCAGGTACTGTTTTCTCTCAGTTGGCAAGCTGCGCACACAATCGCAGTGTTGTACAGCTTGTTTCATCACCTTTGCGAAGTTGCCGCTCTCTCCGGCTCCCGGAGACAAAGAAGCTGCTTCTTCGCGCAAAGACGATTCTGCCGCTCACAGTGCTCTGCGGTGTGCGCCTTCTGCCGAAAGAGGCCCGGGAGCGGTGCTTAGCTCTGCAGACCACCGTACCTTCGTCTTTAGCCTCTCTTCTCGTCTACATCTTAGCAAAAAGCTTTTCCCTCTGTCTGGCAAGGAGAAACTTTGCCAGCACAGAAAACATCTCCCATCGTGTTCTAGAGGCTGCACGGAGGTCTGCCGAGTGTTTTGCAAGAAGAGAAAGAAAGTTGTCCAAAACAGCTTGCAATCGAATGTTCATGTGAATAGAAAAGGCAGGAGAGTGGTCAGGTACTGTTTTCTCTCAGTTGGCAAGCTGCGCACACAATCGCAGTGTTGTACAGCTTGTTTTATCACCTTTGCGAAGTTGCCGCTCTCTCCGGCTCCCGGAGACGAAGAAGCTGCTTCTTCGCGCAAAGACGATTCTGCCGCTCACAGTGCTCTGCGGTGTGCGCCTTCTGCCGAAAGAGGTCCGGGAGCGGTGCTTAGCTCTGCAGAGCACCATACCTGCTTCTTTAGCCTCTCTTCTCGTCTACATCTTAGCAAAAAGCTTTTCCACTCTGTCTGGCAAGGAGAAACTGTGCCAGCACAGAAAACATCTCCCATCGTGTTCTAGAGGCTGCACGGAGGTCTGCCGAGTGTTTTGCAAGAAGAGAAGGAAAGTTGTCCAAAACAGCTTGCAATCGAATGTTCATGTGAATAGAAAAGGCAGGAGAGTGGTCAGGTACTGTTTTCTCTCAGTTGGCAAGCTGCTCACACAATCGCAGTGTTGTACAGCTTGTTTCTTCACCTTTGCAAAGTTGCCGCTCTCTCCGGCTCCCGGAGACGAAGAAGCTGATTCTTCGCGCAAAGACGATTCTGCCGCTCACTGTGCTCTGCGGTGTGCGCCTTCTGCCGAAAGAAGTCCGGGAGCGATGCTTAGCTCTGCAGAGTACCATACGTGCTTCTTTAGCCACGCTTCTCGTCTACATCTTAGCAAAAAGCTTTTCCACTCTGTCTGGCAAGGAGAAACTGTGCCAGCACAGAAAACATCTCCCATCGTCTTCTAGAGGCTGCACGGATGTCTGCCGAGTGTTTTGCAAGAAGAGAAAGAAAGTTGTCCAAAACAGCTTGCAATCGAATGTTCATGTGAATAGAAAAGGCAGGAGAGTGGTCAGGTACTGTTTTCTCTCAGTTGGCAAGCTGCGCACACAATCGCAGTGTTGTACAGCTTGTTTCATCACCTTTGCGAAGTTGCCGCTCTCTCCGGCTCCCGGAGACGAAGAAGCTGCTTCTTCGCGCAAAGACGATTCTGCCGCTCACAGTGCTCTTCGGTGTGCGCCTTCTGCCGAAAGAGGCATGGGAGTTGTGCTTAGCTCTGCAGAGCACCGTACCTTCGTCTTTAGCCTCTCTTCTCGTCTACATCTTAGCAAAAAGCTTTTCCACTCTGTCTGGCAAGGACAAACTGTGCCAGCACAGAAAACATCTCCCATCGTGTTCTAGAGGCTGCACGGAGGTCTGCCGAGTGTTTTGCAAGAAGAGAAAGAAAGTTGTCCAAAACAGCTTGTAACCGAATGTTCATGTGAATAAAAAAGGCAGGAGAGTGCTCAGGTACTGTTTTCTCTCAGTTGGCAAGCTGCGCACACAATCGCAGTGTTGTACAGATTGTTTCATCACCTTTGCGAAGTTGCCGCTCTCTCCGGCTCCCGGAGACGAAGAAGCTGCTTCTTCGCGCAAAGACGATCCTGCCGCTCACAGTGCTCTGCGGTGTGCCGCTTCTGCCGAAAGAGGCACGGGAGCTGTGCTTAGCTCTGCAGAGCACCGTACCTTCGTCTTTAGCCTCTCTTCTCGTCTACATCTTAGCAAAAAGCTTTTCCACTCTGTCTGGCAAGGAGAAACTTTGCCAGCACAGAAAACATCTCCCATCGTGTTCTAGAGGCTGCACGGAGGTCTGCCGAGTGTTTTGCAAGAAGAGAAAGAAAGTTGTCCAAAACAGCTTGCAATCGAATGTTCAAGTGAATAGAAAAGGCAGGAGAGTGGTCAGGTACTGTTTTCTCTCAGTTGGCAAGCTGCGCACACAATCGCAGTGTTGTACAGCTTGTTTTATCACCTTTGCGAAGCTGCCGCTCTCTCCGGCTCCCGGAGACGAAGAAGCTGCTTCTTCGCGCAAAGACGATTCTGCCGCTCACAGTGCTCTGCGGTGTGCGCCTTCTGCCGAAAGAGGTCCGGGAGCGGTGCTTAGCTCTGCAGAGTACCATACGTGCTTCTTTAGCCTCGCTTCTCGTCTACATCTTAGCAAAAAGCTTTTCCACTCTGTCTGGCAAGGAGAAACTGTGCCAGCACAAAAAACATCTCCCATCGTGTTCTAGAGGCTGCACGGAGGTCTGCCGAGTGTTTTGCAAGAAGAGAAAGAAAGTTGTCCAAAACAGCTTGCAATCGAATGTTCATGTGAATAGAAAAGGCAGGAGAGTGGTCAGGTACTGTTTTCTCTCAGTTGGCAAGCTGCGCACACAATCGCAGTGTTGTACAGCTTGTTTCATCACCTTTGCGAAGTTGCCGCTCTCTCCGGCTCCCGGAGACGAAGAAGCTGCTTCTTCGCGCAAAGACGATTCTGCCGCTCACTGTGCTCTGCGGTGTGCGCCTTCTGCCGAAAGAGGTCCGGGAGCGGTGCTTAGCTCTGCAGAGCACCGTACCTTCGTCTTTAGCCTCTCTTCTCGTCTACATCTTAGCAAAAAGCTTTTCCACTCTGTCTGGCAAGGAGAAACTTTGCCAGCACAGAAAACATCTCCCATCGTGTTCTAGAAGCTGCACGGAGGTCTGCCGAGTGTTTTGCAAGAAGAGAAAGAAAGTTGTCCAAAACAGCTTGCAATCGAATGTTCATGTGAATAGAAAAGGCAGGAGAGTGGTCAGGTACTGTTTTCTCTCAGTTGGCAAGCTGCGCACACAATCGCAGTGTTGTACAGCTTGTTTCATCACCTTTGCGAAGTTGCCGCTCTCTCCGTCTCCCGGAGACGAAGAAACTGCTTCTTCGCGCAAAGACGATTCTGCCGCTCACAGTGCTCTGCGGTGTGCGCCTTCTGCCGAAAGAGGCACGGGAGCTGTGCTTAGCTCTGCAGAGCACCATACCTGCGTCTTTAGCCTCTCTTCTCGTCTACATCTTAGCAAAAAGCTTTTCCACTCTGTCTGGCAAGGAGAAACTGTGCCAGCACAGAAAACATCTCCCATCGTGTTCTAGAGGCTGCACGGAGGTCTGCCGAGTGTTTTGCAAGAAGAGAAGGAAAGTTGTCCAAAACAGCTTGCAATCGAATGTTCATGTGAATAGAAAAGGCAGGAGAGTGGTCAGGTACTGTTTTCTCTCACTTGGCAAGCTGCTCACACAATCGCAGTGTTGTACAGCTTGTTTCATCACCTTTGCGAAGTTGCCGCTCTCTCCGGCTGCCGGAGACGAAGAAGCTGCTTCTTCGCGCAAAGACGATTCTGCCGCTCACAGTGCTCTGCGGTGTGCGCCTTCTGCCGAAAGAGGCACGGGAGCGGTGCTTAGCTCTGCAGAGCACCGTACCTTCGTCTTTAGCCTCTCTTCTCGTCTACATCTTAGCAAAAAGCTTTTCCACTCTGTCTGGCAAGGAGAAACTGTGCCAGCACAGAAAACATCTCCCATCGTGTTCTAGAGGCTGCACGCAGGTCTGCCGAGTGTTTTGCAAGAAGAGAAAGAAAGTTGTCCAAAACAGCTTGCAATCGAATGTTCATGTGAATGGAAAAGGCAGGAGAGTGGTCAGGTACTGTTTTCTCTCAGTTGGCAAGCTGCGCACACAATCGCAGTGTTGTACAGCTTGTTTCATCACCTTTGCGAAGTTGCCGCTCTCTCCCCCTCCCGGAGACGAAGAAGCTGATTCTTCGCGCAAAGACGATTCTGCTGCTCACTGTGCTCTGCGGTGTGCGCCTTCTGCCGAAAGAAGTCCGGGAGCGATGCTTAGCTCTGCAGAGTACCATACGTGCTTCTTTAGCCACGCTTCTCGTCTACATCTTAGCAAAAAGCTTTTCCACTCTGTCTGGCAAGGAGAAACTGTGCCAGCACAGAAAACATCTCCCATCGTCTTCTAGAGGCTGCACGGAGGTCTGCCGAGTGTTTTGCAAGAAGAGAAAGAAAGTTGTCCAAAACAGCTTGCAATCGAATGTTCAAGTGAATAGAAAAGGCAGGAGAGTGGTCAGGTACTGTTTTCTCTCAGTTGGCAAGCTGCGCACACAATCGCAGTGTTGTACAGCTTGTTTCATCACCTTTGCGAAGTTGCCGCTCTCTCCGGCTCCCGGAGACGAAGAAGCTGCTTCTTCGCGCAAAGACGATTCTGCCGCTCACAGTGCTCTGCGGTGTGCGCCTTCTGCCGAAAGAGGCACGGGAGCGGTGCTTAGCTCTGCAGAGCACCGTACCTTCGTCTTTAGCCTCTCTTCTCGTCTACATCTTAGCAAAAAGCTTTTCCACTCTGTCTGGCAAGGAGAAACTGTGCCAGCACAAAAAACATCTCCCATCGTGTTCTAGAGGCTGCACGGAGGTCTGCCGAGTGTTTTGCAAGAAGAGAAAGAAAGTTGTCCAAAACAGCTTGCAATCGAATGATCATGTGAATAGAAAGGCAGGAGAGTGGTCAGGTACTGTTTTCTCTCAGTTGGCAAGCTGCGCACACAATCGCAGTGTTGTACAGCTTGTTTCATCACCTTTGCGAAGTTGCCGCTCTCTCCGGCTCCCGGAGACGAAGAAGCTGCTTCTTCGCGCAAAGACGATTCTGCCCCTCACTGTGCTCTGCAGTGTGTGTCTTCTGCCGAAAGAGGTCCGGGAGCGGTGCTTAGCTCTGCAGAGCACCGTACCTTCGTCTTTAGCCTCTCTTCTCGTCTACATCTTAGCAAAAAGCTTTTCCACTCTGTCTGGCAAGGAGAAACTGTGCCAGCACAGAAAACATCTCCCATCGTGTTCTAGAGGCTGCACGGAGGTCTGCCGAGTGTTTTGCAAGAAGAGAAAGAAAGTTGTCCAAAACAGCTTGCAATCGAATGTTCATGTGAATAGAAAAGGCAGGAGAGTGGTCAGGTACTGTTTTCTCTCAGTTGGCAAGCTGCGCACACAATCGCAGTGTTGTACAGCTTGTTTCATCACCTTTGCGAAGTTGCCGCTCTCTCCGGCTCCCGGAGACGAAGAAGCTGCTTCTTCGCGCAAAGACGATTCTTCCGCTCACAGTGCTCTGCGGTGTGCGCCTTCTGCCGAAAGAGGCACGGGAGCGGTGCTTAGCTCTGCAGAGCACCGTACCTTCGTCTTTAGCCTCTCTTCTCGTCTACATCTTAGCAAAAAGCTTTTCCACTCTGTCTGGCAAGGAGAAACTGTGCCAGCACAAAAAACATCTCCCATCGTGTTCTAGAGGCTGCACGGAGGTCTGCCGAGTGTTTTGCAAGAAGAGAAAGAAAGTTGTCCAAAACAGCTTGCAATCGAATGATCATGTGAATAGAAAGGCAGGAGAGTGGTCAGGTACTGTTTTCTCTCAGTTGGCAAGCTGCGCACACAATCGCAGTGTTGTACAGCTTGTTTCATCACCTTTGCGAAGTTGCCGCTCTCTCCGGCTCCCGGAGACGAAGAAGCTGCTTCTTCGCGCAAAGACGATTCTGCCGCTCACTGAGCTCTGCGGTGTGCGCCTTCTGCCGAAAGAGGTCCGGGAGCGGTGCTTAGCTCTGCAGAGCACCGTACCTTCGTCTTTAGCCTCTCTTCTCGTCTACATCTTAGCAAAAAGCTTTTCCACTCTGTCTGGCAAGGAGAAACTGTGCCAGCACAAAAAACATCTCCCATCGTGTTCTAGAGGCTGCACGGAGGTCTGCCGAGTGTTTTGCAAGAAGAGAAAGAAAGTTGTCCAAAACAGCTTGCAATCGAATGTTCATGTGAATAGAAAAGGCAGGAGAGTGGTCAGGTACTGTTTTCTCTCAGTTGGCAAGCTGCGCACACAATCGCAGTGTTGTACAGCTTGTTTCATCACCTTTGCGAAGTTGCCGCTCTCTCCGGCTCCCGGAGACGAAGAAGCTGCTTCTTCGCGCAAAGACGATTCTGCCGCTCACTGTGCTCTGCGGTGTGCGCCTTCTGCCGAAAGAGGTCCGGGAGCGGTGCTTAGCTCTGCAGAGCACCGTACCTTCGTCTTTAGTCTCTCTTCTCGTCTACATCTTAGCAAAAAGCTTTTTCACTCTGTCTGGCAAGGAGAAACTGTGCCAGCACAGAAAACATCTCCCATCGTGTTCTAGAGGCTGCACGGAGGTCTGCCGAGTGTTTTGCAAGAAGAGAAAGAAAGTTGTCCAAAACAGCTTGCAATCGAATGTTCATGTGAATAGAAAAGGCAGGAGAGTGGTCAGGTACTGTTTTCTCCCACTTGGCAAGCTGCGCACACAATCGCAGTGTTGTACAGCTTGTTTCATCACCTTTCCCAAGTTGCCGCTCTCTCCGGCTCCCGGAGACGAAGAAGCTGCTTCTTCGCGCAAAGACGATTCTGCCGCTCACTGTGCTCTGCGGTGTGCGCCTTCTGCCGAAAGAGGTCCGGGAGCGATGCTTAGCTCTGCAGAGTACCATACGTGCTTCTTTAGCCTCGCTTCTCGTCTACATCTTAGCAAAAAGCTTTTCCACTCTGTCTGGCAAGGAGAAACTGTGCCAGCACAAAAAACATCTCCCATCGTGTTCTAGAGGCTGCACGGAGGTCTGCCGAGTGTGTTGCAAGAAGAGAAAGAAAGTTGTCCAAAACAGCTTGCAATCGAATGTTCATGTGAATAGAAAAGGCAGGAGAGTGCTCAGGTACTGTTTTCTCTCAGTTGGCAAGCTGCGCACACAATCGCAGTGTTGTACAGCTTGTTTCATCACCTTTGCGAAGTTGCCGCTCTCTCCGGCTCCCGGAGACGAAGAAGCTGCTTCTTCGCGCAAAGACGATTCTGCCGCTCACTGTGCTCTGCGGTGTGCGCCTTCTGCCGAAAGACGTCAGGGAGCGGTGCTTAGCTCTGCAGAGCACCGTACCTTCGTCTTTAGCCTCTCTTCTCGTCTGCATCTTATCAAAAAGCTTTTCCACTCTGTCTGGCAAGGAGAAACTGTGCCAGCACAGAAAACATCTCCCATCGTGTTCTAGAGGCTGCACGGAGGTCTGCCGAGTGTTTTGCAAGAAGAGAAAGAAAGTTGTCCAAAACAGCTTGCAATCGAATGTTCATGTGAATGGAAAAGGCAGGAGAGTGGTCAGGTACTGTTTTCTCTCACTTGGCAAGCTGCGCACACAATCGCAGTGTTGTACAGCTTGTTTCATCACCTTTGCAAAGTTGCCGCTCTCTCCGGCTCCCGGAGACGAAGAAGCTGCTTCTTCGCGCAAAGACGATTCTGCCGCTCACTGTGCTCTGCGGTGTGCGCCTTCTGCCGAAAGAGGTCCGGAAGCGGTGCTTAGCTCTGCAGAGCACCGTACCTTCGTCTTTAGTCTCTCTTCTCGTCTACATCTTAGCAAAAAGCTTTTTCACTCTGTCTGGCAAGGAGAAACTGTGCCAGCACAGAAAACATCTCCCATCGTGTTCTAGAGGCTGCACGGAGGTCTGCCGAGTGTTTTGCAAGAAGAGAAAGAAAGTTGTCCAAAACAGCTTGCAATCGAATGTTCATGTGAATAGAAAAGGCAGGAGAGTGGTCAGGTACTGTTTTCTCCCTCTTGGCAAGCTGCGCACACAATCGCAGTGTTGTACAGCTTGTTTCATCACCTTTGCGAAGTTGCCGCTCTCTCCGGCTCCCGGAGACGAAGAAGCTGCTTCTTCGCGCAAAGACGATTCTGCCGCTCACAGTGCTCTGCGGTGTGCGCCTTCTGCCGAAAGAGGTCCGGGAGCGATGCTTAGCTCTGCAGAGCACCGTACCTTCTTCTTTAGCCTCGCTTCTCGTCTACATCTTAGCAAAAAGCTTTTCCACTCTGTCTGGCAAGGAGAAACTGTGCCAGCACAAAAAACATCTCCCATCGTGTTCTAGAGGCTGCACGGAGGTCTGCCGAGTGTTTTGCAAGAAGAGAAAGAAAGTTGTCCAAAACAGCTTGCAATCGAATGTTCAAGTGAATAGAAAAGGCAGGAGAGTGGTCAGGTACTGTTTTCTCTCAGTTGGCAAGCTGCGCACACAATCGCAGTGTTGTACAGCTTGTTTCATCACCTTTGCGAAGCTGCCGCTCTCTCCGGCTCCCGGAGACGAAGAAGCTGCTTCTTCGCGCAAAGACGATTCTGCCGCTCACAGTGCTCTGCGGTGTGCGCCTTCTGCCGAAAGAGGCACGGGAGCGGTGCTTAGCTCTGCAGACCACCGTACCTTCGCCTTTAGCCTCTCTTCTTGTCTACATCTTAGCAAAAAGCTTTTCCACTCTGTCTGGCAAGGAGAAACTTTGCCAGCACAAAAAACATCTCCCATGGTCTTCTAGAGGCTGCACGGAGGTCTGCCGAGTGTTTTGCAAGAAGAGAAAGAAAGTTATCCAAAACAGCTTGCAATCGAATGTTCATGTGAATAAAAAAGCAGGAGAGTGGTCAGGTACTGTTTTCTCTCAGTTGGCAAGCTGCGCACACAATCGCAGTGTTGTACAGCTTGTTTCATCACCTTTGCGAAGTTGCCGCTCTCTCCGGCTCCCGAAGACGAAGAAGCTGCTTCTTCGCGCAAAGACGATTCTGCCGCTCACTGAGCTCTGCGGTGTGCGCCTTCTGCCGAAAGAGGTCCGGGAGCGGTGCTTAGCTTTGCAGAGCACCGTACCTTCGTCTTTAGCCTCTCTTCTCGTCTACATCTTAGCAAAAAGCTTTTCCACTCTGTCTGGCAAGGACAAACTGTGCCAGCACACAAAACATCTCCCATCGTGTTCTAGAGGCTGCACGGAGGTCTGCCGAGTGTTTTGCGAGAAAGAAAGTTGTCCAAAACAGCTTGCAATCGAATGTTCATGTGAATAAAAAAGGCAGGAGAGTTGTCAGGTACTGTTTTCTCTCAGTTGGCAAGCTGCGCACACAATCGCAGTGTTGTACAGATTGTTTCATCACCTTTGCGAAGTTGCCGCTCTCTCCGGCTCCCGGAGACGAAGAAGCTGCTTCTTCACGCAAAGACGATTCTGCCGCTCAGAGTGCTCTGCGGTGTGCGCCTTCTGCGGAAAGAGGTCCGGGAGCGAAGCTTAGCTCTGCAGAGTACCATACGTGCTTCTATAGCCTCGCTTCTCGTCTACATCTTAGCAAAAAGCTTTTCCACTCTGTCTGGCAAGGAGAAACTGTGCCAGCACAGAAAACATCTCCCATCGTGTTCTAGAGGCTGCACGGAGGTCTGCCGAGTGTTTTGCAAGAAGAGAAAGAAAGTTGTCCAAAACAGCTTGCAATCGAATGTTCATGTGAATAGAAAAGGCAGGAGAGTGGTCTGGTACTGTTTTCTCTCAGTTGGCAAGCTGCGCACACAATCGCAGTGTTGTACAGCTTGTTTCATCACCTTTGCGAAGTTGCCGCTCTCTCCGGCTCCCGGAGACGAAGAAGCTGCTTCTTCGCGCAAAGACGATTCTGCCGCTCACAGTGCTCTGCGGTGTGCGCCTTCTGCCGAAAGAGGCCCGGGAGCGGTGCTTAGCTCTGCAGTGCACCGTACCTTCGTCTTTAGCCTCTCTTCTCGTCTACATCTTAGCAAAAAGCTTTTCCACTCTGTCTGGCAAGGAGAAACTTTGCCAGCACAGAAAACATCTCCCATCGTGTTCTAGAGGCTGCACGGAGGTCAGCCGAGTGTTTTGCAAGAAGAGAAAGAAAGTTGTCCAAAACAGCTTGCAACCGAATGTTCATGTGAATAAAAAAGGCAGGAGAGTGGTCAGGTACTGTTTTCTCTCAGTTGGCAAGCTGCGCACACAATCGCAGTGTTGTACAGCTTGTTTCATCACCTTTGCTAAGTTGCCGCTCTCTCCGGCTCCCGGAGACGAAGAAGCTGCTTCTTCGCGCAAAGACGATTCTGCCGCTCACAGTGCTCTGCGGTGTGCGCCTTCTGCCGAAAGAGGCCCGGGAGCGGTGCTTAGCTCTGCAGAGCACCGTACCTTCGTCTTTAGCCTCTCTTTCGTCTACATCTTAGCAAAAAGCTTTTCCACTCTGTCTGGCAAGGAGAAACTGTGCCAGCACAGAAAACATCTCCCATCGTGTTCTAGAGGCTGCACGGAGGTCTGCCGAGTGTTTTGCAAGAAGAGAAAGAAAGTTGTCCAAAACAGCTTGCAATCGAATGTTCAAGTGTATAGAAAAGGCAGGAGAGTGGTCAGGTACTGTTTTCTCTCAGTTGGCAAGCTGCGCACACAATCGCAGTGTTGTACAGCTTGTTTCATCACCTTTGCGAAGCTGCCGCTCTCTCCGGCTGCCGGAGACGAAGAAGCTGCTTCTTCGCGCAAAGACGATTCTGCCGCTCACTGTGCTCTGCGGTGTGCGCCTTCTGCCGAAAGAGGTCCGGGAGCGGTGCTTAGCTCTGCAGAGCACCGTACCTTCGTCTTTAGCCTCTCTTCTCGTCTACATCTTAGCAAAAAGCTTTTCCACTCTGTCTGGCAAGGAGAAACTGTGCCAGCACAGAAAACATCTCCCATCGTGTTCTAGAAGCTGCACGGAGGTCTGCCGAGTGTTTTGCAAGAAGAGAAAGAAAGTTGTCCAAAACAGCTTGCAATCGAATGTTCATGTGAATAGAAAAGGCAGGAGAGTGGTCAGGTACTGTTTTCTCTCACTTGGCAAGCTGCGCACACAATCGCAGTGTTGTACAGCTTGTTTCATCACCTTTGCGAAGTTGCCGCTCTCTCCGGCTCCCGGAGACGAAGAAGCTGCTTCTTCGCGCAAAGACGATTCTGCCGCTCACAGTGCTCTGCGGTGTGCGCCTTCTGCCGAAAGACGTCCGGGAGCGGTGCTTAGCTCTGCAGAGCACCGTACCTTCGTCTTTAGCCTCTCTTCTCGTCTGCATCTTAGCAAAAAGCTTTTCCACTCTGTCTGGCAAGGAGAAACTGTGCCAGCACAGAAAACATCTCCCATCGTCTTCTAGAGGCTGCACGGAGGTCTGCCGAGTGTTTTGCAAGAAGAGAAAGAAAGTTGTCCAAAACAGCTTGCAATCGAATGTTCATGTGAATGGAAAAGGCAGGAGAGTGGTCAGGTACTGTTTTCTCTCAGTTTGCACGCTGCTCACACAATCGCAGTGTTGTACAGCTTGTTTCATCACCTTTGCGAAGTTGCCGCTCTCTCCGGCTCCCGGAGACGAAGAAGCTGCTTCTTCGCGCAAAGACGATTCTGCCGCTCACAGTGCTCTGCGGTGTGCGCCTTCTGCCGAAAGAGGCACGGGAGCGGTGCTTAGCTCTGCAGAGCACCGTACCTTCGTCTTTAGCCTCTCTTCTCGTCTACATCTTAGCAAAAAGCTTTTCCACTCTGTCTGGCAAGGAGAAACTGTGCCAGCACAGAAAACATCTCCCATCGTGTTCTAGAGGCTGCACGGAGGTCTGCCGAGTGTTTTGCAAGAAGAGAAAGAAAGTTGTCCAAAACAGCTTGCAATCGAATGTTCATATGAATAGAAAAGGCAGGAGAGTGGTCAGGTACTGTTTTCTCTCAGTTGGCAAGCTGCGCACACAATCGCAGTGTTGTACAGCTTGTTTCATCACCTTTGCGAAGTTGCCGCTCTCTCCGGCTCCCGGAGACGAAGAAGCTGCTTCTTCGCGCAAAGACGATTCTGCCGCTCACAGTGTTCTGCGGTGTGCGCCTTCTGCCAAAAGAGGTCCGGAAGCGGTGCTTAGCTCTGCAGAGCACCGTACCTTCGTCTTTAGCCTCTCTTCTCGTCTACATCTTAGCAAAAAGCATTTCCACTCTGTCTGGCAAGGAGAAACTGTGCCAGCACAGAAAACATCTCCCATCGTGTTCTAGAGGCTGCACGGAGGTCTGCCGAGTGTTTTGCAAGAAGAGAAAGAAAGTTGTCCAAAACAGCTTGCAATCGAATGTTCATGTGAATAGAAAAGGCAGGAGAGTGGTCAGGTACTGTTTTCTCCCACTTGGCATGCTGCGCACACAATCGCAGTGTTGTACAGCTTGTTTCATCACCTTTGCGAAGCTGCCGCTCTCTCCGGCTCCCGGAGACGAAGAAGCTGCTTCTTCGCGCAAAGACGATTCTGCCGCTCACAGTGCTCTGCGGTGTGCGCCTTCTGCCGAAAGAGGTCCGGGAGCTGTTCTTAGCTCTGCAGAGCACCGTACCTTCGTCTTTAGCCTCTCTTCTCGTCTACATCTTAGCAAAAAGCTTTTCCACTCTGTCTGGCAAGGAGAAACTGTGCCAGCACAAAAAAAATCTCCCATCGTGTTCTAGAGGCTGCACGGAGGTCTGCCGAGTGTTTTGCAAGAAGAGAAAGAAAGTTGTCCAAAACAGCTTGCAATCGAATGTTCATGTGAATAGAAAAGGCAGGAGAGTGGTCAGGTACTGTTTTCTCTCAGTTGGCAAGCTGCGCACACAATCGCAGTGTTGTACAGCTTGTTTCATCACCTTTGCGAAGTTGCCGCTCTCTCCGGCTCCCGGAGACGAAGAAGCTGCTTCTTCACGCAAAGACGATTCTGCCGCTCACAGTGCTCTGCGGTGTGCGCCTTCTGCCGAAAGAGGTCCGGGAGCGGTGCTTAGCTCTGCAGAGCACCGTACCTTCGTCTTTAGCCTCTCTTCTCGTCTACATCTTAGCAAAAAGCTTTTCCACTCTGTCTGGCAAGGAGAAACTGTGCCAGCACAGAAAACATCTCCCATCGTGTTCTAGAAGCTGCACGGAGGTCTGCCGAGTGTTTTGCAAGAAGAGAAAGAAAGTTGTCCAAAACAGCTTGCAATCGAATGTTCATGTGAATAGAAAAGGCAGGAGAGTGGTCAGGTACTGTTTTCTCTCAGTTGGCAAGCTGCGCACACAATCGCAGTGTTGTACAGCTTGTTTCATCACCTTTGCGAAGTTGCCGCTCTCTCCGGCTCCCGGAGACGAAGAAGCTGCTTCTTCGCGCAAAGACGATTCTGCCGCTCACAGTGCTCTGCGGTGTGCGCCTTCTGCCGAAAGAGGCACGGGAGCGGTGCTTAGCTCTGCAGAGCACCGTACCTACGTCTTTAGCCTCTCTTCTCGTCTACATCTTAGCAAAAAGCTTTTCCACTCTGTCTGGCAAGGAGAAACTGTGCCAGCACAGAAAACATCTCCCATCGTCTTCTAGAGGCTGCACGGAGGTCTGCCGAGTGTTTTGCAAGAAGAGAAAGAAAGTTGTCCAAAACAGCTTGCAATCGAATGTTCATGTGAATAGAAAAGGCAGGAGAGTGGTCAGGTACTGTTTTCTCTCAGTTGGCAAGCTGCGCACACAATCGCAGTGTTGTACAGCTTGTTTCATCACCTTTGCGAAGTTGCCGCTCTCTCCGGCTCCCGGAGACGAAGAAGCTGCTTCTTCGCGCAAAGACGATTCTGCCGCTCACAGTGCTCTGCGGTGTGCGCCTTCTGCCGAAAGAGGTCCGGGAGCGATGCTTAGCTCTGCAGAGCACCGTACCTTCTTCTTTAGCCTCGCTTCTCGTCTACATCTTAGCAAAAAGCTTTTCCACTCTGTCTGGCAAGGAGAAACTGTGCCAGCACAAAAAACATCTCCCATCGTGTTCTAGAGGCTGCACGGAGGTCTGCCGAGTGTTTTGCAAGAAGAGAAAGAAAGTTGTCCAAAACAGCTTGCAATCGAATGTTCAAGTGAATAGAAAAGGCAGGAGAGTGGTCAGGTACTGTTTTCTCTCAGTTGGCAAGCTGCGCACACAATCGCAGTGTTGTACAGCTTGTTTCATCACCTTTGCGAAGCTGCCGCTCTCTCCGGCTCCCGGAGACGAAGAAGCTGCTTCTTCGCGCAAAGACGATTCTGCCGCTCACAGTGCTCTGCGGTGTGCGCCTTCTGCCGAAAGAGGCACGGGAGCGGTGCTTAGCTCTGCAGAGCACCGTACCTTCGCCTTTAGCCTCTCTTCTCGTCTACATCTTAGCAAAAAGCTTTTCCACTCTGTCTGGCAAGGAGAAACTTTCCCAGCACAAAAAACATCTCCCATGGTCTTCTAGAGGCTGCACGGAGGTCTGCCGAGTGTTTTGCAAGAAGAGAAAGAAAGTTATCCAAAACAGCTTGCAATCGAATGTTCATGTGAATAAAAAAGCAGGAGAGTGGTCAGGTACTGTTTTCTCTCAGTTGGCAAGCTGCGCACACAATCGCAGTGTTGTACAGCTTGTTTCATCACCTTTGCGAAGTTGCCGCTCTCTCCGGCTCCCGAAGACGAAGAAGCTGCTTCTTCGCGCAAAGACTATTCTGCCGCTCACTGAGCTCTGCGGTGTGCGCCTTCTGCCGAAAGAGGTCCGGGAGCGGTGCTTAGCTTTGCAGAGCACCGTACCTTCGTCTTTAGCCTCTCTTCTCGTCTACATCTTAGCAAAAAGCTTTTCCACTCTGTCTGGCAAGGACAAACTGTGCCAGCACACAAAACATCTCCCATCGTGTTCTAGAGGCTGCACGGAGGTCTGCCGAGTGTTTTGCGAGAAAGAAAGTTGTCCAAAACAGCTTGCAATCGAATGTTCATGTGAATAAAAAAGGCAGGAGCATTGTCAGGTACTGTTTTCTCTCAGTTGGCAAGCTGCGCACACAATCGCAGTGTTGTACAGATTGTTTCCTCACCTTTGCGAAGTTGCTGCTCTCTCCGGCTCCCGGAGACGAAGAAGCTGCTTCTTCACGCAAAGACGATTCTGCCGCTCAGAGTGCTCTGCGGTGTGCGCCTTCTGCGGAAAGAAGTCCGGGAGCGAAGCTTAGCTCTGCAGAGTACCATACCTGCTTCTATAGCCTCGCTTCTCGTCTACATCATAGCAAAAAGCTTTTCCACTCTGTCTGGCAAGGAGAAACTGTGCCAGCACAGAAAACATCTCCCATCGTGTTCTAGAGGCTGCACGGAGGTCTGCCGAGTGTTTTGCAAGAAGAGAAAGAAAGTTGTCCAAAACAGCTTGCAATCGAATGTTCATGTGAATAGAAAAGGCAGGAGAGTGGTCTGGTACTGTTTTCTCTCAGTTGGCAAGCTGCGCACACAATCGCAGTGTTGTACAGCTTGTTTCATCACCTTTGCGAAGTTGCCGCTCTCTCCGGCTCCCGGAGACGAAGAAGCTGCTTCTTCGCGCAAAGACGATTCTTCCGCTCACAGTGCTCTGCGGTGTGCGCCTTCTGCCGAAAGAGGCACGGGAGCGGTGCTTAGCTCTGCAGAGCACCGTACCTTCGTCTTTAGCCTCTCTTCTCGTCTACATCTTAGCAAAAAGCTTTTCCACTCTGTCTGGCAAGGAGAAACTGTGCCAGCACAAAAAACATCTCCCATCGTGTTCTAGAGGCTGCACGGAGGTCTGCCGAGTGTTTTGCAAGAAGAGAAAGAAAGTTGTCCAAAACAGCTTGCAATCGAATGATCATGTGAATAGAAAGGCAGGAGAGTGGTCAGGTACTGTTTTCTCTCAGTTGGCAAGCTGCGCACACAATCGCAGTGTTGTACAGCTTGTTTCATCACCTTTGCGAAGTTGCCGCTCTCTCCGGCTCCCGGAGACGAAGAAGCTGCTTCTTCGCGCAAAGACGATTCTGCCGCTCACAGTGCTCTGCGGTGTGCGCCTTCTGCCGAAAGAGGTCCGGGAGCGGTGCTTAGCTCTGCAGAGCACCGTACCTTCGTCTTTAGCCTCTCTTCTCGTCTACATCTTAGCAAAAAGCTTTTCCACTCTGTCTGGCAAGGAGAAACTGTGCCAGCACAAAAAACATCTCCCATCGTGTTCTAGAGGCTGCACGGAGGTCTGCCGAGTGTTTTGCAAGAAGAGAAAGAAAGTTGTCCAAAACAGCTTGCAATCGAATGTTCATGTGAATAGAAAAGGCAGGAGAGTGGTCAGGTACTGTTTTCTCTCAGTTGGCAAGCTGCGCACACAATCGCAGTGTTGTACAGCTTGTTTCATCACCTTTGCGAAGTTGCCGCTCTCTCCGGCTCCCGGAGACGAAGAAGCTGCTTCTTCGCGCAAAGACGATTCTGCCGCTCACTGTGCTCTGCGGTGTGCGCCTTCTGCCGAAAGAGGTCCGGGAGCGGTACTTAGCTCTGCAGAGCACCGTACCTTCGTCTTTAGTCTCTCTTCTCGTCTACATCTTAGCAAAAAGCTTTTTCACTCTGTCTGGCAAGGAGAAACTGTGCCAGCACAGAAAACATCTCCCATCGTGTTCTAGAGGCTGCACGGAGGTCTGCCGAGTGTTTTGCAAGAAGAGAAAGAAAGTTGTCCAAAACAGCTTGCAATCGAATGTTCATGTGAATAGAAAAGGCAGGAGAGTGGTCAGGTACTGTTTTCTCCCTCTTGGCAAGCTGCGCACACAATCGCAGTGTTGTACAGCTTGTTTCATCACCTTTGCGAAGTTGCCGCTCTCTCCGGCTCCCGGAGACGAAGAAGCTGCTTCTTCGCGCAAAGACGATTCTGCCGCTCACTGTGCTCTGCGGTGTGCGCCTTCTGCCGAAAGAGGTCCGGGAGCGATGCTTAGCTCTGCAGAGTACCATACGTGCTTCTTTAGCCTCGCTTCTCGTCTACATCTTAGCAAAAAGCTTTTCCACTCTGTCTGGCAAGGAGAAACTGTGCCAGCACAAAAAACATCTCCCATCGTGTTCTAGAGGCTGCACGGAGGTCTGCCGAGTGTGTTGCAAGAAGAGAAAGAAAGTTGTCCAAAACAGCTTGCAATCGAATGTTCATGTGAATAGAAAAGGCAGGAGAGTGGTCAGGTACTGTTTTCTCTCAGTTGGCAAGCTGCGCACACAATCGCAGTGTTGTACAGCTTGTTTCATCACCTTTGCGAAGTTGCCGCTCTCTCCGGCTCCCGGAGACGAAGAAGCTGCTTCTTCGCGCAAAGACGATTCTGCCGCTCACTGTGCTCTGCGGTGTGCGCCTTCTGCCGAAAGACGTCCGGGAGCGGTGCTTAGCTCTGCAGAGCACCGTACCTTCGTCTTTAGCCTCTCTTCTCGTCTGCATCTTATCAAAAAGCTTTTCCACTCTGTCTGGCAAGGAGAAACTGTGCCAGCACAGAAAACATCTCCCATCGTGTTCTAGAGGCTGCACGGAGGTCTGCCGAGTGTTTTGCAAGAAGAGAAAGAAAGTTGTCCAAAACAGCTTGCAATCGAATGTTCATGTGAATGGAAAAGGCAGGAGAGTGGTCAGGTACTGTTTTCTCTCACTTGGCAAGCTGCGCACACAATCGCAGTGTTGTACAGCTTGTTTCATCACCTTTGCAAAGTTGCCGCTCTCTCCGGCTCCCGGAGACGAAGAAGCTGCTTCTTCGCGCAAAGACGATTCTGCCGCTCACTGTGCTCTGCGGTGTGCGCCTTCTGCCGAAAGAGGTCCGGAAGCGGTGCTTAGCTCTGCAGAGCACCGTACCTTCGTCTTTAGTCTCTCTTCTCGTCTACATCTTAGCAAAAAGCTTTTTCACTCTGTCTGGCAAGGAGAAACTGTGCCAGCACAGAAAACATCTCCCATCGTGTTCTAGAGGCTGCACGGAGGTCTGCCGAGTGTTTTGCAAGAAGAGAAAGAAAGTTGTCCAAAACAGCTTGCAATCGAATGTTCATGTGAATAGAAAAGGCAGGAGAGTGGTCAGGTACTGTTTTCTCCCTCTTGGCAAGCTGCGCACACAATCGCAGTGTTGTACAGCTTGTTTCATCACCTTTGCGAAGTTGCCGCTCTCTCCGGCTCCCGGAGACGAAGAAGCTGCTTCTTCGCGCAAAGACGATTCTGCCGCTCACAGTGCTCTGCGGTGTGCGCCTTCTGCCGAAAGAGGTCCGGGAGCGATGCTTAGCTCTGCAGAGCACCGTACCTTCTTCTTTAGCCTCGCTTCTCGTCTACATCTTAGCAAAAAGCTTTTCCACTCTGTCTGGCAAGGAGAAACTGTGCCAGCACAAAAAACATCTCCCATCGTGTTCTAGAGGCTGCACGGAGGTCTGCCGAGTGTTTTGCAAGAAGAGAAAGAAAGTTGTCCAAAACAGCTTGCAATCGAATGTTCAAGTGAATAGAAAAGGCAGGAGAGTGGTCAGGTACTGTTTTCTCTCAGTTGGCAAGCTGCGCACACAATCGCAGTGTTGTACAGCTTGTTTCATCACCTTTGCGAAGCTGCCGCTCTCTCCGGCTCCCGGAGACGAAGAAGCTGCTTCTTCGCGCAAAGACGATTCTGCCGCTCACAGTGCTCTGCGGTGTGCGCCTTCTGCCGAAAGAGGCACGGGAGCGGTGCTTAGCTCTGCAGAGCACCGTACCTTCGCCTTTAGCCTCTCTTCTCGTCTACATCTTAGCAAAAAGCTTTTCCACTCTGTCTGGCAAGGAGAAACTTTGCCAGCACAAAAAACATCTCCCATGGTCTTCTAGAGGCTGCACGGAGGTCTGCCGAGTGTTTTGCAAGAAGAGAAAGAAAGTTATCCAAAACAGCTTGCAATCGAATGTTCATGTGAATAAAAAAGCAGGAGAGTGGTCAGGTACTGTTTTCTCTCAGTTGGCAAGCTGCGCACACAATCGCAGTGTTGTACAGCTTGTTTCATCACCTTTGCGAAGTTGCCGCTCTCTCCGGCTCCCGAAGACGAAGAAGCTGCTTCTTCGCGCAAAGACGATTCTGCCGCTCACTGAGCTCTGCGGTGTGCGCCTTCTGCCGAAAGAGGTCCGGGAGCGGTGCTTAGCTTTGCAGAGCACCGTACCTTCGTCTTTAGCCTCTCTTCTCGTCTACATCTTAGCAAAAAGCTTTTCCACTCTGTCTGGCAAGGACAAACTGTGCCAGCACACAAAACATCTCCCATCGTGTTCTAGAGGCTGCACGGAGGTCTGCCGAGTGTTTTGCGAGAAAGAAAGTTGTCCAAAACAGCTTGCAATCGAATGTTCATGTGAATAAAAAAGGCAGGAGCATTGTCAGGTACTGTTTTCTCTCAGTTGGCAAGCTGCGCACACAATCGCAGTGTTGTACAGATTGTTTCATCACCTTTGCGAAGTTGCCGCTCTCTCCGGCTCCCGGAGACGAAGAAGCTGCTTCTTCACGCAAAGACGATTCTGCCGCTCAGAGTGCTCTGCGGTGTGCGCCTTCTGCGGAAAGAAGTCCGGGAGCGAAGCTTAGCTCTGCAGAGTACCATACGTGCTTCTATAGCCTCGCTTCTCGTCTACATCATAGCAAAAAGCTTTTCCACTCTGTCTGGCAAGGAGAAACTGTGCCAGCACAGAAAACATCTCCCATCGTGTTCTAGAGGCTGCACGGAGGTCTGCCGAGTGTTTTGCAAGAAGAGAAAGAAAGTTGTCCAAAACAGCTTGCAATCGAATGTTCATGTGAATAGAAAAGGCAGGAGAGTGGTCTGGTACTGTTTTCTCTCAGTTGGCAAGCTGCGCACACAATCGCAGTGTTGTACAGCTTGTTTCATCACCTTTGCGAAGTTGCCGCTCTCTCCGGCTCCCGGAGACGAAGAAGCTGCTTCTTCGCGCAAAGACGATTCTGCCGCTCACAGTGCTCTGCGGTGTGCGCCTTCTGCCGAAAGAGGCCCGGGAGCGGTGCTTAGCTCTGCAGTGCACCGTACCTTCGTCTTTAGCCTCTCTTCTCGTCTACATCTTAGCAAAAAGCTTTTCCACTCTGTCTGGCAAGGAGAAACTTTGCCAGCACAGAAAACATCTCCCATCGTGTTCTAGAGGCTGCACGGAGGTCAGCCGAGTGTTTTGCAAGAAGAGAAAGAAAGTTGTCCAAAACAGCTTGCAACCGAATGTTCATGTGAATAAAAAAGGCAGGAGAGTGGTCAGGTACTGTTTTCTCTCAGTTGGCAAGCTGCGCACACAATCGCAGTGTTGTACAGCTTGTTTCATCACCTTTGCGAAGTTGCCGCTCTCTCCGGCTCCCGGAGACGAAGAAGCTGCTTCTTCGCGCAAAGACGATTCTGCCGCTCACAGTGCTCTGCGGTGTGCGCCTTCTGCCGAAAGAGGCCCGGGAGCGGTGCTTAGCTCTGCAGAGCACCGTACCTTCGTCTTTAGCCTCTCTTTCGTCTACATCTTAGCAAAAAGCTTTTCCACTCTGTCTGGCAAGGAGAAACTGTGCCAGCACAGAAAACATCTCCCATCGTGTTCTAGAGGCTGCACGGAGGTCTGCCGAGTGTTTTGCAAGAAGAGAAAGAAAGTTGTCCAAAACAGCTTGCAATCGAATGTTCAAGTGTATAGAAAAGGCAGGAGAGTGGTCAGGTACTGTTTTCTCTCAGTTGGCAAGCTGCGCACACAATCGCAGTGTTGTACAGCTTGTTTCATCACCTTTGCGAAGCTGCCGCTCTCTCCGGCTGCCGGAGACGAAGAAGCTGCTTCTTCGCGCAAAGACGATTCTGCCGCTCACTGTGCTCTGCGGTGTGCGCCTTCTGCCGAAAGAGGCCCGGGAGCGGTGCTTAGCTCTGCAGAGCACCGTACCTTCGTCTTTAGCCTCTCTTCTCGTCTACATCTTAGCAAAAAGCTTTTCCACTCTGTCTGGCAAGGAGAAACTGTGCCAGCACAGAAAACATCTCCCATCGTGTTCTAGAAGCTGCACGGAGTTCTGCCGAGTGTTTTGCAAGAAGAGAAAGAAAGTTGTCCAAAACAGCTTGCAATCGAATGTTCATGTGAATAGAAAAGGCAGGAGAGTGGTCAGGTACTGTTTTCTCTCACTTGGCAAGCTGCGCACACAATCGCAGTGTTGTACAGCTTGTTTCATCACCTTTGCGAAGTTGCCGCTCTCTCCGGCTCCCGGAGACGAAGAAGCTGCTTCTTCGCGCAAAGACGATTCTGCCGCTCACAGTGCTCTGCGGTGTGCGCCTTCTGCCGAAAGAGGCACGGGAGCGGTGCTTAGCTCTGCAGAGCACCGTACCTTCGTCTTTAGCCTCTCTTCTCGTCTACATCTTAGCAAAAAGCTTTTCCACTCTGTCTGGCAAGGAGAAACTGTGCCAGCACAGAAAACATCTCCCATCGTGTTCTAGAGGCTGCACGGAGGTCTGCCGAGTGTTTTGCAAGAAGAGAAAGAAAGTTGTCCAAAACAGCTTGCAATCGAATGTTCATATGAATAGAAAAGGCAGGAGAGTGGTCAGGTACTGTTTTCTCTCAGTTGGCAAGCTGCGCACACAATCGCAGTGTTGTACAGCTTGTTTCATCACCTTTGCGAAGTTGCCGCTCTCTCCGGCTCCCGGAGACGAAGAAGCTGCTTCTTCGCGCAAAGACGATTCTGCCGCTCACAGTGCTCTGCGGTGTGCGCCTTCTGCCAAAAGAGGTCCGGAAGCGGTGCTTAGCTCTGCAGAGCACCGTACCTTCGTCTTTAGCCTCTCTTCTCGTCTACATCTTAGCAAAAAGCATTTCCACTCTGTCTGGCAAGGAGAAACTGTGCCAGCACAGAAAACATCTCCCATCGTGTTCTAGAGGCTGCACGGAGGTCTGCCGAGTGTTTTGCAAGAAGAGAAAGAAAGTTGTCCAAAACAGCTTGCAATCGAATGTTCATGTGAATAGAAAAGGCAGGAGAGTGGTCAGGTACTGTTTTCTCCCACTTGGCATGCTGCGCACACAATCGCAGTGTTGTACAGCTTGTTTCATCACCTTTGCGAAGCTGCCGCTCTCTCCGGCTCCCGGAGACGAAGAAGCTGCTTCTTCGCGCAAAGACGATTCTGCCGCTCACAGTGCTCTGCGGTGTGCGCCTTCTGCCGAAAGAGGTCCGGGAGCTGTTCTTAGCTCTGCAGAGCACCGTACCTTCGTCTTTAGCCTCTCTTCTCGTCTACATCTTAGCAAAAAGCTTTTCCACTCTGTCTGGCAAGGAGAAACTGTGCCAGCACAAAAAAAATCTCCCATCGTGTTCTAGAGGCTGCACGGAGGTCTGCCGAGTGTTTTGCAAGAAGAGAAAGAAAGTTGTCCAAAACAGCTTGCAATCGAATGTTCATGTGAATAGAAAAGGCAGGAGAGTGGTCAGGTACTGTTTTCTCTCAGTTGGCAAGCTGCGCACACAATCGCAGTGTTGTACAGCTTGTTTCATCACCTTTGCGAAGTTGCCGCTCTCTCCGGCTCCCGGAGACGAAGAAGCTGCTTGTTCGCGCAAAGACGATTCTGCCGCTCACAGTGCTCTGCGGTGTGCGCCTTCTGCCGAAAGAGGTCCGGGAGCGGTGCTTAGCTCTGCAGAGCACCGTACCTTCGTCTTTAGCCTCTCTTCTCGTCTACATCTTAGCAAAAAGCTTTTCCACTCTGTCTGGCAAGGAGAAACTGTGCCAGCACAGAAAACATCTCCCATCGTGTTCTAGAAGCTGCACGGAGGTCTGCCGAGTGTTTTGCAAGAAGAGAAAGAAAGTTGTCCAAAACAGCTTGCAATCGAATGTTCATGTGAATAGAAAAGGCAGGAGAGTGGTCAGGTACTGTTTTCTCTCAGTTGGCAAGCTGCGCACACAATCGCAGTGTTGTACAGCTTGTTTCATCACCTTTGCAAAGTTGCCGCTCTCTCCGGCTCCCGGAGACGAAGAAGCTGCTTCTTCGCGCAAAGACGATTCTGCCGCTCACAGTGCTCTGCGGTGTGCGCCTTCTGCCGAAAGAGGCACGGGAGCGGTGCTTAGCTCTGCAGAGCACCGTACCTACGTCTTTAGCCTCTCTTCTCGTCTACATCTTAGCAAAAAGCTTTTCCACTCTGTCTGGCAAGGAGAAACTGTGCCAGCACAGAAAACATCTCCCATCGTCTTCTAGAGGCTGCACGGAGGTCTGCCGAGTGTTTTGCAAGAAGAGAAAGAAAGTTGTCCAAAACAGCTTGCAATCGAATGTTCATGTGAATAGAAAAGGCAGGAGAGTGGTCAGGTACTGTTTTCTCTCAGTTGGCAAGCTGCGCACACAATCGCAGTGTTGTACAGCTTGTTTCATCACCTTTGCGAAGTTGCCGCTCTCTCCGGCTCCCGGAGACGAAGAAGCTGCTTCTTCGCGCAAAGACGATTCTGCCGCTCACTGTGCTCTGCGGTGTGCGCCTTCTGCCGAAAGAGGTCCGGGAGCGGTGCTTAGCTCTGCAGAGCACCGTACCTTCGTCTTTAGTCTCTCTTCTCGTCTACATCTTAGCAAAAAGCTTTTCCACTCTGTCTGGCAAGGAGAAACTGTGCCAGCACAAAAAACATCTCCCATCGTGTTCTAGAGGCTGCACGGAGGTCTGCCGAGTGTTTTGCAAGAAGAGAAAGAAAGTTGTCCAAAACAGCTTGCAACCGAATGTTCATGTGAATAAAAAAGGCAGGAGAGTGGTCAGGTACTGTTTTCTCTCAGTTGGCAAGCTGCGCACACAATCGCAGTGTTGTACAGCTTGTTTCATCACCTTTGCGAAGTTGCCGCTCTCTCCGGCTCCCGGAGACGAAGAAGCTGCTTGTTCGCGCAAAGACGATTCTGCCGCTCACAGTGCTCTGCGGTGTGCGCCTTCTGCCGAAAGAGGTCCGGGAGCGGTGCTTAGCTCTGCAGAGCACCGTACCTTCGTCTTTAGCCTCTCTTTCGTCTACATCTTAGCAAAAAGCTTTTCCACTCTGTCTGGCAAGGAGAAACTGTGCCAGCACAAAAAACATCTCCCATCGTGTTCTAGAGGCTGCACGGAGGTCTGCCGAGTGTTTTGCAAGAAGAGAAAGAAAGTTGTCCAAAACAGCTTGCAAAAGAATATTCAAGTGTATAGAAAAGGCAGGAGAGTGGTCAGGTACTGTTTTCTCTCAGTTGGCAAGCTGCGCACACAATCGCAGTGTTGTACAGCTTGTTTCATCACCTTTGCGAAGCTGCCGCTCTCTCCTGCTGCCGGAGACGAAGAAGCTGCTTCTTCGCGCAAAGACGATTCTGCCGCTCACAGTGCTCTGCGGTGTGCGCCTTCTGCCGAAAGAGGTCCGGGAGCGGTGCTTGGCTCTACAGAGCACCGTACCTTCGTCTTTAGCCTCTCTTCTCGTCTACATCTTAGCAAAAAGCTTTTCCATTCTGTCTGGCAAGGAGAAACTGTGCCAGCACAGAAAACATCTCCCATCGTGTTCTAGAAGCTGCACGGAGGTCTGCCGAGTGTTTTGCAAGAAGAGAAAGAAAGTTGTCCAAAACAGCTTGCAATCGAATGTTCATGTGAATAGAAAAGGCAGGAGAGTGGTCAGGTACTCTTTTCTCTCAGTTGGCAAGCTGCGCACACAATCGCAGTGTTGTACAGCTTGTTTCATCACCTTTGCGAAGTTGCCGCTCTCTCCGGCTCCCGGAGACGAAGAAGCTGCTTCTTCGCGCAAAGACGATTCTGCCGCTCACAGTGCTCTGCGGTGTGCGCCTTCTGCCGAAAGACGTCCGGGAGCGGTGCTTAGCTCTGCAGAGCACCGTACCTTCGTCTTTAGCCTCTCTTCTCGTCTGCATCTTAGCAAAAAGCTTTTCCACTCTGTCTGGCAAGGAGAAACTGTGCCAGCACAGAAAACATCTCCCATCGTCTTCTAGAGGCTGCACGGAGGTCTGCCGAGTGTTTTGCAAGAAGAGAAAGAAAGTTGTCCAAAACAACTTGCAATCGAATGTTCATGTGAATGGAAAAGGCAGGAGAGTGGTCAGGTACTGTTTTCTCTCAGTTGGCACGCTGCTCACACAATCGCAGTGTTGTACAGCTTGTTTCATCACCTTTGCGAAGTTGCCGCTCTCTCCGGCTCCCGGAGACGAAGAAGCTGCTTCTTCGCGCAAAGACGATTCTGCCGCTCACAGTGCTCTGCGGTGTGCGCCTTCTGCCGAAAGAGGTCCGGGAGCGGTGCTTAGCTCTGCAGAGCACCGTACCTTCGTCTTTAGCCTCTCTTCTCGTCTACATCTTAGCAAAAAGCTTTTCCACTCTGTCTGGCAAGGAGAAACTGTGCCAGCACAGAAAACATCTCCCATCGTGTTCTAGAGGCTGCACGGAGGTCTGCCGAGTGTTTTGCAAGAAGAGAAAGAAAGTTGTCCAAAACAGCTTGCAATCGAATGTTCATATGAATAGAAAAGGCAGGAGAGTGGTCAGGTACTGTTTTCTCTCAGTTGGCAAGCTGCGCACACAATCGCAGTGTTGTACAGCTTGTTTCATCACCTTTGCGAAGTTGCTGCTCTCTCCGGCTCCCGGAGACGAAGAAGCTGATTCTTCGCGCAAAGACGTTTCTGCCGCTCACTGTGCTCTGCGGTGTGCGCCTTCTGCCGAAAGAAGTCCGGGAGCGATGCTTAGCTCTGCAGAGTACCATACGTGCTTCTTTAGCCACGCTTCTCGTCTACATCTTAGCAAAAAGCTTTTCCACTCTGTCTGGCAAGGAGAAACTTTGCCAGCACAGAAAACATCTCCCATCGTGTTCTAGAGGCTGCACGGAGGTCTGCCGAGTGTTTTGCAAGAAGAGAAAGAAAGTTGTCCAAAACAGCTTGCAATCGAAAATTCAAGTGAATAGAAAAGGCAGGAGAGTGGTCAGGTACTGTTTTCTCTCACTTGGCAAGCTGCGCACACAATCGCAGTGTTGTACAGCTTGTTTCATCACCTTTGCGAAGTTGCCGCTCTCTCCGGCTCCCGGAGACGAAGAAGCTGCTTCTTCGCGCAAAGACGATTCTTCCGCTCACAGTGCTCTGCGGTGTGCGCCTTCTGCCGAAAGAGGCACGGGAGCGGTGCTTAGCTCTGCAGAGCACCGTACCTTCGTCTTTAGCCTCTCTTCTCGTCTACATCTTAGCAAAAAGCTTTTCCACTCTGTCTGGCAAGGAGAAACTGTGCCAGCACAGAAAACATCTCCCATCGTGTTCTAGAGGCTGCACGGAGGTCTGCCGAGTGTTTTGCAAGAAGAGAAAGAAAGTTGTCCAAAACAGCTTGCAATCGAATGATCATGTGAATAGAAAGGCAGGAGAGTGGTCAGGTACTGTTTTCTCTCAGTTGGCAAGCTGCGCACACAATCGCAGTGTTGTACAGCTTGTTTCATCACCTTTGCGAAGTTGCCGCTCTCTCCGGCTCCCGGAGACGAAGAAGCTGCTTCTTCGCGCAAAGACGATTCTGCCGCTCACAGTGCTCTGCGGTGTGCGCCTTCTGCCGAAAGAGGCACGGGAGCGGTGCTTAGCTCTGCAGAGCACCGTACCTTCGTCTTTAGCCTCTCTTCTCGTCTACATCTTAGCAAAAAGCTTTTCCACTCTGTCTGGCAAGGAGAAACTGTGCCAGCACAGAAAACATCTCCCATCGTGTTCTAGAGGCTGCACGGAGGTCTGCCGAGTGTTTTGCAAGAAGAGAAAGAAAGTTGTCCAAAACAGCTTGCAATCGAATGTTCATATGAATAGAAAAGGCAGGAGAGTGGTCAGGTACTGTTTTCTCTCAGTTGGCAAGCTGCGCACACAATCGCAGTGTTGTACAGCTTGTTTCATCACCTTTGCGAAGTTGCCGCTCTCTCCGGCTCCCGGAGACGAAGAAGCTGCTTCTTCGCGCAAAGACGATTCTGCCGCTCACAGTGCTCTGCGGTGTGCGCCTTCTGCCGAAAGAGGCACGGGAGCGGTGCTTAGCTCTGCAGAGCACCGTACCTTCGTCTTTAGCCTCTCTTCTCGTCTACATCTTAGCAAAAAGCTTTTCCACTCTGTCTGGCAAGGAGAAACTTTGCCAGCACAAAAAACATCTCCCATGGTCTTCTAGAGGCTGCACGGAGGTCTGCCGAGTGTTTTGCAAGAAGAGAAAGAAAGTTATCCAAAACAGCTTGCAATCGAATGTTCATGTGAATAGAAAAGGCAGGAGAGTGGTCAGGTACTGTTTTCTCTCAGTTGGCAAGCTGCGCACACAATCGCAGTGTTGTACAGCTTGGTTCATCACCTTTGCGAAGTTGCCGCTCTCTCCGGCTCCCGGAGACGAAGAAGCTGCTTCTTCGCGCAAAGACGATTCTGCCGCTCACTGTGCTCTGCGGTGTGCGCCTTCTGCCGAAAGAGGTCCGGGAGCGGTGCTTAGCTCTGCAGAGCACCGTACCTTCGTCTTTAGCCTCTCTTCTCGTCTACATCTTAGCAAAAAGCTTTTCCACTCTGTCTGGCAAGGAGAAACTTTGCCAGCACAGAAAACATCTCCCATCGTGTTCTAGAGGCTGCACGGAGGTCTGCCGAGTGTTTTGCAAGAAGAGAAAGAAAGTTGTCCGAAACAGCTTACAATCGAATGTTCATGTGAATAGAAAAGGCAGGAGAGTGGTCAGGTACTGTTTTCTCTCAGTTGGCAAGCTGCGCACACAATCGCAGTGTTGTACAGCTTGTTTTATCACCTTTGCGAAGTTGCCGCTCTCTCCGGCTGCCGGAGACGAAGAAGCTGCTTCTTCGCGCAAAGACGATTCTGCCGCTCATAGTGCTCTCCGGTGTGCGCCTTCTGCCGAAAGAGGCCCGGGAGCGGTGCTTAGCTCTGCAGAGCACCGTACCTTCGTCTTTAGCCTCTCTTCTCGTCTACATCTTAGCAAAAAGCTTTTCCACTCTGTCTGGCAAGGAGAAACTGTGCCAGCACAGAAAACATCTCCCATCGTCTTCTAGAGGCTGCACGGAGGTCTGCCGAGTGTTTTGCAAGAAGAGAAAGAAAGTTGTCCAAAACAGCTTGCAATCGAATGTTCATGTGACTAGAAAAGGCAGGAGAGTGGTCAGGTACTGTTTTCTCTCAGTTGGCAAGCTGCGCACACAATCGCAGTGTTGTACAGTTTGTTTCATCACCTTTGCGAAGTTGCCGCTCTCTCCGGCTCCCGGAGACGAAGAAGCTGCTTCTTCGCGCAAAGACGATTCTGCCGCTCAGATTGCTCTGCAGTGTGTGTCTTCTGCCGAAAGAGGTCCGGGAGCGGTGCTTAGATCTGCAGAGTACCATACGTGCTTCTTTAGCGTCTCTTCACGTCTACATCTTAGCAAAAAGCTTTTCCACTCTGTCTGGCAAGGAGAAACTGTGCCAGCACAGAAAACATCTCCCATCGTGTTCTAGAGGCTGCACGGAGGTCTGCCGAGTGTTTTGCAAGAAGAGAAAGAAAGTTGTCCAAAACAGCTTGCAATCGAATGTTCATGTGAATAAAAAAGGCAGGAGAGTGGTCAGGTACTGTTTTCTCTCAGTTGGCAAGCTGCGCACACAATCGCAGTGTTGTACAGCTTGTTTCATCACCTTTGCGAAGTTGCCGCTCTCTCCGGCTCCCGGAGACGAAGAAGCTGCTTCTTCGCGCAAAGACGATTCTGCCGCTCACTGTGCTCTGCGGTGTGCGCCTTCTGCCGAAAGAGGTCCGGGAGCGGTGCTTAGCTCTGCAGAGCACCGTACCTTCGTCTTTAGCCTCTCTTCTCGTCTACATCTTAGCAAAAAGCTTTTCCACTCTGTCTGGCAAGGAGAAACTTTGCCAGCACAGAAAACATCTCCCATCGTGTTCTAGAGGCTGCACGGAGGTCTGCCGAGTGTTTTGCAAGAAGAGAAAGAAAGTTGTCCAAAACAGCTTGCAATCGAATGTTCATGTGAATAGAAAAGGCAGGAGAGTGGTCAGGTACTGTTTTCTCTCAGTTGGCAAGCTGCGCACACAATCGCAGTGTTGTACAGCTTGTTTTATCACCTTTGCGAAGTTGCCGCTCTCTCCGGCTCCCGGAGACGAAGAAGCTGCTTCTTCGCGCAAAGACGATTCTGCCGCTCATAGTGCTCTCCGGTGTGCGCCTTCTGCCGAAAGAGGCCCGGGAGCGGTGCTTAGCTCTGCAGAGCACCGTACCTTCGTCTTTAGCCTCTCTTCTTGTCTACATCTTAGCAAAAAGCTTTTCCACTCTGTCTGGCAAGGAGAAACTGTGCCAGCACACAAAACATCTCCCATCGTGTTCTAGAGGCTGCACGGAGGTCTGCCGAGTGTTTTGCAAGAAGAGAAAGAAAGTTGTCCAAAACAGCTTGCAATCGAATGTTCATATTAATAGAAAAGGCAGGAGAGTGGTCAGGTACTGTTTTCTCTCAGTTGGCAAGCTGCGCACACAATCGCAGTGTTGTACAGCTTGTTTCATCACCTTTGCGAAGTTGCCGCTCTCTCCGGCTCCCGGAGACGAAGAAGCTGCTTCTTCGCGCAAAGACGATTCTGCCGCTCACAGTGCTCTGCGGTGTGCGCCTTCTGCCGAAAGAGGCACGGGAGCGGTGCTTAGCTCTGCAGAGCACCGTACCTTCGTCTTTAGCCTCTCTTCTCGTCTACATCTTAGCAAAAAGCTTTTCCACTCTGTCTGGCAAGGAGAAACTTTGCCAGCACAAAAAATATCTCCCATGGTCTTCTAGAGGCTGCACGGAGGTCTGCCGAGTGTTTTGCAAGAAGAGAAAGAAAGTTATCCAAAACAGCTTGCAATCGAATGTTCATGTGAATAAAAAAGGCAGGAGAGTGGTCAGGTACTGTTTTCTCTCAGTTGGCAAGCTGCGCACACAATCGCAGTGTTGTACAGCTTGTTTCATCACCTTTGCGAAGTTGCCGCTCTCTCCGGCTCCCGGAGACGAAGAAGCTGCTTCTTCGCGCAAAGACGATTCTGCCGCTCACTGTGCTCTGCGGTGTGCGCCTTCTGCCGAAAGAGGTCCGGGAGCGGTGCTTAGCTCTGCAGAGCACCGTACCTTCGTCTTTAGCCTCTCTTCTCGTCTACATCTTAGCAAAAAGCTTTTCCACTCTGTCTGGCAAGGAGAAACTGTGCCAGCACAAAAAACATCTCCCATCGTGTTCTAGAGGCTGCACGGAGGTCTGCCGAGTGTTTTGCAAGAAGAGAAAGAAAGTTGTCCAAAACAGCTTGCAATCGAATGTTCAAGTGAATAGAAAAGGCAGGAGAGTGGTCAGGTACTGTTTTCTCCCACTTGGCAAGCTGCGCACACAATCGCAGTGTTGTACAGCTTGTTTCATCACCTTTGCGAAGTTGCCGCTCTCTCCGGCTCCCGGAGACGAAGAAGCTGCTTCTTCGCGCAAAGACGATTCTGCCGCTCACTGTGCTCTGCGGTGTGCGCCTTCTGCCGAAAGAGGTCCGGGAGCGATGCTTAGCTCTGCAGAGTACCATACGTGCTTCTTTAGCCTCGCTTCTCGTCTACATCTTAGCAAAAAGCTTTTCCACTCTGTCTGGCAAGGAGAAACTGTGCCAGCACAAAAAACATCTCCCATCGTGTTCTAGAGGCTGCACGGAGGTCTGCCGAGTGTTTTGCAAGAAGAGAAAGAAAGTTGTCCAAAACAGCTTGCAATCGAATGTTCATGTGAATAGAAAAGGCAGGAGAGTGGTCAGGTACTGTTTTCTCTCAGTTGGCAAGCTGCGCACACAATCGCAGTGTTGTACAGCTTGTTTCATCACCTTTGCGAAGTTGCCGCTCTCTCCGGCTCCTGGAGACGAAGAAGCTGCTTCTTCGCGCAAAGACGATTCTGCCGCTCACTGTGCTCTGCGGTGTGCGCCTTCTGCCGAAAGAGGTCCGGGAGCGGTGCTTAGCTCTGCAGAGCACCGTACCTTCGTCTTTAGCCTCTCTTCTCGTCTACATCTTAGCAAAAAGCTTTTCCACTCTGTCTGGCAAGGAGAAACTTTGCCAGCACAGAAAACATCTCCCATCGTGTTCTAGAGGCTGCACGGAGGTCTGCCGAGTGTTTTGCAAGAAGAGAAAGAAAGTTGTCCGAAACAGCTTACAATCGAATGTTCATGTGAATAGAAAAGGCAGGAGAGTGGTCAGGTACTGTTTTCTCTCAGTTGGCAAGCTGCGCACACAATCGCAGTGTTGTACAGCTTGTTTTATCACCTTTGCGAAGTTGCCGCTCTCTCCGGCTCCCGGAGACGAAGAAGCTGCTTCTTCGCGCAAAGACGATTCTGCCGCTCATAGTGCTCTCCGGTGTGCGCCTTCTGCCGAAAGAGGCCCGGGAGCGGTGCTTAGCTCTGCAGAGCACCGTACCTTCGTCTTTAGCCTCTCTTCTCGTCTACATCTTAGCAAAAAGCTTTTCCACTCTGTCTGGCAAGGAGAAACTGTGCCAGCACAGAAAACATCTCCCATCGTCTTCTAGAGGCTGCACGGAGGTCTGCCGAGTGTTTTGCAAGAAGAGAAAGAAAGTTGTCCAAAACAGCTTGCAATCGAATGTTCATGTGAATAGAAAAGGCAGGAGAGTGGTCAGGTACTGTTTTCTCTCAGTTGGCAAGCTGCGCACACAATCGCAGTGTTGTACAGCTTGTTTCATCACCTTTGCGAAGTTGCCGCTCTCTCCGGCTCCCGGAGACGAAGAAGCTGCTTCTTCGCGCAAAGACGATTCTGCCGCTCACAGTGCTCTGCGGTGTGCGCCTTCTGCCGAAAGAGGTCCGGGAGCGGTGCTTAGCTCTGCAGAGCACCGTACCTTCGTCTTTAGCCTCTCTTCTCGTCTACATCTTAGCAAAAAGCTTTTCCACTCTGTCTGGCAAGGAGAAACTGTGCCAGCACAAAAAACATCTCCCATCGTCTTCTAGAGGCTGCACGGAGGTCTGCCGAGTGTTTTGCAAGAAGAGAAAGAAAGTTGTCCAAAACAGCTTGCAATCGAATGTTCATGTGAATAGAAAAGGCAGGAGAGTGGTCAGGTACTGTTTTCTCTCACTTGGCAAGCTGCGCACACAATCGCAGTGTTGTACAGTTTGTTTCATCACCTTTGCGAAGTTGCCGCTCTCTCCGGCTCCCGGAGACGAAGAAGCTGCTTCTTCGCGCAAAGACGATTCTGCCGCTCAGATTGCTCTGCAGTGTGTGTCTTCTGCCGAAAGAGGTCCGGGAGCGGTGCTTAGATCTGCAGAGTACCATACGTGCTTCTTTAGCGTCTCTTCACGTCTACATCTTAGCAAAAAGCTTTTCCACTCTGTCTGGGAAGGACAAACTGTGCCAGCACACAAAACATCTCCCATCGTGTTCTAGAGGCTGCACGGAGGTCTGCCGAGTGTTTTGCAAGAAGAGAAAGAAAGTTGTCCAAAACAGCTTGCAATCGAATGTTCATGTGAATAAAAAAGGCAGGAGAGTGGTCAGGTACTGTTTTCTCTCAGTTGGCAAGCTGCGCACACAATCGCAGTGTTGTACAGCTTGTTTCATCACCTTTGCGAAGTTGCCGCTCTCTCCGGCTCCCGGAGACGAAGAAGCTGCTTCTTCGCGCAAAGACGATTCTGCCACTCACTGTGCTCTGCGGTGTGCGCCTTCTGCCGAAAGAGGTCTGGGAGCGGTGCTTAGCTCTGCAGAGCACCGTACCTTCGTCTTTAGCCTCTCTTCTCGTCTACATCTTAGCAAAAAGCTTTTCCACTCTGTCTGGCAAGGAGAAACTTTGCCAGCACAGAAAACATCTCCCATCGTGTTCTAGAGGCTGCACGGAGGTCTGCCGAGTGTTTTGCAAGAAGAGAAAGAAAGTTGTCCAAAACAGCTTGCAATCGAATGTTCATGTGAATAGAAAAGGCAGGAGAGTGGTCAGGTACTGTTTTCTCTCAGTTGGCAAGCTGCGCACACAATCGCAGTGTTGTACAGCTTGTTTTATCACCTTTGCGAAATTGCCGCTCTCTCCGGCTCCCGGAGACGAAGAAGCTGCTTCTTCGCGCAAAGACGATTCTGCCGCTCATAGTGCTCTCCGGTGTGCGCCTTCTGCCGAAAGAGGCCCGGGAGCGGTTCTTAGCTCTGCAGAGCACCGTACCTTCGTCTTTAGCCTCTCTTCTCGTCTACATCTTAGCAAAAAGCTTTTCCACTCTGTCTGGCAAGGAGAAACTGTGCCAGCACAGAAAACATCTCCCATCGTCTTCTAGAGGCTGCACGGAGGTCTGCCGAGTGTTTTGCAAGAAGAGAAAGAAAGTTGTCCAAAACAGCTTGCAATCGAATGTTCATGTGAATAGAAAAGGCAGGAGAGTGGTCAGGTACTGTTTTCTCTCAGTTGGCAAGCTGCGCACACAATCGCAGTGTTGTACAGCTTGTTTCATCACCTTTGCGAAGTTGCCGCTCTCTCCGGCTCCCGGAGACGAAGAAGCTGCTTCTTCACGCAAAGACGATTCTGCCGCTCACAGTGCTCTGCGGTGTGCGCCTTCTGCCGAAAGAGGTCCGGGAGCGGTGCTTAGCTCTGCAGAGCACCGTACCTTCGTCTTTAGCCTCTCTTCTCGTCTACATCTTAGCAAAAAGCTTTTCCACTCTGTCTGGCAAGGAGAAACTGTGCCAGCACAAAAAACATCTCCCATCGTCTTCTAGAGGCTGCACGGAGGTCTGCCGAGTGTTTTGCAAGAAGAGAAAGAAAGTTGTCCAAAACAGCTTGCAATCGAATGTTCATGTGAATAGAAAAGGCAGGAGAGTGGTCAGGTACTGTTTTCTCTCAGTTGGCAAGCTGCGCACACAATCGCAGTGTTGTACAGTTTGTTTCATCACCTTTGCGAAGTTGCCGCTCTCTCCGGCTCCCGGAGACGAAGAAGCTGCTTCTTCGCGCAAAGACGATTCTGCCGCTCACTGTGCTCTGCAGTGTGTGTCTTCTGCCGAAAGAGGTCCGGGAGCGGTGCTTAGATCTGCAGAGTACCATACGTGCTTCTTTAGCGTCTCTTCACGTCTACATCTTAGCAAAAAGCTTTTCCACTCTGTCTGGCAAGGACAAACTGTGCCAGCACACAAAACATCTCCCATCGTGTTCTAGAGGCTGCATGGAGGTCTGCCGAGTGTTTTGCAAGAAGAGAAAGAAAGTTGTCCAAAACAGCTTGCAATCGAATGTTCATGTGAATAGAAAAGGCAGGAGAGTGGTCAGGTACTGTTTTCTCTCAGTTGGCAAGCTGCGCACACAATCGCAGTGTTGTACAGCTTGTTTCATCACCTTTGCGAAGTTGCCGCTCTCTCCGGCTCCCGGAGACGAAGAAGCTGCTTCTTCGCGCAAAGACGATTCTGCCGCTCACAGTGCTCTGCGGTGTGCGCCTTCTGCCGAAAGAGGCCCGGGAGCGGTGCTTAGCTCTGTAGAGCACCGTACCTTCGTCTTTAGCCTCTCTTCTGGTCTACATCTTAGCAAAAAGCTTTTCCACTCTGTCTGGCAAGGAGAAACTGTGCCAGCACAGAAAACATCTCCCATCGTGTTCTAGAGGCTGCACGGAGGTCTGCCGAGTGTTTTGCAAGAAGAGAAAGAAAGTTGTCCAAAACAGCTTGCAATCGAATGATCATGTGAATAGAAAGGCAGGAGAGTGGTCAGGTACTGTTTTCTCTCAGTTGGCAAGCTGCGCACACAATCGCAGTGTTGTACAGCTTGTTTCATCACCTTTGCGAAGTTGCCGCTCTCTCCGGCTCCCGGAGACGAAGAAGCTGCTTCTTCGCGCAAAGACGATTCTGCCGCTCACAGTGCTCTGCGGTGTGCGCCTTCTGCCGAAAGAGGCACGGGAGCGGTGCTTAGCTCTGCAGAGCACCGTACCTTCGTCTTTAGCCTCTCTTCTCGTCTACATCTTAGCAAAAAGCTTTTCCACTCTGTCTGGCAAGGAGAAACTGTGCCAGCACAGAAAACATCTCCCATCGTGTTCTAGAGGCTGCACGGAGGTCTGCCGAGTGTTTTGCAAGAAGAGAAAGAAAGTTGTCCAAAACAGCTTGCAATCGAATGTTCATATGAATAGAAAAGGCAGGAGAGTGGTCAGGTACTGTTTTCTCTCAGTTGGCAAGCTGCGCACACAATCGCAGTGTTGTACAGCTTGTTTCATCACCTTTGCGAAGTTGCCGCTCTCTCCGGCTCCCGGAGACGAAGAAGCTGCTTCTTCGCGCAAAGACGATTCTGCCGCTCACAGTGCTCTGCGGTGTGCGCCTTCTGCCGAAAGAGGCACGGGAGCGGTGCTTAGCTCTGCAGAGCACCGTACCTTCGTCTTTAGCCTCTCTTCTCGTCTACATCTTAGCAAAAAGCTTTTCCACTCTGTCTGGCAAGGAGAAACTTTGCCAGCACAAAAAACATCTCCCATGGTCTTCTAGAGGCTGCACGGAGGTCTGCCGAGTGTTTTGCAAGAAGAGAAAGAAAGTTATCCAAAACAGCTTGCAATCGAATGTTCATGTGAATAGAAAAGGCAGGAGAGTGGTCAGGTACTGTTTTCTCTCAGTTGGCAAGCTGCGCACACAATCGCAGTGTTGTACAGCTTGGTTCATCACCTTTGCGAAGTTGCCGCTCTCTCCGGCTCCCGGAGACGAAGAAGCTGCTTCTTCGCGCAAAGACGATTCTGCCGCTCACTGTGCTCTGCGGTGTGCGCCTTCTGCCGAAAGAGGTCCGGGAGCGGTGCTTAGCTCTGCAGAGCACCGTACCTTCGTCTTTAGCCTCTCTTCTCGTCTACATCTTAGCAAAAAGCTTTTCCACTCTGTCTGGCAAGGAGAAACTTTGCCAGCACAGAAAACATCTCCCATCGTGTTCTAGAGGCTGCACGGAGGTCTGCCGAGTGTTTTGCAAGAAGAGAAAGAAAGTTGTCCGAAACAGCTTACAATCGAATGTTCATGTGAATAGAAAAGGCAGGAGAGTGGTCAGGTACTGTTTTCTCTCAGTTGGCAAGCTGCGCACACAATCGCAGTGTTGTACAGCTTGTTTTATCACCTTTGCGAAGTTGCCGCTCTCTCCGGCTGCCGGAGACGAAGAAGCTGCTTCTTCGCGCAAAGACGATTCTGCCGCTCATAGTGCTCTCCGGTGTGCGCCTTCTGCCGAAAGAGGCCCGGGAGCGGTGCTTAGCTCTGCAGAGCACCGTACCTTCGTCTTTAGCCTCTCTTCTCGTCTACATCTTAGCAAAAAGCTTTTCCACTCTGTCTGGCAAGGAGAAACTGTGCCAGCACAGAAAACATCTCCCATCGTCTTCTAGAGGCTGCACGGAGGTCTGCCGAGTGTTTTGCAAGAAGAGAAAGAAAGTTGTCCAAAACAGCTTGCAATCGAATGTTCATGTGACTAGAAAAGGCAGGAGAGTGGTCAGGTACTGTTTTCTCTCAGTTGGCAAGCTGCGCACACAATCGCAGTGTTGTACAGTTTGTTTCATCACCTTTGCGAAGTTGCCGCTCTCTCCGGCTCCCGGAGACGAAGAAGCTGCTTCTTCGCGCAAAGACGATTCTGCCGCTCAGATTGCTCTGCAGTGTGTGTCTTCTGCCGAAAGAGGTCCGGGAGCGGTGCTTAGATCTGCAGAGTACCATACGTGCTTCTTTAGCGTCTCTTCACGTCTACATCTTAGCAAAAAGCTTTTCCACTCTGTCTGGCAAGGAGAAACTGTGCCAGCACAGAAAACATCTCCCATCGTGTTCTAGAGGCTGCACGGAGGTCTGCCGAGTGTTTTGCAAGAAGAGAAAGAAAGTTGTCCAAAACAGCTTGCAATCGAATGTTCATGTGAATAAAAAAGGCAGGAGAGTGGTCAGGTACTGTTTTCTCTCAGTTGGCAAGCTGCGCACACAATCGCAGTGTTGTACAGCTTGTTTCATCACCTTTGCGAAGTTGCCGCTCTCTCCGGCTCCCGGAGACGAAGAAGCTGCTTCTTCGCGCAAAGACGATTCTGCCGCTCACTGTGCTCTGCGGTGTGCGCCTTCTGCCGAAAGAGGTCCGGGAGCGGTGCTTAGCTCTGCAGAGCACCGTACCTTCGTCTTTAGCCTCTCTTCTCGTCTACATCTTAGCAAAAAGCTTTTCCACTCTGTCTGGCAAGGAGAAACTTTGCCAGCACAGAAAACATCTCCCATCGTGTTCTAGAGGCTGCACGGAGGTCTGCCGAGTGTTTTGCAAGAAGAGAAAGAAAGTTGTCCAAAACAGCTTGCAATCGAATGTTCATGTGAATAGAAAAGGCAGGAGAGTGGTCAGGTACTGTTTTCTCTCAGTTGGCAAGCTGCGCACACAATCGCAGTGTTGTACAGCTTGTTTTATCACCTTTGCGAAGTTGCCGCTCTCTCCGGCTCCCGGAGACGAAGAAGCTGCTTCTTCGCGCAAAGACGATTCTGCCGCTCATAGTGCTCTCCGGTGTGCGCCTTCTGCCGAAAGAGGCCCGGGAGCGGTGCTTAGCTCTGCAGAGCACCGTACCTTCGTCTTTAGCCTCTCTTCTTGTCTACATCTTAGCAAAAAGCTTTTCCACTCTGTCTGGCAAGGAGAAACTGTGCCAGCACACAAAACATCTCCCATCGTGTTCTAGAGGCTGCACGGAGGTCTGCCGAGTGTTTTGCAAGAAGAGAAAGAAAGTTGTCCAAAACAGCTTGCAATCGAATGTTCATATTAATAGAAAAGGCAGGAGAGTGGTCAGGTACTGTTTTCTCTCAGTTGGCAAGCTGCGCACACAATCGCAGTGTTGTACAGCTTGTTTCATCACCTTTGCGAAGTTGCCGCTCTCTCCGGCTCCCGGAGACGAAGAAGCTGCTTCTTCGCGCAAAGACGATTCTGCCGCTCACAGTGCTCTGCGGTGTGCGCCTTCTGCCGAAAGAGGCACGGGAGCGGTGCTTAGCTCTGCAGAGCACCGTACCTTCGTCTTTAGCCTCTCTTCTCGTCTACATCTTAGCAAAAAGCTTTTCCACTCTGTCTGGCAAGGAGAAACTTTGCCAGCACAAAAAATATCTCCCATGGTCTTCTAGAGGCTGCACGGAGGTCTGCCGAGTGTTTTGCAAGAAGAGAAAGAAAGTTATCCAAAACAGCTTGCAATCGAATGTTCATGTGAATAAAAAAGGCAGGAGAGTGGTCAGGTACTGTTTTCTCTCAGTTGGCAAGCTGCGCACACAATCGCAGTGTTGTACAGCTTGTTTCATCACCTTTGCGAAGTTGCCGCTCTCTCCGGCTCCCGGAGACGAAGAAGCTGCTTCTTCGCGCAAAGACGATTCTGCCGCTCACTGTGCTCTGCGGTGTGCGCCTTCTGCCGAAAGAGGTCCGGGAGCGGTGCTTAGCTCTGCAGAGCACCGTACCTTCGTCTTTAGCCTCTCTTCTCGTCTACATCTTAGCAAAAAGCTTTTCCACTCTGTCTGGCAAGGAGAAACTGTGCCAGCACAAAAAACATCTCCCATCGTGTTCTAGAGGCTGCACGGAGGTCTGCCGAGTGTTTTGCAAGAAGAGAAAGAAAGTTGTCCAAAACAGCTTGCAATCGAATGTTCAAGTGAATAGAAAAGGCAGGAGAGTGGTCAGGTACTGTTTTCTCCCACTTGGCAAGCTGCGCACACAATCGCAGTGTTGTACAGCTTGTTTCATCACCTTTGCGAAGTTGCCGCTCTCTCCGGCTCCCGCACACGAAGAAGCTGCTTCTTCGCGCAAAGACGATTCTGCCGCTCACTGTGCTCTGCGGTGTGCGCCTTCTGCCGAAAGAGGTCCGGGAGCGATGCTTAGCTCTGCAGAGTACCATACGTGCTTCTTTAGCCTCGCTTCTCGTCTACATCTTAGCAAAAAGCTTTTCCACTCTGTCTGGCAAGGAGAAACTGTGCCAGCACAAAAAACATCTCCCATCGTGTTCTAGAGGCTGCACGGAGGTCTGCCGAGTGTTTTGCAAGAAGAGAAAGAAAGTTGTCCAAAACAGCTTGCAATCGAATGTTCATGTGAATAGAAAAGGCAGGAGAGTGGTCAGGTACTGTTTTCTCTCAGTTGGCAAGCTGCGCACACAATCGCAGTGTTGTACAGCTTGTTTCATCACCTTTGCGAAGTTGCCGCTCTCTCCGGCTCCTGGAGACGAAGAAGCTGCTTCTTCGCGCAAAGACGATTCTGCCGCTCACTGTGCTCTGCGGTGTGCGCCTTCTGCCGAAAGAGGTCCGGGAGCGGTGCTTAGCTCTGCAGAGCACCGTACCTTCGTCTTTAGCCTCTCTTCTCGTCTACATCTTAGCAAAAAGCTTTTCCACTCTGTCTGGCAAGGAGAAACTTTGCCAGCACAGAAAACATCTCCCATCGTGTTCTAGAGGCTGCACGGAGGTCTGCCGAGTGTTTTGCAAGAAGAGAAAGAAAGTTGTCCGAAACAGCTTACAATCGAATGTTCATGTGAATAGAAAAGGCAGGAGAGTGGTCAGGTACTGTTTTCTCTCAGTTGGCAAGCTGCGCACACAATCGCAGTGTTGTACAGCTTGTTTTATCACCTTTGCGAAGTTGCCGCTCTCTCCGGCTCCCGGAGACGAAGAAGCTGCTTCTTCGCGCAAAGACGATTCTGCCGCTCATAGTGCTCTCCGGTGTGCGCCTTCTGCCGAAAGAGGCCCGGGAGCGGTGCTTAGCTCTGCAGAGCACCGTACCTTCGTCTTTAGCCTCTCTTCTCGTCTACATCTTAGCAAAAAGCTTTTCCACTCTGTCTGGCAAGGAGAAACTGTGCCAGCACAGAAAACATCTCCCATCGTCTTCTAGAGGCTGCACGGAGGTCTGCCGAGTGTTTTGCAAGAAGAGAAAGAAAGTTGTCCAAAACAGCTTGCAATCGAATGTTCATGTGAATAGAAAAGGCAGGAGAGTGGTCAGGTACTGTTTTCTCTCAGTTGGCAAGCTGCGCACACAATCGCAGTGTTGTACAGCTTGTTTCATCACCTTTGCGAAGTTGCCGCTCTCTCCGGCTCCCGGAGACGAAGAAGCTGCTTCTTCGCGCAAAGACGATTCTGCCGCTCACAGTGCTCTGCGGTGTGCGCCTTCTGCCGAAAGAGGTCCGGGAGCGGTGCTTAGCTCTGCAGAGCACCGTACCTTCGTCTTTAGCCTCTCTTCTCGTCTACATCTTAGCAAAAAGCTTTTCCACTCTGTCTGGCAAGGAGAAACTGTGCCAGCACAAAAAACATCTCCCATCGTCTTCTAGAGGCTGCACGGAGGTCTGCCGAGTGTTTTGCAAGAAGAGAAAGAAAGTTGTCCAAAACAGCTTGCAATCGAATGTTCATGTGAATAGAAAAGGCAGGAGAGTGGTCAGGTACTGTTTTCTCTCACTTGGCAAGCTGCGCACACAATCGCAGTGTTGTACAGTTTGTTTCATCACCTTTGCGAAGTTGCCGCTCTCTCCGGCTCCCGGAGACGAAGAAGCTGCTTCTTCGCGCAAAGACGATTCTGCCGCTCAGATTGCTCTGCAGTGTGTGTCTTCTGCCGAAAGAGGTCCGGGAGCGGTGCTTAGATCTGCAGAGTACCATACGTGCTTCTTTAGCGTCTCTTCACGTCTACATCTTAGCAAAAAGCTTTTCCACTCTGTCTGGGAAGGACAAACTGTGCCAGCACACAAAACATCTCCCATCGTGTTCTAGAGGCTGCACGGAGGTCTGCCGAGTGTTTTGCAAGAAGAGAAAGAAAGTTGTCCAAAACAGCTTGCAATCGAATGTTCATGTGAATAAAAAAGGCAGGAGAGTGGTCAGGTACTGTTTTCTCTCAGTTGGCAAGCTGCGCACACAATCGCAGTGTTGTACAGCTTGTTTCATCACCTTTGCGAAGTTGCCGCTCTCTCCGGCTCCCGGAGACGAAGAAGCTGCTTCTTCGCGCAAAGACGATTCTGCCACTCACTGTGCTCTGCGGTGTGCGCCTTCTGCCGAAAGAGGTCTGGGAGCGGTGCTTAGCTCTGCAGAGCACCGTACCTTCGTCTTTAGCCTCTCTTCTCGTCTACATCTTAGCAAAAAGCTTTTCCACTCTGTCTGGCAAGGAGAAACTTTGCCAGCACAGAAAACATCTCCCATCGTGTTCTAGAGGCTGCACGGAGGTCTGCCGAGTGTTTTGCAAGAAGAGAAAGAAAGTTGTCCAAAACAGCTTGCAATCGAATGTTCATGTGAATAGAAAAGGCAGGAGAGTGGTCAGGTACTGTTTTCTCTCAGTTGGCAAGCTGCGCACACAATCGCAGTGTTGTACAGCTTGTTTTATCACCTTTGCGAAATTGCCGCTCTCTCCGGCTCCCGGAGACGAAGAAGCTGCTTCTTCGCGCAAAGACGATTCTGCCGCTCATAGTGCTCTCCGGTGTGCGCCTTCTGCCGAAAGAGGCCCGGGAGCGGTTCTTAGCTCTGCAGAGCACCGTACCTTCGTCTTTAGCCTCTCTTCTCGTCTACATCTTAGCAAAAAGCTTTTCCACTCTGTCTGGCAAGGAGAAACTGTGCCAGCACAGAAAACATCTCCCATCGTCTTCTAGAGGCTGCACGGAGGTCTGCCGAGTGTTTTGCAAGAAGAGAAAGAAAGTTGTCCAAAACAGCTTGCAATCGAATGTTCATGTGAATAGAAAAGGCAGGAGAGTGGTCAGGTACTGTTTTCTCTCAGTTGGCAAGCTGCGCACACAATCGCAGTGTTGTACAGCTTGTTTCATCACCTTTGCGAAGTTGCCGCTCTCTCCGGCTCCCGGAGACGAAGAAGCTGCTTCTTCACGCAAAGACGATTCTGCCGCTCACAGTGCTCTGCGGTGTGCGCCTTCTGCCGAAAGAGGTCCGGGAGCGGTGCTTAGCTCTGCAGAGCACCGTACCTTCGTCTTTAGCCTCTCTTCTCGTCTACATCTTAGCAAAAAGCTTTTCCACTCTGTCTGGCAAGGAGAAACTGTGCCAGCACAAAAAACATCTCCCATCGTCTTCTAGAGGCTGCACGGAGGTCTGCCGAGTGTTTTGCAAGAAGAGAAAGAAAGTTGTCCAAAACAGCTTGCAATCGAATGTTCATGTGAATAGAAAAGGCAGGAGAGTGGTCAGGTACTGTTTTCTCTCAGTTGGCAAGCTGCGCACACAATCGCAGTGTTGTACAGTTTGTTTCATCACCTTTGCGAAGTTGCCGCTCTCTCCGGCTCCCGGAGACGAAGAAGCTGCTTCTTCGCGCAAAGACGATTCTGCCGCTCACTGTGCTCTGCAGTGTGTGTCTTCTGCCGAAAGAGGTCCGGGAGCGGTGCTTAGATCTGCAGAGTACCATACGTGCTTCTTTAGCGTCTCTTCACGTCTACATCTTAGCAAAAAGCTTTTCCACTCTGTCTGGCAAGGACAAACTGTGCCAGCACACAAAACATCTCCCATCGTGTTCTAGAGGCTGCATGGAGGTCTGCCGAGTGTTTTGCAAGAAGAGAAAGAAAGTTGTCCAAAACAGCTTGCAATCGAATGTTCATGTGAATAGAAAAGGCAGGAGAGTGGTCAGGTACTGTTTTCTCTCAGTTGGCAAGCTGCGCACACAATCGCAGTGTTGTACAGCTTGTTTCATCACCTTTGCGAAGTTGCCGCTCTCTCCGGCTCCCGGAGACGAAGAAGCTGCTTCTTCGCGCAAAGACGATTCTGCCGCTCACAGTGCTCTGCGGTGTGCGCCTTCTGCCGAAAGAGGCCCGGGAGCGGTGCTTAGCTCTGTAGAGCACCGTACCTTCGTCTTTAGCCTCTCTTCTGGTCTACATCTTAGCAAAAAGCTTTTCCACTCTGTCTGGCAAGGAGAAACTGTGCCAGCACAGAAAACATCTCCCATCGTGTTCTAGAGGCTGCACGGAGGTCAGCCGAGTGTTTTGCAAGAAGAGAAAGAAAGTTGTCCAAAACAGCTTGCAACCGAATGTTCATGTGAATAAAAAAGGCAGGAGAGTGGTCAGGTACTGTTTTCTCTCAGTTGGCAAGCTGCGCACACAATCGCAGTGTTGTACAGCTTGTTTCATCACCTTTGCGAAGTTGCCGCTCTCTCCGGCTCCCGGAGACGAAGAAGCTGCTTCTTCGCGCAAAGACGATTCTGCCGCTCACAGTGCTCTGCGGTGTGCGCCTTCTGCCGAAAGAGGTCCGGGAGCGGTGCTTAGCTCTGCAGAGCACCGTACCTTCGTCTTTAGCCTCTCTTCTCGTCTGCATCTTAGCAAAAAGCTTTTCCACTCTGTCTGGCAAGGAGAAACTGTGCCAGCACAGAAAACATCTCCCATGGTGTTCTAGAGGCTGCACGGAGGTCTGCCGAGTGTTTTGCAAGAAGAGAAAGAAAGTTGTCCAAAACAGCTTGCAATCGAATGTTCATGTGAATAGAAAAGGCAGGAGAGTGGTCAGGTACTGTTTTCTCTCACTTGGCAAGCTGCGCACACAATCGCAGTGTTGTACAGCTTGTTTCATCACCTTTGCGAAGTTGCCGCTCTCTCCGGCTCCCGGAGACGAACAAGCTGCTTCTTCGCGCAAAGACGATTCTGCCGCTCACAGTGCTCTGCGGTGTGCGCCTTCTGCCGAAAGAGGCCCGGGAGCGGTGCTTAGCTCTGCAGAGCACCGTACCTTCGTCTTTAGCCTCTCTTCTCGTCTAGATCTTAGCAAAAAGCTTTTCCACTCTGTCTGGCAAGGAGAAACTGTGCCAGCACAGAAAACTTCTCCCATCGTGTTCTAGAGGCTGCACGGAGGTCAGCCGAGTGTTTTGCAAGAAGAGAAAGAAAGTTGTCCAAAACAGCTTGCAACCGAATGTTCATGTGAATAAAAAAGGCAGGAGAGTGGTCAGGTACTGTTTTCTCTCAGTTGGCAAGCTGCGCACACAATCGCAGTGTTGTACAGCTTGTTTCATCACCTTTGTGAAGTTGCCGCTCTCTCCGGCTCCCGGAGACGAAGAAGCTGCTTCTTCGCGCAAAGACGATTCTGCCGCTCACAGTGCTCTGCGGTGTGCGCCTTCTGCCGAAAGAGGTCCGGGAGCGGTGCTTAGCTCTGCAGAGCACCGTACCTTCGTCTTTAGCCTCTCTTCTCGTCTGCATCTTAGCAAAAAGCTTATTCACTCTGTCTGGCAAGGAGAAACTGTGCCAGCACAGAAAACATCTCCCATCGTGTTCTAGAGGCTGCACGGAGGTCTGCCGAGTGTTTTGCAAGAAGAGAAAGAAAGTTGTCCAAAACAGCTTGCAATCGAATGTTCATGTGAATAGAAAAGGCAGGAGAGTGCTCAGGTACTGTTTTCTCTCAGTTGGCAAGCTGCGCACACAATCGCAGTGTTGTACAGCTTGTTTCATCACCTTTGCGAAGCTGCCGCTCTCTCCGGCTCCCGGAGACGAAGAAGCTGCTTCTTCGCGCAAAGACGGTTCTGCCGCTCACTGTGCTCTGCGGTGTGCGCCTTCTGCCGAAAGAAGTCCGGGAGCGGTGCTTAGCTCTGCAGAGCACCGTACATTCGTCTTTAGTCTCTCTTCTCGTCTACATCTTAGCAAAAAGCTTTTCCACTCTGTCTGGCAAGGAGAAACTGTGCCAGCACAAAAAACATCTCCCATCGTGTTCTAGAGGCTGCACGGAGGTCTGCCGAGTGTTTTGCAAGAAGAGAAAGAAAGTTGTCCAAAACAGCTTGCAATCGAATGTTCAAGTGTATAGAAAAGGCAGGAGAGTGGTCAGGTACTGTTTTCTCTCACTTGGCAAGCTGCGCACACAATTGCAGTGTTGTACAGCTTGTTTCATCACCTTTGCGAAGCTGCCGCTCTCTCCGGCTCCCGGAGACGAAGAAGCTGCTTCTTCGCGCAAAGACGATTCTGCCGCTCACAGTGCTCTGCGGTGTGCGCCTTCTGCCGAAAGAGGTCCGGGAGCGGTGCTTAGCTCTGCAGAGCACCGTACCTTCGTCTTTAGCCTCTCTTCTCGTCTACATCTTAGCAAAAAGCTTTTCCACTCTGTCTGGCAAGGAGAAACTTTGCCAGCACAGAAAACATCTCCCATCGTGTTCTAGAAGCTGCACGGAGGTCTGCCGAGTGTTTTGCAAGAAGAGAAAGAAAGTTGTCCAAAACAGCTTGCAATCGAATGTTCATGTGAATAGAAAAGGCAGGAGAGTGGTCAGGTACTGTTTTCTCTCAGTTGGCAAGCTGCGCACACAATCGCAGTGTTGTACAGCTTGTTTCATCACCTTTGCGAAGTTGCCGCTCTCTCCGGCTCCCGGAGACGAAGAAGCTGCTTCTTCGCGCAAAGACGATTCTGCCGCTCACTGTGCTCTGTGGTGTGCGCCTTCTGCGGAAAGAGGTCCGGGAGCGATGCTTAGCTCTGCAGAGTACCATACGTGCTTCTTTAGCCTCGCTTCTCGTCTACATCTTAGCAAAAAGCTTTTCCACTCTGTCTGGCAAGGAGAAACTGTGCCAGCACAGAAAACATCTCCCATCGTGTTCTAGAGGCTGCACGGAGGTCTGCCGAGTGTTTTGCAAGAAGAGAAAGAAAGTTGTCCAAAACAGCTTCCAATCGAATGTTCATGTGAATAGAAAAGGCAGGAGAGTGGTCTGGTACTGTTTTCTCTCAGTTGGCAAGCTGCGCACACAATCGCAGTGTTGTACAGCTTGTTTCATCACCTTTGCGAAGTTGCCGCTCTCTCCGCCTCCCGGAGACGAAGAAGCTGCTTCTTCGCGCAAGTTCAGAGCACACTCAAGCTGGCTCTTCTACAACTCAGAGTCCTTGTCCCCTTCAGCGTGCTCAGCATGCCCTTTAAGTCAACGCCGCTGTGCAACTGGAGCAGCGGGACAGGGAACTTTGCAGCCTGAGCTGCCCTTGTTCCTCTCTGTCCGTGCCCGGAACACAGCAGGCAGGAGAAGGGCAGCAGGGCCCTGCGTGTCTCCGGGCTCAGGTTTTGTGTCACTTCAGCTCCACGGATATGCGGTTCAAGTGAAAAACCCAAACTGTTTATTAAGGGAAAGCGAAGGTAAGGGGTGAGCTGGGAGGCAGAAAAGGGGATGGGCAGGGCCTGAGGTCTGCAGGGAGGGAGGTGCCAACAGGGAGAGAGATGGCAGGAGCTGCTGGGGCTTCACACAGGCTCAGCTCTGAGCAGCCATGCTGTGCCTGGAGCTCCAGCTGCTCCATCCTGTTCTGCAGGTGCTCCCATCTTCAATGGGCACTTGAAATCGCTGATGGACACTGGTACATCTGATCCATCAGACAAAGTCCTGCAGATCTTCCTTCAAAGATCATCTGAAGCAGTTTGCTCAGGCACGATGAACTCTCATCTTCCTTCAGGGCTTGAAGAGCTGGAAGAGAGAGGAACAGAGCCAAGGTCAGAGGCCAGATTGAGGAAATCCAAGGAAAGCCTCCTGCCAGGGCCATCCCAGCCAGCTGCAGAGGCCCGGCTCTCACTGTAGCCAGGGCAGCAGCCGGGCTGGGGGCAGGGAGGGGCGCCGGGCTCAGGGCTCACCCATGAACCTGACAGCTGCCTCTCGCAGGGTCCTCTGTGGGCTCTCAGCCGCTTGGCTCTCGTCCTGCAGCAGCTGCGGGGAGCACCAGCAGGGAAGGCTTGGCATGGGCTCTGCCCCTTGGCCGGGCTCTCCCTGGCCCCAGCACCGGCCGAGCCGGCCCACACAGCCCGGGACAGGGAGCAGCATGGGGGGCACAGGCTGGCGGGCCTGGCTGCGGCGCTGGGCAGTGGCACAGCTGCCGGTCCTCCACATCGTGCACCAGGGGCAGGGCTCGATCTCCCCGGCTGTCCTTACCAGGCTCTCAGCAAACTTAATCCGCCACGCCTTCGTCAGCAGCTCCTCAAGGTCCCTCCTCTTCAGGAAGCGTGCCGCACAAAGCAGGGCTTGGAAAGAGGCCTGGAGAGTGGCAGAGAGCTGCAGGTGGCACCAGAGCCCAGGGCACAGGACCTGTGTCCCTGTGCCATGACCATGGGGAGGCTGGAGCCCGCCAGGTGCCAGGGCAGGAGGTGGCCAAGCCCCCTGCCAGGGATGCGGCACCATCACACAAAACCTCACCTTGGCCACATACAGGTTCTCATTGTGCCAGCGCAAGAATAGAGGGAGCAGGCTCTGGTTCACAAATGTCGTGAGAAGCTCTTCCCCCTCTTCCACTACCAGCTCCATCACCTTGCAAAAGAGCTGAATGGAGAGCAGCTGCACGTGGCTGTTGTCCTGGAAGGAAAGCAAAAGACCTCAGCACCAACTACTCCAGGCCCATTGAGGCAAAGGCCCAGAACTGCACAGAGCACAAAGTTTCCAGGTAGCATCCAGTGCCCTTGGCTGGGGCCACATAGCCTTACGTTCTCAAAGTGTGGCAGGAGGGACTCAGCCAGCTTCAGGGCGGTGACGCTGGGTAGCAGGAGGTCTTTGTCCTGGAGCGTATGTGTGAGCACACAGAGGCTCATCCAGACCACCTCTGCATCTGGGTCAGCCAGCTGCTCCACCAGGTGTGGATAGAGGCAGCATATTCCTCCGGCCTGTGTGCAAGACCAGGCTGTGCTGTGAAGCCGTGAATGGCCGCAGCACCAACAGCTGCTTGGGGCACTGGGGCAGCTGAAGCAGGAGGCAGGAGAGCTGGGAGCAGCTGCCTCTGCTGCCAAAGGCCAGCCAAGCCCAGAGGTCTGCGTTGCCCAGCCCCACACTGCCAGCATGGCTTCAGCCACTGCCCCTTCTCACCAGCGAGGGCTCCTTGCTGAGCACCACAAGGCCTCTGAGCGCCCGGCGCAGCCTGTCCCTGCACTGGCTCAGCAGGTGCCTGGATACCACCAGCAGGGCACTGGGACCCTGTTTGCTCAAGTCCAGACACTCCAGGACCTGAAAGGCACAGGGCAGTGATGGGGGAGCCGGCCGGCAGGAGCCCAGAGCCTCATAGGGCCAGGCCCAGGCAGCAGCAGTGGGTGTGGGCAGCCTCCCAGGCGGCTGCAGCTACGGGAGGCCCAAGAGCTGGGAGGCAGCTCAGCCAGGCAGCGCTGGCCATCAGGCTCACCTCCACAAAGAACGCCAGGGCAGGCAGATGCCAGCGGGGCTGCTTCCCGAGGAGCAGGCTGAGCAGGTGTGAGGCCATGTGGGGACACAAGGGGCTCAAGCCACGGCGCATCTCCCTGGCATGGGAAAAAGGAAACAAGGCCCTGAGCCGGGCGGGCAGACCTCTCCCAGGCGTGGTCTCACAGAGGTCTGATCTTTCTCCAGCACTCTGCAAGGGGACATGGGGCCCTTGGGAGGCGGCTGCTGCTGGGCATCCTCCTCTCCCAGCCTTTCCCAGTCTGCTCGGCCCTCCCTCGCTGACAAGGGCTCTCGCTTACAGCCCCAGGGACTGTGTGGGGCACTCTGGGCAGGGAGCACAAATGCTGACGGTGGCGGCGGGGCGTAGGAGATCTCACCTGGCCAGCAGATCTGCTGCATAGTGCTGGGTGTCGGCACAGAGCAGCTTCTCCCAGACCCGCTTGTTCTCCAGAGCCACCAGCTTCTTGTCAAAGCCCAGGCGGGAGAGCAGAGCCTTCATGGTCTGCACTGCAAACCTGCATGCCGAGCAAAGGCCAGGTCACTCTGGGAGCGCTGGCCCTGGCCACGAGGGCGTGGGAAGGACAGGGCGACTGGCACCTGTGGGGATGGCAGGGAAGGCCGTGTTCTTCCCGGCACGCTCTCCAGAATCTCCCAGTTTCCATGTCCCCTGGCATCTGCTCTGTGGTGGTGAAAATTTGCAAGAGCAGAGCCACAAACAGTTGGGGAGAATGAAGCAGAATGGCACAGTGCCACTCACACATGGGAGCAATCCTCCACAGCACCAGAGTTGCCTGCAAGAGACAAAGCAGCCTGAGGCAGCGCTCAGTGCCAGGGTGTCTATGAGGCAGGGCCCGAGGGGAGACGCAGGGGGAGCACGCGGCCTGCTGCCCCTGAGCCTGCCCCTAGGCCAGCTTTGAGCCCAGGCAGGGAGCTGCAGGCTAGGGAGAGCAGGGAGAGGTGCTGGAGAGGCAACCAGGAGGGCGAGCAAAGACCAGCTGCAGAAACTCACAGCCAGGGCAAAGACAGCCTTGTCTCCGCAGGAGAAGCTGCCATAGGGCGGCTGCTCCTCCATGGCAGAGAGCAGCGCTGGAAGCACCTCCTGGGCGGCCACTCCGGACGTGCCGATGGCTCTCCACATCAGCGCGGCGGCTCTGTGTGAGCAGAGCTGTGCGTCAGCACCGTGCCCCGTGCGGCTGCGTGGGGCTGGGTGACAGAGCCCCGGTGCCCTGAAGGGCAGAGAGGGAGCGTGGCAGAGGCTCAGGAAACAGAGGGGCCCGAGGCTCCCGCAGCTCTCTGCCTGTCTGGCAGAGCCCACTGGACAGGCTGTACAGGGTGAGGGGCCCTACGGGCCGGTGAGCACTGAGCTCTCGAGGCACTTGTGCTCCGTACCTGTCACACGTTGGGGCACAGCATAGGAGGCTCATCACCACTTGAACAGGGTGTTCCTCTGTCAGGTTCAGAATCTCCATTTGCAGCCTGGCATCCACGGTGACACAGGACGCCAGTCTCCGGAGAATATCCCTGACCATGGCTTGCACCTGGAGGACGCGGCGTGGGGAAGACTTGGAGTGCTGTCCAAGGGAGCAACTTGCCCAGCTTCCCCGAAGAAGTGCTTGCCTTCCCACCCCACTGTAATGGCCTCAAAGGCTGAGGGGGTCCAGCGGATGTAGCTTGAGGAGCCACATGATCCTGGGAGGCCTTCAGCCCTGGCCCCAGTTTGCTTAGCTGTGGAGAGCTTTTTTCAGACATGGCTTATAGAAAAAGGCCATGATCACATACAGCTGGTTAAAAAGTAAAAGGCAGCTGTAACCAGCAAGTTCTCAGGCTTTTCCTTAAAAACAATAAATACCTTGTCCTTGGCTAAGTTATGAGAAAAACATGGTGGAAAACATGGAGTCCTTGAAGGGTGCTCAATAACAAGTCAACAGCAGGATCAGAAAAACAAGTATTAGCCTCAACAAGAAACCACAGGTATTGACAACAAAGGAGGGGTTGGTGTGTAATCTGTAAGCAGTGATGAGCTCGGGTTTTGCAATATGTATGAACTTAATTAACACTACTATAAAAGTGTGTAAGCTGGATCAATAAATCTGAGATCGATGCTCATCAATCGGATGTGTGCTCGTTCTCCCTTCACTTTCGTCACTTACCTGCTGTGGAGAAGCTGCACGCTTCTGGAAAACCTCCAGAGTGGGTGCAGGAGCCACGGTCAGTGTGGGCTTGGCCTGAGTGTCTGGCATGCCCTGAGCCTGGGTGTGGGTGATGGCCATGCCCTCAGTCAGGGCCATGCCAGCCTCCGCCCTGCCCTGGGCCGTGTCCTGCTCAGAGGCTGCTGCGAGCTCCGAGGACGCTGAGATGGCAGCAGCCTCTGCCCGCAGCTGGCCAGGCCTGGAGTCGGGCTGGGCCGTGCCCTTGGTGCCGGTGCCACGGGTCTTTGTGCGGCCCAGGTGCAGAAACCTCCGCAGTGTCTGCAGCAGAAGGAGGGAGGGAGGGGAGGGACGTTCCATGGCCTGCTCCAAGCGCAGGGATCAGCCAAGCAGCGCCAGTAGGCCCGGCCCAGGTGGGGATGGCCGCAGGTACCTGCGCTGTTCTGTGGAAGCGGCCACGGGTGGGCTCCTGCTCTTGAGTTGGGTCCCTGGCTGCATCTGTTAAAGAGCAAGCGCAGCCAGAGGTGAGGGGCTGCGGGAGAGGCTGGAGAACACAGCCCAGCCCTGCGCTCCCCAGGCAGGGACAGCCCCACGGGAGCCCAGGGGATGGAGCACGGCAATTCAGGGGCGCAGCCCCGGTCTCTCTCCCATCCCGTCCATGGGCATGTCCACAGGGATGGGATGGGATGGGATGGGATGGGATGGGATGGGATGGGATGGGATGGGATGGGATGGGGTGGGGCAGGGCCAGGCCAGCTGCAGGCACCGGCCCAGCAGCCCAGCTCCACCACTCACCGTCCTGCAGCATCTGCAACTTCTCTGGCTCTGCAGGCTTCTGCACTGGGGCAGCTGCAGGGCCTTTGCTTTTCTTGCCCCAAAGCCCCTTGAACAGACTGAGCAGTCCGCCCGCCATCCTGCTGTCTAACCTTTCAAATGCCTTGGCAAAGGCCTGCGTCAGCAAGGGCTGCAGTCTTGCCTTGAAGGCACCTGCAACAGAGGAGCCTCAGAAAGGCGAGAGCACAGCAAGTCCTGCACTCGAGGGCTCCTGCCACAATGATAGGACACTCCTGGCAAACAATGGAGGTCACCAAGTCCCACGGCCTGGCCACGAGGGCACCAGCTGCAGGGATGGGAGATGCCTTGGAAAAGCTCCGAGTCACCAAATGCCGAGGTCTGGCCGTGAGGCCAGCCACAGGAGGAATGCCTTGGAAAAGCTCCAGGTCAGCAGCCAACGAGCTGACTGTGCAGGGTCGCCTCACAGCACCGCTCTGTCACCTCCTGTCCCGTTGCGTGCACTGAGCACTGTGGCGTGGCTGTGTGGCTGCCAGCCCCTATGTCAGCGCGTGTCACAAAGGGCTGCCAAGACACGGTGTCCCTTTCGGTTCCACAGGGAACCTGCTGCACCGTGTCACAAAGGGACATGCTGCCACGTGCCCCGGGGCCAACCACTCCCCAGCCAAGGTGCCCCCGCTTGGAAGGAATCCATTGCCCCAAATGTCTAACACAGCCCTGGACACACCAAGAGCTGCCAAGTGCTCGGGGAAGGACTCTCCACGGGGCCCGCACAGCCCAGCTCGCTGCTGGCCCTGAAGCAGAGCAGCTTCCAGCAAGCAAGAGGCAAATGCATCTTGCCAAGAGTTAAAACACAGCAGATAGGGAAGATGGCATGAATGTGCATAAAGGCCTTTGAATTCACAGGTCTCTGAGAGGCATTTGGGGCTCTTGGCTGGACAGAGATTATCCCCCTCTGTCCTGTGCTCAAAGGCGGCGGACACACCCTGCCGCTGGTGCTTGCCTTGGTCTCTGCAGGCCCAGGCAGATTGCCAAAGCTGCTCTTCACAGCCTTCTCCCTTGCCATGCCCCTCTGCCAAATGCAAGGGGCCTCAAGGATGGAAAGGAGCGCAAGGAGCCAAAGGGAGACAGCTGCACCTAGCTCACTAGAGGCTCCTGGGGAAGCACTTTGCTTGAGAAGCAAGCCTCTCTCTTCCAAAGGCATTTCCCCAAATGTGTCCATTTCCCAGGGAACACCAACACACACTTAAGAAACCCTGGCAAGGCTCAATTACTTCTGCACCTTGTAGCACAGGCACTCCAGCTCGAGCTCATCTTCCTTCTCCCGAGCCTGTTTCCTCGTGTCCATTGTGGCACGCAGCCCCAGACCCCCTATAAACAAGAGCTGCCCGCTGCCCCTTCAAGTGCCTGAGCTCCTGCCTGCGCTCACGACAGCAAAACCAGGCTGTTCCCAGGCAAGGAGCAGAGCCCTGTTCCCGCAGGAAGCTCTCGTGACCCCCTTCCCCACAGTGCAAGCGGCACTTCTGCCTGCCTGCCTGCCCAGAACGCTCTTGGCACAGCAGAGCACAAGCTGGCTGGCTCTGGGCTCAGCACAGCCCAAACACAGGCACGGGAAGACACAGCTGCGGCTGTTTTGCAGCCATGCCCCAGAGGGATGGGATTGGGCCCCTGCCTCTGGTCTCACTGCCCTCTTCCTGTCCCTGTGTAGGGATGGAGCATTGCTGTGCTTTCAGGAAGCTCTTTGTGGAAACTTCTGCCATTGCAAGCTCCTTTGCCCTCCGTGGATGCCTGCACTGGAATTCCTCATGGCTGGGTTCAGAGCACACTCAAGCTGGCTCTTCTACAACTCAGAGTCCTTGTCCCCTTCAGCGTGCTCAGCATGCCCTTTAAGTCCACGCCGCTGTGCAACTGGAGCAGCGGGACAGGGAACTTTGCAGCCTGAGCTGCCCTTGTTCCTCTCTGTCCGTGCCCGGAACACAGCAGGCAGGAGAAGGGCAGCAGGGCCCTGCGTGTCTCCGGGCTCAGGTTTTGTGTCACTTCAGCTCCACGGATATGCGGTTCAAGTGAAAAACCCAAACTGTTTATTAAGGGAAAGCGAAGGTAAGGGGTGAGCTGGGAGGCAGAAAAGGGGATGGGCAGGGCCTGAGGTCTGCAGGGAGGGAGGTGCCAACAGGGAGAGAGATGGCAGGAGCTGCTGGGGCTTCACACAGGCTCAGCTCTGAGTAGCCAGAGCCGTGCTGGAACTGCAGCTGGTCCCTTCTGCTCTGTCGATTCTCCCATCTTTGATGGGCACTGGAAATCATCGAAGGAGGCCGGTATAGGTACATCTGATGCAGGAGACAAATGAGGTTATGCAGATCTTGCTTCGAATTTCAGCTGAACCCATGTGTTCATGCAGGATGGGCTCTCATCTTCCCTGAGGAGCTGGAAGAGAGAGGAACAGAGCCACGGTCAGAGGCCGGATTGAGGGAATCCAAGGAAAGCCTCCTGCCAGGGCCATCCCAGCCAGCTCTTGCCATGGCCAGGAGGGAGCGGGAGACAAGGGCTTCAGCCAGAGGGTTCTGGCCACAGACCCCCCGTGTCCCCGAAAGTTCTCTGGGCTGTGGCCCCACCACCCCTGGTCCGCACAGGCAGCAGAGCCCTCCGCAGCCCGGGAACGGATTGTAGCTGCGGAGCCGGGATTTGCAGCTGCCCCCACACCCCTGGCAGTGCTCGCTGCCACGTGGCTGCCCTGACTCACCCTCAGTGAGGACCTGGAGCTCCTCCTGCTGCCCCATCACGAGCACTCCGGCCACCCCTGGCAAGACAGAGCATGTGGCGGCACCAGGCGGCACAGCTGCCCGACACGGGCTCTGCCAGCCCTGTGGCCGCACGCTCTCCTGGCGGGCAGGGCTGCTGCCGGGCCCTGCCGCCCGCTGCCGCCCCAGGGAACGGCTGCGGGAGGGCGGCGGCAGCAATGCCCAGGGTGGGCGGGGCCGCAGCGGCCGGGGCGCGGCTCCCGCTTTAGCCGGGGCAGCAGCCGGGCCGGGGGCAGGGAGGGGCGCGGGGCTGCCGGCTCACCCATGAGCCTGACGGCCGCCTCTCGTAGGGGCGTCTGTGGGCTCTGCAGGTGTGGCAGGGCCCAGCGCAGGTGCTCGGCCGCTCGGCTCTCGTCTTGCAGCAGCTGCGGGGAGCGCCGGCAGGGAAGGCTCGGTGCGGGCTCTGCCCCTGGGCAGAGTACTATACAGTAAACAGTACTATAATGTTAGAAATGAGAAGCTTGAGTAGGTCATTATTCAAGCAGTAATCAATTTATTAATTATTCTGGTAAAGTATGAGCAATACAGCGCTGAGTACAGTGCGGGAAGTTTTCCCTCAACTGCACACGGATAGTTGAGGCTTACCAGTATTTATAGGGGCATTCCTAAGCTTTCTCAGCAGTTTCTAGTCCAAATTTTTTACTCATCAGTAGTTTCTTTTCCCAATTTTTACATCACAATTCTATACAGTATTGTGATTATTTTTTCTCAGGATGTATCCCAGAAAAGGAATATCCCAGGTGGTGGGGGGTCCAACTTCTGAACGAAGAAAGAAGTCTCCCAGCTGGTGGGGTCCAGATTCCAGACATGGCTTTACCTTTTGATTGCATGGACTATAAATCTCACAACAGCGATATCCAGCTTCCCTTGGTCAAAACCGTTAGTCCTTGCGTTGATATTCATATTCATTCCTCAAGCTGCTTTTCACTGTTTTGTCAAGGCCTGAGATAGGCATATTTCCTTTTTATATATTCTAAAGCTATAGTTTCAGAGATCCTTACTACAAGCAATATTCTGAAATTATACTTCAAAAGGTTATTATTGCAAAACTCTTGAAGGCTTAGCTACAAGCAGAAAGTTCCTGTCAAAAAGCAACATCCTCAAAGCTTTAATTCAAATGCTTCTAAATCAATTTAAGACTTATAAAAGCTAATTAGGAACAAAGGATAGGTTCAAAGGCCTTCTTCCATGCTTTGCTTTCCTCAGTTATATTAGAATTCGTCTTTATAAGTGTCCCATGGTTGGTTTCCACACATATCAAAATCACAAATACACATGTTGCCTGTATGTACCTGACACAAAATACAGCTTTGTATTTGAAAAAAGGAGAGAAAGGAGAGCGATTTAGAAAGATGCATCACCAATTGCCTAAATTGTTTCTCATCTTGCAGATCTGCACTTGCTGAGGAGCCTGATTTTACACCAAGGACCTGGGGAACCATTCCCAGCAATTGGGAAAATCCGAGGTCGTCCACGCGCTCATTGATGAGGTCTCCAAATGTGCCCCGAAATTTGGTCCGGCTCTTAGAGGCCTAAAAGAGCAAGTCCAAGTGACTCAATGATATTTTTCAGCCCAGGATGCCCTGCAGCTGATGGCACACTTCACAATCAGCAGGGGACACAGCTCGGCCAAAGCCCAGACCTCTGCTGGGAGCCTTTCTCCTCAAATACCCTTCAGACAAACCTCCATGCAAGTCAGTTGGGAAAGCTTCTTCAAATGATCCATTTCTGGCACATGACTACACAGGGTTATGGGAAAGATTCTAAAACAGCTGCTCTGGAGTCAAAGAGCCAGCACTAAGAGCCCTTGTCATCTCTTTGTAGCGAAATCCCACTTTGGGGGATTTGAGGGAGTTTGGAACAAGCTAGAGAGCAGACCTCTGAGTGTTTTAGATGATGCCATTGCTTTTTCTTCTCTGCTACAAAGACAGGAAGGGTGAGTTTGGCTCACATCTCCACCGCATGGCTCACAAGGCCGCAAGACTTGTAGTTACAAGAGCTTTGAAGGATTTCTTGGCCAAGAAGACACTGCCAACAAGGATATTTATGTTTTGCAGCCAATCCTTCAATACTTCGTCTTAGGGGCTCATGCTACAGTGTAAGCTTCCTTAGCCAATCATGTTATGACACACAAACCTACAGCACTGCATCCTAAGCTTCTTGTTTACCATTGTAACTACTTTTATTTTTTCTAGATCTTCAGCCCTAAAACTCTAAACTTTCCTCCACTTCAACCTTCCTCCCCGTCTCTCTGCTATAATAAACTAGAAATCCACATTCTCGCTTCTAGCACCTAAGTTTGGAAGCCCTTTCCAAGGTCTCCGATCAAATCCTGTGTTTAATTCTAAGCTTTGCTGACAAGACCAAAGGTCTGAGATTTCCCTGCATTTGGGTTTCCATCAACACTGATGCTGTTAGTTCCAGAGTGCCCAGGATCCCTCTTGCAAGTCAACTCTGGTAGGAACAAGGCGGGCAGCTGCCAGGGGGCTGCTTGTGGCCTCTGCCAGCCCATTGCTCAGGGCTTGCCAGCGCCCCAGCCCCTCAGGGGCTGCCCCAGCCCGGCCAAGCTGTCCGGCAGCAGCGCCGCAGCCCACCAGCAGCTGCAGAGCAGCCCCATCCAGAGGCACCTGGGAGCCCTCAGCAATCCAGCCAGCAGCACACGGGCAGGAGGATACAGAGGGTGGCTCCTTCCTGGCACAGGGCTTGTGGCCATCTCCAGGCACCGCTTTGGCAGGGATCCCTGCAGCCCCGGCCCCTGCCCACCCACTCTGTCACCAGCACAAAGGCTTCAGCAGAGCCACCACAGGACAAGGGGCTTCTGGCCATTTTCCCTTGCCCACTGCATGCCTGGGCAGCTTACTGAGCCAGAATACCCTTCTCCCCCTCTTCCCCTATGCCCTGCAGACCCTGGGTAGCAAAAGAAAGCTCCTGGGAGTCTGTGTATTATAACACACTCTATAATCATATACTAAAGAAAAAAAAAACAAAAAGAAGAAAAGAACAATCTTGAAGAAATGGAAAATTCCAGCTGGCTCAGGTGGCCCCAGCAGACAGAGCCTCTGGCATCAGGTCTCTGCAGAGCGGCAGCAGAGCAGCCAGCCAAGCCCCAACAGACGAGGCCGTATCCTCCATGCCCTGCAGAGCTAATCTTGCAGCCTCTGGAAGAGGGAATATCGCTCACTCTGCAGTGCCTGGAGGACATACAGTGTTTCTACTGCCATGTCCGACACGGCACTGCTGATGTCCGCAGTCAGTGGTTCAAGGGCTGCAAGAGAGAGGGACAGAGCCATGGTCACATCTCGGATCTGCAGGGGGCCAAGGAGTGCCCCCTGCCAGGGCCATCCCAGCCGGCTCTAGCCATGGCCAGGAGGGAGCAGGGACCAAGGGCACCGGCCCGAAGCTGCTGGCCACAAATCCCCAAGGTGGCCCTGAAATCTCTGTGTGCTCTGCCCACGCCGCCCCATGTCTGCACAAGGAGCAGAGCCCTCTGCTACCGGGGCAGGGCTTTCAGCTACTCCGGCAGCCCCCGCTGTCAGCCCGCTGCCCTCATTCACTCACCAGTACAGATCAGCTGCAGCTCTTGCTGCTGCCCCCTCAGGTGCCGCCCGGCCACGCCTGTGAACACAGAGCCTGTCACAGCCCCAGCGGCACAGCTCCCTGCCAGCGGTGCTGCCGGCGCTGTGGCCACACGGGCTGCTGGCCCGGCAGGGCTCGGCCCGGGCCCTTGCCGCATGCTGCCGCCCCAGGGCACGGCTGCCAGAGGGCGGCAGCAGCAACGCCCAGGCCAGGCGGGGCTCCACGGCGCCGGGCCGGGCTGGCGCTGCCGGGGCAGCAGGCGGGGCTGGGGCCGAGCTGCGGCGGGCCGGGGAGGAGCCCGGGCTCAGGACTCACCCATGAACCTGACGGCCGCCTCTCGCAGGGACTCCTGTGGGCACTGCAGGTAGTGCAGTGCCCTGCGCACGTGCTCAGCCGCTCGGCTCCTGTCCTCTGCCAGCTGCAGAGAGCGGCAGGAGGGAAGGGTTGGCGCGGGCTCAGCTCCTGGGCTGGGCGCTGCCGGCGCCCATCGCCGGCCTCGCCTGCCCGCCCAGCCCTGAGGCGCAGCCAGCAGCCGCTGGCCAAGGGCTCCCGAGGGGAGGGGCAGAGGGCCGGCTGCTGCCCGGGGAGCCGTGGTGCCGCCACGCAGCCCCGCCGGGCCGGGGCTCCATGGGCACCCGACTCAGGCCCACGGGAGCCTGGAGAAGAGCCCGCGTGGCCTCTGGCTGCAGCAGCGGGCACAGCTGTTAGCCCTGCACACTGAGCACCGCCCTCAGGGACCTTGGCCATGCTGAGGCTGGGGGGTCTCTGCTGTTCTTACCAGGCACTCCCCAAGGCTCTGATCCACGTGTAGCATTTGTTCTATATCCCTCCTCTTCAGGAATCTGGCTGAGGAATGCAGCGTTTCCCGGGAGGCCTGGAGAGGGACAGAGATGCACAGATGGCCCCACAGTCCAGGGCACAGGAGCATCCAGTGGCACAGGCTGGAGGAGGCTGCAGCCCACAAGGTGCCCGGGCAGGAGGCAGCCCAAGCCCCTGCCAGGGGGACAGCAGCTGGCCACAAGTGCTCACCTCAGCAACCATCTGATTCTCATCATGGCAGTGGAAGTAGAGAGGGAGCAGGCTCTGGCGCACGTGGGACTTGAGGGCCTTTCTTCCCTCTTCTGTTAATAAGTCCAGCATCTCTTGAAAGAGAGCCATGGAGCTCAGCTGCACCTGGATGTCATCCTGGATGAAAGGAAAGGGCAAAAGACCTGAGCATCAGCTGCTTCAGGCCCCCCAGGGCACAGGCGTGCATCTGCACAGGGCAACAAGGGTCCGGGCAGCAGCCAGTGGCTGTGGCTGTGGGCACAGAGACTTATGCTGTCAAAGAGTGGCAGGAGCTCCTCAGCCAGCTGCAGGGCGATGGGGGTGGCTATTGGAGCACCATTATCCAGGAGCAAATATCTGAGTAGAAGAATGCTCATCCTGATCATGTCGCTGTCATTTTCCTCCAGGAGCGCCACAAGACTTTCAGTCAGGCTCTGCATTTTTTCAGCCTGTGCAGAAGACGACTTTGTGAAAGGCCGCCCTGCTGCCGCAGGGCCCAGAGGCCAAAGGCTTGTCCCGAAGCTGGGGCAGCGGAAGCGGGAAGCAGGAGAGATGGGAACAGCTGCCCCAGCGGCCGAAGCCCAGGCAAGGCCGAGCGACTGCGTTGCCCAGCCCCACGCTGCCTGCACGGCTTCAGCCACTGCCCCCTTCTCACCATCAAGGGATTCTTGCCCAGCACTACGAGGCCTCGGAGTGCCAAGTAACGCCTGGCCATGTGCTCGCTCTGCAGGTTCTGGGTCAGGATATCCAGAACACAGTCACTGCATTCCCTCAAGTCCAGGCACTCGAGGACCTGAAAGGCACAGGGCAGTGACAGGGGAGCCGGCCGGTAGGAGCCCAGAAGCGCACAGGGCCGGGCCCAGGCAGCAGCACAGGGCACGGGCACTGTCCTGGCAGCTGTGGCTGCCAGAGGCCAGAGGGCTGGGAGGCCGCTCAGCCAGGCAGCGCTGGCCTTGAGGCTCACCTCCACAAGGAATGCCAGGGCAGGGAAATCCCAGTATGGCATCTCTTTGCCGAGCAGGGCGAGCAGGTAGAATGCCACCGCGGAACAAAAGTGGATGGCTAAGCGGCGAATTTCTCTGAAGAGGGGAAAAAGGAAACAAGAGCCTGATGCAGTGGGGCAAACGTCTCCCAGGCGTGACTCACCCAGTTCTCATCTTTCCCCAGCACCCTTCCAGCAAGGGGACATGGGCCGTTTGGGAGTTGGTTGCTGATGGGCACCCTGCTCTGCCAGCCTTTTCCAGCCTGCTTGGCCATCCCTCAGTGCCAAGGCCCTCTGACCCATGGCCACCACGGACACTTTATGGGGCACCTGGGCACAGAGCAGCAATGTCAGAGGCAGTGGGGAGAAGGGAGTCTCACCTGGCAAGCAGAGCCACGGCAAAGTGGTGAGTGTCAAGAGAGAGCAGCATGTCCCAGGCACACCTGCGCTCCATTGCCATCACCACATCCTCGCAGCGGAGAAGGCAGAGCAGGGACTTCAGGGTGCGCACAGCAAACCTGTGTGCACAGCAAAGCCCAGGTCACACTGGCAGCACTGGCTCCTTGGCAGGCCACGTGGCAGGGACAGGAGGAGTAGGATGGAGCACCTGTTGGGGCTGGTGGCAAGGCCGTGCTCTTCCTGGCATCCCTTCCAGAAGGTGTCGACCTCCTCTGGCATATCCAGAGTGCTGAAGAACACTTGGAATAGCAGATGCACAAATAGGCGGGGGAAATACACCTTCAAGATCCGTGGGAGACAGGGCACCTGGAGGATCTTCCACGTCACCACAGTTGCCTGCAAAGGACAAAGCCCCCCGAGACAGCGCTCAGTGCCGAGGTGTGTGTGTGGCAGGGCCCGAGCGTGGCAGGGAGAGGCCAGGAGAGACCATGGCAGGGGGAGCACGGGGCCTGGTGGGCCTGAAGCTGCCCCTGGGCCAGGTTTCAGGCCAGTGCCTGAGGCAGGGAGATGCAGTGGGGGAAGGAGGATGGAGAGCTGCTGGAGAGGCAGCCTTGGGGGCTGCAAAGGCCGGTTGCAGAAACTCACAGCCAGGGCAAAGACAGCCGTTTCGTCCCCATTGGAGGTGCAGGTGCTGTACTCTGGCCAGCTGCCCAGCACATCCAGGAGGATCAGCTGCGCCAGCTCTGCAGTCCTGGCTGAGCCCATGATGGTCTTCCACATGGCCATGGCAGCTCTGTGGGGTTAGAGCTGTGTCTCAGGAGGGTCTCAGAGAAAGCACCGGGGGCAGCTTAGCCGGCTTCCATTTCTGCCTCTGCCCAGTGCCCCCCTGCCAGCAGCAGCCAGACAGCCCAGCCCTGTGGGGACAGAGCCCTGAGAGGCGGCAAGGGAGCACGGCAGCAGGCTCAGGGGCTGGCCTGGCAGGGCTGGGAAAGGGAGCATCCAGAGGGCCCTGGAACTCTCTGTTGCTCCAACACCTGGGGCAGGCTCTGCAGGGTGATGGGCTGGGGAGGCCTGAGCCCTGTGGGCAGGTGGGCCCCATACCTGTCACAGGACGGGGCCACACGCAGGAGCGTCATGACTGCATCATTTGGCTGTGCTTCGGTGAGATCCAGCAGGGTCTTGTGCAGCCTGTGCTCAGCAGAATCATTGGCCATGAGCCACTGGTGGATGTAGCTCACCATGGCAGGCACCTGGAGAAGGCACGGGGAGACTTGGAAAGCTGCCAGAGGGAGCAATGTTCCCAGCTTCCCCAGAGGAGTGCTTCCCTTCCCACCCCACTGCCATGTGGCCTGAAAGGCTCACAGCAAGCAGCATGCGTGGATTGGGAGGCCAAGCAATTACTGGGAGGATCTAAGCCTGGCCCAGGCTGCTTACTTGCTTTGGAGTGTAAAAATCTTCCTCTACAAGCATACGCAGAAGGCCAGCACTGGTCTTGCTGAGGAAGATGGGCGAGTATGGTCTGAGGCCTATGCCCGTGGCGATGGTCTCTTCCTCCTCAATTCTCTTGAGGAAGTTGCAAACAAACTGTAGGAGAAGGGCAAGAAGCCGAGGATGTTGCATGAAGTGCTGCACACACGGTGCTGGGCTGAGCAGGGACAGCAGGCCCAGCCCAGGTGGGGGTGGCTGCAGGTACCTGCGCTGTTCTGCGGAAGCGGCCACGGCTGGACTCCTGCTCCTGTGTGCGCTCCAGCTTGCTTTCCCACTCATTTTGCTGTGCTTCCCCTCAGCTAGTTTTGTGGCTATTTATGCAAAAGCAAATTTCTCCGTCCCTGAGCTGGAGAATCTCCTTCGGACACATCCCAGGTTGCAGCCCTGAGTCATGGCCTGTGCATCTCTGGGGCAGCAGAGCTCACTGCTGTGACTTTGCAGAATCTGTTGGTTATTCCCACCCCTGATTTTCACCCCCCAACCCCTGAAGGACCAGATCTTGCCCACCAGCCTTCTCCTTTGCTGAGGAGAACCACAGAGCTGAGACAGGAGGGATGGAGGGCAGAATCCTCCAGCAGCAGATGTAGGAGGGAAAGTTGTCCCATCTCCGTGGTGAGGACTTCTTGTGAGGAGGCTGAAGGAGAGAGAGAAGGGGACAAAGGGAACCTGTTGGAGCAAGTCCAGAGGAGGCCACAAAAATCACAAAAAGGGCTAAAAAATCACAAAAGGAGCATCTCAGCTACAGAGACAGGCTGACAGAGCAGGGGTTGTTCAGCCTGGAGAAGGCTCTGGGAGACCTCAGAGCCCCTTCCAGTGCCTAAAGGGGCTCCAAAGGGCTGGAGAGGGGCTTTGGACAAGGATCTGGAGTGACAGGCACAAAGGGCAATGGCTTCAACCCGCCAGAGGTCAGGTTAGATTGGATATTGGGAAGAAATTCTTCCCTGTGAGGGTGGTGAGGCCCTGGCACATGCTGCTCAGAGAAGCTGTGGCTGCTCCATCCCTGGAAATGCTCAAGGCCAGACTGAAAAAACCTGGTCTAGTGGAAGGTGTTCCTGCCCATGGCAGGGGGTTGGAATGAAACATCCTTTAGGATTCTGTCCCAGCCAAACCAATCTATGATTCTGTGGTTCTAGGAAATGGAAGGTGGGAAGAGCACCCCTGAAGCCAAAAGACCTGGCACTGCTGAGGAACAGAGATGGACTAAAGAAAGTAGAGCATGTGCGGTGTGATGCTGATGGATGTTTGGCACAGGGTTTTTTTAGATCCCTTGTTGTCATGTCTGAGCTCCTGCCTGCCTATTTTGAGTGGCCCACAGTGGCTGCATGTACTTGCCCTGTTGCCTGTTTAGACTGGGGATTTGTGACACCCTTGCTCAAAATGTGGCAGCAGAAGTACCAAGGTCACAGCTCCTTTTGAAAGGGGGAGTTTTAGGATTTTCTCCAAGAAAAGGGATTGCTATTAGATTGGGTGCTGTTAAATCAAAGAGGCCCATGGCTCACAAACTCCCTTTGTTCCTGCTTTCAGCACTCTGAAGCCTGGATAGATTGCATGACAGAGTGAAATAATCCATAAATAGAGCAACATGGTTTTGTATCTTGGCAAGGATGATGCTGCTGAACCATGCAAACTGACTTTGCTCTCTCTCCCTCAGTGCAGAGATCCTGTCTGGCTGCAGGGAAGGAGTGATGCCAGCTCTCCACAGTGCTGGGGGACACAGACAGCCCCTTCTCCCATCCCAAGTTGTGTGCTTCAGCAACCCCTGAACTGCCCTTGGGTTAGAAAGTGCACAATAATATCCTTCCCCAGCTGGAATCACCCTCACCTCACAGTACAACACCTCCCATGCTTGGATTCACAGAATCTCACAGTCCTTGAATGGTTTAGGTTGGAAGAAACATCAAGGTCATCCAATTCCAAGCCCTTGGCATAAGCAGGATTCTTGGAAATTTGCTCTTCCTGTGGCTGAACTGCTGCAAGGGCCTTTGAGAGGAAATCATATCCTGTTCAACCAGCCCACTCTTGCAGCAAAAGGGGTTTGTCCTGCAGTCTGTGTTATTTCTGAGGGAGGATGTAGCTCCAGTGCTGATGGAGGCTCCTGCTGCCAGCAGTGGTCAGGGAGAGCATGGCTGCTTCCCTCCCCTCTGGGCCTGAAGCCAGGCAGGAAGGGCTGGAGCCTGCAGCAGCACCAGCACTGCCAAACAGCACATTTTCAGTGTAGTGAAATGAAGAATGATCCTTCAAGAAACCAAGCAGGAAACTTGATTTTTCCAAGGAAACCATTGAAAGAATCAGCATCATCCTGTAGGCTGCTTTTGGCTGCATTAGATCACCATTTTCCTGGCCACAGAGAGGGGCCCAGGCAGAGCCTGAGCTGTCTCTGTCCATTCAATAAACATCAGTTTCTCTGTGTGTTTCCAGCTGGGCATGTGCAGTGAATGCTCCAAGAATAGCTCATGTCATGCTGATTTCATTCAGTGATGAGGAATAAAAACAGAAGCTCTGTAGTCAACATGAAATTAAGATTAATGGCTTTTCAGGTTGATTTCCTCTGTGTGAAACAAACCCCATATTGCGATTCGGCTATTTAATGTTTGCTCAATGTTAGTCATTAATAGCAACTTCTCCACATGCACAGGTCATTTGCTCACATATTTTGGAGTTTCTCTGATCTCAGCCTTGCACTGCTCTTGCTTTGTTTAGCCACAGGGGAAATCGTAGGATCACAGGATGGATTGTGCTGGAAGGGACCTTAAATGTCATCTATCCAACCTTCATGGCATTAAAATTTCTGGAGATAATCACCTGCCACCAGGGACCCAGCACAAAGGGGCAGAGAATGAGCCCAGCCCCTGCTGCTGGTGTTTGTCCTTGTCCCTGCATCCCAGAGGTGACTGGGAGGTGGCAATGGAAAGCCACCCAGGGCTCTCCCTGTACTTTGCTTTGGCATCTGCACCGAGGTTTAATTTGCATGTGCTAGGCTGGAAAACTGCTTCATCATCTGGTGAGTGTCAGCGATGCCACTGAGCCCTTCTGCCTGGGGATATCCCCCAGGAATTGTGGAGGATGAGCTGGAGACCAGGCTGGATGGGGCTCTGAGTACCCTGGTTAGTGGAAGGTGTCCCTGCCCATGGCAGGGGGTTGAAACTGGATGATCTTTAAGGTCCTTTCCAACCCAAACCATTCTGTGATTCTCTGAGTCTGTGAATTGTGATTCTGTACTTCTGTGATTCAGTGATTCTATGATTCTGTGATTCCATGAGTCTGTGACTCTGTGAGTCTGTGAATCTATGATTCTGTGAGTCTGTGAGTCTATGATTCCATGATTCTGTGAGTCTGTGGTGCTGTGATTCCATGATTTTGTGAGTCTCTGATTCCATGATTCTGTGAGCTATTGGTTCTGACCTGCCCCATCCATCATGAAATGGTGTCCATCAGCCTCACACCCCAGCTCCTGGTCAGCGTGGATGAAGGAGCTCAGCTGGGTGTGGCCATGGCATGAAGGATCCTGCTGAACCCATCACATGGATAAAGGAAATTTAATTACATCTGTAGGATTTCCATCAATGCTGAGCAGCAGCAGGCTGGGTCTCAGGGGAGATTTTTCATTGTGTTGAAATCTGACTTTGTTAATTACCAGTCTCTGATCTCATTTGAGGATTAAGGTTATGAAACAGAATCCTTATTTCTCTGATTTCCTTTTCCAGCTGGTTTATTGAGTCTTGTCCAGGGGGTGGTTTGGACCTTAGAAATTCCCAAGTTTTCTCACACTTCTGGCATGAGCTGTGCAGAAGCATTGGAGCAAGGGGAGGTGATGGAGATATGCAGAAGTCCTGGTGAAAGACACAGCAAGAAATCATCTCAGGAAAACTGAAAATGAGGACAAAGGTCTTGCTGCCAAATTATAGCTTCTTTTACCCTCAAAGGGAACTCCCCCTTCCCACATGGGAAGCACCCACCCCAGGCAGCCAGGGAACATTGTGGTGGGGGCCTTTAGCAGTGACACCAGCCTTTGGTGCACCCCAGGCTGTTGACTTCCTCTTGGGGAAAGCTTCCCATCCTCTGTTTACTCAGGAAGCACCAAATTTGACGGCTGTAGGCAGTCAATAGAGCGCCTGGTTTTTATCCACACATCAAATTTACTTTCTTTTTTAAAGAGAAAATAGCCACTGAACAGCCCTTGAAGCTTGGGGCTAGTGTCTAATTCCACTTGAAGAGCTTTGTTAGAAAATCGCAGTATTTTTCTGAGAGAAAATAGAACAAACAAGGCTTGTAATTAAAAGCCATTCAGGCAGCTTTGATCCTTCTCTCTGCATCTTCACTTACCAAACACAAATGCCAACAAGGACTCATGGCAATATTTACAGTCACTATTTTTGGCCTTTGCCTTTAAATTAACTCCTCTTCCTCGCTTCCAGTCAAAAGAAGGGGGAGGGAGGGAAATGGGGCTTTTCAACAGGTGTTTCTTTAGAAAGAATTTTTTGGAGGATTCCTGATATCATAGAATAATTAAGTTTAGAGAAGCTCAACGAGTCCAACTATCACACACTAGCCACACCACCACATTCACCACTACACTAAATGAAATGTCACACACAGAGGTTTTTTGAACACTTCCAGGGATGGTGACCCCACCACTGCCCTGGGAAGCCTTTTCTAGGGCTTGACCACCATTTTGGTGAAAAAAATATTTCTGATGATCTAATCAAACCTCTAAATATCTAAAAAAATCTAAAAAAAAAAAATCTAAACATATTTCTAATATCTAATCAAACCTCCCCTGGCACAACTTGAGGCCATTTCCTCTCATCCTGTCACTCCACAATGACAAACCTGGAGCTCCTCTGGAGACCTCAGAGCTGCCATAGATCAAATTTATCATCCCAAAACTGCCTCCAGGCACAGCCTCAGCTGCAGTGGTGGTGTGGATGGGACAAGATCCACACGCTCTGCCCTAGGCATGGACAGGGAGCTGCCAGGGCCATGTCCCACAGCCCACAGGGGATCCTCAGGTGAGCTCCTGACTCACTGGGAGAGGAATCCAGCCTGGAAAGTCCCAGCAGCAGGTGGGGATGTCAAACCTTGATGTGCTGAGACCCTCTGAAGGCACCAAACTGGGCTGGTTTCTCCCAGAATTGGCAGTACAGCCAGTGGGTTGTCATTTCATTGGGTTTATGGTGGGACCAACAGCGGCTCATCAGCATCCAGGGGCTCCCAGCAGTCCCAAGGAAACAAGGTGAGTGCTACAGGTGTCAGGTTGTACAGGGAAGGGACAAATTCTCTTCCTTGGCTTGATTTGAACACTGTCTTCTGGATGTCCTTCTGCTTCTCATCTTTCACAGTCCAAGGTTTTGCTTATCCATGTTTAATTTTTATTTCCATATTTTCCTCACATCAAGATGCTTCTGAGAGCCACGCCTTCAACTCTCAGTGGGGTATTGTTTCTTTTCTCACCCAAAAATCGTGACCAGCCTTGGGGAGGCAGTGTGAGACTGTGTAAGACCCAGGGGACTGGAGCTTCCCGGGAGAACAAGCTGCAGCACGGCTCGGATGAGGACAATTGATCCAAACAGACAATATTGCTGCGGCATGAAGATTTAAAAAGCAACAACAGCTTCTGATCCCCCACCCTAGCTGAGATGCCTGCATGGAAAGCCTGTGGTGGGAATATGAGCCCTAATTCCTACAAGTGGGAATATGAGCCCTAATTCCTAAAAATGGGAATATAAGCCCTAATTCCCGGTGGCTGCCCCGCACCTTTGCACCCATTGATGCAGCACACACTGTTCCAGAAGGAAATCCACCCAGCTTTGAGGCTGAGCTGACTCTGTGCATGGCTGGGAAGGGGTTAGGAGGAGGAGGAAAGCCTGGGTTCCTAATTCAGCCTCCCTGCAGACCCCAGACAGGGTGCTTGCTTTAGGAAGGGATTTATGCAGTGAATCGCTAATGGGGTTTGTTTTCCTGCTTCCAGTGTTCAGGATGCAGCCGATGTGGGCTGGTGTGACAAGCCAGCCCCAGCAGTGGGAGGAAATTCAAAGGAACGAGCTGGCGTGTGGGGTTTCCCTGGGCAAATCTTGTGCTGGGAGTGGGCAAGCATCTCCCTGGAGGTGTTTTCTGCTCTCCCAGAAGGAGCCGAAGCAGCCTGGCTTCTGATGCTGTGCTCCGAGGGTCTGCCCAGGCGCAGGAAGCCCGAATGTGCTGTTTCCCCGCAGGAGCAGAGTGCCAGGCTGTATGTGAGGCTGAAGATGCTGCGATGGGGGGGATGCAGCGATGCTGAGCTGAAAGCAGCGAGTGCCGCTTAGTGCCGCCGGGCTGAACCGCACCGGGGCTCCGCGGGAGCTGCAGCCTCCCCTGGGCTCGGGAGGGCACCTGGACAGCCCAAATCCTTCTCCCCCGGGAGCCTGGCACCCGCACGAGCGGCCAAGGCTCCTGTCGGGTGTTTGGCATGGAGAAAATCGCGGATGCAGCAGGATGCTGCCATAGGGAGATGCTGAGATGAGGCTGCCCGTGCTCAGAAAGGGAAGGGGCAGGGGATGCAAGAAACGTCTGGAAATGCCCATGGAGGGTTCAGAGAGGAGGGAACCAGACTCTCCTCAGTGATATCCAGTGACAGGAGACACGAACTGAAACATGGAAAGTTCCATTAAATCACAGGAAGGAAATTCACTGTTCAGGTGGTGAAGTACAGGAACAGGTTGTCCACTGTAGCATCTCCATCCTCAGAGACATTCAAACCCGAGTGGACACAGTGCTGAGAAATTTAACCCTGCTTGAGCCATGCTGTGACTGTGACTATCATATCATTTTTTCCATTTAATGGAAAAAACTCCAGCTATATCATTGTCATGTCTGAAGTGGTTAACTCACACTGAAAAGCTCCTTTCCATGCAAAAAAAATACAGTAGTTTTTCTACTTAATAAAATATATTGCCTTTCCTAGAGCCCCAGTGCCAGTGAACAGCGATGTTTCAGCTGATTGGGCAGCTTGTGTGAGAGGTGACATAATTTGAGTCAGTTTTCTCACACAGAGAGGTTTTTCCACCCGGGAAACCCATTGCCAGCAGGTGGCAACCACGCCAAAGCAAAATTCCTGGAGAAGGTTTGCCTGGAAGAATGTGTTCTCCTTCATTGTTCTACCACAGCTAGCACCTTTAATATGGAGAAGGCAACAGAGTGATCTTGTGTACACACATCTGTTTTTAGTTTTCCATCAATTAAATTGGAATCCCGAGGTATCGAGGGTTGTCAGTTTGGGTGTTGGGGTGCTCAGGGCACTGAATTTCCCCAAGCAGTCTCACCTGGGGTCTCCACCCACACCCACCCATGGCTCTGGGAGCCCATTTAAGCTGAGAACTGCAGCCTCCTTTCCTTTTATGTTCCCTGTACTGCCTTTTCCTGGGGGAATTTGGACAGGTAAGAGCCAAGCTTGGTGCCTGGGGTCGGAGGAAAGCTTAAAAGAAATATTTTAGCTATGACAGCCTTCCTAACAGCAGTAAGATACAAACTTCACTACTAGCAGGGCTAAAGGGTGTGAGAATGAGTTTTCCAAGCTTTCTATATGGAGTTTCTGATCTCCAGACTCTTCCAGTCAAGTTCTTTTGTTCCAATACTTTTGTTCAAGTATTTTGACTATTTATCTGTGAAAGAAGAAACTTTATATCTGCAGTGCTCACTACAGTCATACTTATGGCTTACAAACCACCTTAATTTTGTTACAAACCTGCTGTGTTTATTTTATAATAGGCAAAATGCAATATATATAGCAAAGATATGGCACAAGTAGCATAAATTTTCTCTTGTGAAAGAAGGACCAGTCTCTTTATTCCCCCATGAGGTTTATTTCATTACTCACTCTTAAATAAATATGTATTTGACACTTTACAGGAACAACTAGTTCAAAATTATTTCTAACACAAGTTCTCGCAGTTGTTATAGTATTTGTATGGTGTGCTGTTTGGCACCATTTTTGAGACTCAAATCTTCCTTTTGGTCTAAATTTAACAAGTCAGAAAAGAGGAAATTTGTGGTGGGGTGGAAGATGGACAATCCTTCAAAATCAAAAGAAAGCCAAAACACACAGGAACATACACGAACATTGAAAATAGTTTCTTTTCTCTTCTAAATACTCATCCTCTCTTTTACAGATGTTTCATTGAAAGTGCTCATTAGCTCTGCTCCATTAAACAATCCTCCCTAATAACTCAGTGATAAAGAACTGAGCTTTGCACTCCTCTGGAAATTGGTCTCCAGCCTGTCCGTGCTGTACAGCAGATGGCAATAAAGGACCACTCTGTGGCAGAAGCACACCCCTGAAAAGGAAATGTTCTGTCCTTAGTAATTCAGGGGGTGAAATTAAAATCAGGGTCTAGAAATGCAAGTTGGTGGGAGCAAAGAGGGGAAATACAAGAGTTGCAAGTGGGCAGGACAAACCCTGTTGCTGATGAGGGTTACAAACAGACCACACATTACATATAAACCAAAGAAAGGACGTTGTGCATTCATTGGCCACTCCTCCAGTCTGCAAAGTTTCTCCTGAAAAACCCTGGAAGGGCAGGGACCTGCCAGCCCCAGCCCCCTGTTCAAGAAGTTCTGCATTCCAGCAGCTTCCGGAAACTTTTCCGAAAACTGTCATCCAGGAAAGCGTACAAGAAAGGATTCAAGCATGAATTGGCATAGCTTAGGCTGGTGATGAAGTAGGGTATCCCAATGACCATGGAGGTCTGGGGTAAGTCAGTGGTCAAAGCCACGATGGTAGCCAGGTGGAAAGGGGTCCAACAGAAGAGGAACACAGCCAGGACTATGAAGACCATGATGGTGACTTTCTTCTTGGCTTTGTCCAGGGCTCTGGCATTGGAGTTCAGGTGCATGTTCCTCAGCTTGTAGAGCATCGTGGTGCAGAGGATGCAGATGGTGGATACTGGAATGGCAAAGCCAAGGATGAGGGTGTAGATCCTGCTGGCTTTGAACCAAAACCTCTCAGGCTTGGGGAAATTGAGACCACAACTCTTGATCTCCAGGTCGTCAGTGTAGACATTGGCAAAGATGATGAAAGGGAGGACTATGATGCTGACCAGGATCCAGATGCACAGGCTGACAATCCTGGCTGCTCGGTACATGCGGTGGGGCATCCTCTTGGACCTGACCGTAGCCAGCACCACCAGGTACCTGTCTATGCTCATCACTGTCAGGAAATAAATGCTGGAGAAGATATTGTAGTGATCTATGGACAAGATGACCTTGCAGAGGATTTTTCCAAAGGGCCAGTAGCGGAGGAGGTGCTCTGCAATATTGATGGGCAAGACAAGGGTGAACAAGTCATCAGCGATAGCGAGGTTCAGGATGAACATGTTGGTCACAGTCTTCATCTTGGGGGCCTTGAGGATCACATAGATGACAGCAGTGTTGCCTGTGAGCCCCACCGCACAGATCACAGAGTAGATCACGGGCAGGACAATGTAGAAATCAGCTGCCTGCTCTTGGAGGGTGAAGTTGAACCTCATGCTGTTTTCCAGCTAGCAGCTGTTGCCTGCGTTGCTGCAGGAGCTGTTCAGATCATCCCAAAAGATGTTTCCCATGCCTATTGACCACAGACCACCTCCAGATACCGCTGAAAGCCTCACTAGCCCAGAAGTGAGAGGTTTTTTGCTTGGTTGGGATATTTTCCCCCTCCTGTGAGAAGCAGCTGTTACCTCATTTAGATGCAGCTTATTTTCAAAGGTGAGTTGTGAGGCTTCTTGGACCACCTAACTTACCTCTCCCCCCCGTTGGAGAAGTTAGATTTTGAAGTGGCGATGGGAGAAGAAAATGTTTGGAAGACATAAGGCTCCATGAACCAAGAGAACAAGAGAATAATGTCTTTCTAAAGAAGTCAAGGAACTCTTCTTTCTGAGAGCATTCCGGTGAGCTTTGGCTTTTCTTTGCTGGGGGAGTTGAGCGGCTCTCATTCAGCTGTCTAAAGTGACAGTTCTTTTGGGGCTGGCAGGAACAAGGAGGCAGAAGGGGGAATTTCTTGCCTGGCTGGCTGTTCACAGCCCTTGGAGGACTGGAGGGATGGCTGCAGTTTCTCTGGCACAGCTCTTGCTTTCCGTGCTGGAGCAGAAGTGTTCCAGTGGTAATTAGCGCCTGCCTTTGTGTGGAGTTCAGGCTCTTCATGGACAGCGATTTCACAAACAATGAAGAAGTTTCTGACACTGCTACTCCCCACTCCCAGGGTCCCCTAGCAAAAGAAGGAGGGGGAAAAATAGTTCAGGGAGTATTTCTGAAATTAACATTTAAAGGGGATTTCCCTGCAATCAAAGTACACCTTTAAGCAAGGGTGAGTTATGAACTTACTCACTCTGAAAACCATCCCCAGTACGAACAACTGGCAGCCCCCCAAATTTGGCACAGATAGACAAACCTGTACATCTCAGAAGTTCAGGATTAATCGGGGAAGAGAGAGAAAAGTACCCTGAAAGAGACACAGCAGGAATCATCTCACCTGTAGCAGTCACCACATCCATCACTATTGCCTGACCCATACTTCCAAGAATTCCTCCACAGGGAATGAACAAAAAACCGACCCCTATCCCCCTCCACCATGAAGATCAAAGGTTTGGCAACCGGTCCCAGGCTCTGCAGAGAGAAGTGCCTCACTTCTGCCTTTTGTTGTCGCACAGCAGTAAAGTGAGCTGGACTGCCGGCGCTGGGGATGGGGAGTGAAGTGTCCCTTACCTGGGAAGCGGCTCCTCTGCCTCCTCCAGCACCTGCTGCTCTCACTGGTGAGCCTCTTCCCTCTGATCCGAGCTGGAGGAGGGTCTCTGGGCTGCTGACGTATGGGGATTTGCAATCAGATCAACACGATGCTTCTGTGTGTGCGTGTTGTGTGCCTGACCAATTAGCACTTGCTCGGATCGGGGAAGGGGGGAAAAAAGGGTTTTCTCTCTGCAGGGTTATTGAAAGAGTAAATACGGTGGATGTTTCCTTCAGGAATGAGGGAGATGTGGAGGGACACAGGCAGCACTCAGGACTGGCTGAGTGAGGGATGAAAGGATGGGAAGCAGGGGGTTAAACTGCTTCAATAGGGAACAGTGGCTGGTTTTAACAAAGGGAGCAGGAGGAGGGTGAGCTACATTACAACACGCAAAATAAACAAATAAACAGATGTACCTTGCCAGATCTGTGCTGTTTTTGGCTGCTCTGGGGGAGTTTGGCTGAGTTCCTCCAGCTGGGTCTCTGATCCGGCTTTGGAAATCCAGTGAAATCCTTCAGATGTGCATCAGGAGGTGCAGGAGTCCCGTGAAGCTTCTTGGAAATGCACCCCAGGTTATAGAGCAACAATGTAAGATCACTTTACCAGCATGTTCCTAAAGAAAAAAAAAAAGAAAAAGGAAATCCAGAGTCTTTTGATTCTCTTTTAGTCTTTTAAGTATTGCCTGACCTTTGTTTCGAGACAAAGCAAGGGAAAACAGGAATCCATCACTGCCATGCCTGGCTGAGTGCATTAAACCAGGAGGGCCAGCTCATAGATCTGAGCCAGTAGCCAAGAAGTGTGTCTGACTTTGCTCCTCTTTTTGGATGTTTTATATTCTTCTGGCAAGATTATTGTGCACCAGTAGCTGGGTGGGAGTAAAACATTTCATTGCACTTCTTAAAGACATGGCTATAACCGACTTCAGCAGATGGGATTTTTTTTTTTTTTTTAATGTACAACTCTTCAAGATATTTCCTTGACCAAAATCTAAGCAGACATTGGGCTTAAGGAAAATGAAACAGGAATTATATTGTCCAATTATATTGCATAGGAATGATATGGATGATAGTTCTTCAGATGAAACACCCCTGGAGCTTTCTTCTTGCCTGTTTTGGGAAAGCTGGTGTGGTTTATAAGGAGTTGTAAATGAAGCAAGGCTTTGGTAGGTCTGCAGGGGGAATGCAGTTTCCAGGAATTGCTGTTGTCTTTTTTCAGAGAATAGCATACAGACGGCAGAAAAATTCAGGAGAATGTGATGTTACATTTGCTGATCTGTAACTATTCCCTGGGACAAAAGGGTTTTAAAGTATTTTTCATCCACAATCCTTTGAGGCTTTCTGTTTTTCAGCATAAAGTATATCTCTGGTCTCTGGGATAGTTTAAAAGCTGTTCTTTTTTTCCCAGTCTATATTATCTTGGAATTAGCTGCCATGGCCAGGGGTTGTGTGCCTGGGTGCTGTGTGTTTCAGGAGCTGTGGTGCTGATGATGGTTCCTTGTGCTTTTACCCTTTCCTTGTGCCTTACTCCTCATTATCCATAGTGAACATGCTCTCCGTGCCTTGGTTAGGATGTGCTTGATTAAAATAACCTGTCAGAGATGAGATGGAGACTAATTAAAGCTCATTGCCTGGTGTGGGTACAGGGGCTTTTGCTTATATGCCCCAAACAAATTACTGGCACTTCCTTTCAGAACTACTTGCCTGGTTCTCCAATAAAACTTGTTTGCTTTGGGGAGGACAATTGCCAACAGATCTAAATTCATGTAGGGGATTGCTTTGCAGTAGGAACTGTTCTATCAACAGAGAAAATATTTCTTCTGTGCATCTCTGGGCTCGACCAGGGCCAGGGGCTGTGCACAGGGGAAACAGATCTATTCATATTGGTGTGATGAGGAGTGCTTGGAGAGAATGTTTTACTCTTCTTGTCTTCTCTGGCTGGGCATTCCTTGATTATAAATATTACAGTGGCATAAAGCCCTGGAAATCACTGGTTTGGAAATGCTGCTACAAAGGGTACGAGCTGCCTGGACCTATTTTTGTGCCAACAGCTCCATCATCAGCACAGTGCAGCAGGGACAAAGAGTTTATTCCTGGCAAATCTGTGCCATGGAGATGGACTTTGCCTCTTGAAGCCCATGTTCACACTGTGCTGCTTGGGTCAGCTGTGCAAACAAAGAAAAGGCAGCATTTTAGGGAGGGGAAATCCCTGCCAATGCTAAATCAGTGCTGCTTTATTGCCTTCCTAAAGCTGATGCGCTGCTGGCTCCAGACAAAGGCCATCCATCATTTTGGAATTATGGACAACCTGTTTTGTTGGGCTCCTGCTGCTGTCAAGGAGTCAAGTTCATCTCAAGGACACAGATATACAATCAATAATCTGTTTACCAAAACAAAATGTTCTCGGCTGGCTGTCTTGCAGTCACTGGTTATTAAGGTGATTTATTTGTATGAAGTGTTCAGGCTTTTAAAAGCATTGCAGGTTAATAATAGAATCAGGGAGTAGTTTGGGTTGGAAGGGACCTTTAAAGGTCATCTAGTGCAACCCCCCTGCAATGAGCAAGGACATCATCAACCAGATCAGATTGCTCAGAACTCAACCATCCCACCTGACCTTGAATGCTCCCAGGGATGGGGCATTTACCACCTCTCTGGGTAACCTGTGGTAGTGCCTCACCATCCTCATTGTAAAGAAATTTCTTTCTTATATCTAATTTAAATCCACCCTCCATCTGTTTAAAGCCATTCCCCCTTGTCCTACCACAACAGGACCTGCTGTCCTGAAAAATGTCCAGAACTGATTACATCAAATGGGCTGAAATTGCTTCTGGTAAGGTAAGTGTGCCTGGTCAGGCTATTTGTAGGATAACACTCACCCACAAAGCTGGGATGTCCTTCTGATTCCCCCCAAAACCTTCCCAGCCTTATTGAGCCAGGCTGGCTTAGGCAGGTGATGGTGCTCACCTTGTAGGACAGCTCAGGGAACCAGGCAAGAGCTGCAGGGCAAATGTCGCCATCGGTAAACTGGTGAATTGTGGCAAAGAAAGTGCTTTTGAATGGTGATAATTGTCACAGATCCAGGGGCTGGTGACACATCCTGCCCGCCTGAAAGCTGCAGTGAAGGCAAAGGGGTTCAGGAAGCGATTTAAGGAAAATGGGAGTCCATAAACAGCCTGTTTTTGTCAGGGAAAGCACATATCAATAACTGCCCCGTCTGGCTCTGCAGGGGAGCAATCCACACAAACCGTGCAGCAATTTCCTCAGACCAGCTGTGATGGGGAATAAAAGCTGCAGCCCTGGGAGCTGGTGGGTGGCTGGCTGGAGCTATTTGCTCCCTGCCAGCCAGGAAAGAGGTTGGGAGGCTCCTGCAATGGGTTACCCTCATTCCCAGCACTTCTTGGAGACCCTGGCTCTTTTACCACACCTTCCCCAGCCCCACCAGTCGTGGAGGGGAAGTGGCATTGCAAGAGGCTGCCTGGCTGCCAGCAGGAGCTGTGCTGGCAGGTGTGTTAATTAAGGGAGCTCTGGTAGAGTACTGGTGACAGTGGGAGCAAGGACACGGTGCCAGTCTTGCTGCAGTTAATACCTAACTGTGAGAATCTGAGTGCAGAGGGAATGCTGCTTTCAACACCCTCGTTTCCTCTCCCACTCCCCCCTGGTCCGGGTTCGAGCAGCCTTGCTCCAGAGAGAAATTAAAATCTGCTTCCATTCCAGGATGCTTTTACTCTCCAGCATTTATTCCTACTTTTCTCCAGGGCTGGAAGTGAGGGCGTACTTTGGTTGGTTTGCTGCCCTGAGCCAGCTCAGTGTGCTGAAAGCAGAGCCCTTTGGAAGAGGGAGATTTCTGGAAGTGGACTGTCCCTTTTCCAGTGCTGCTCATCACCTTTGTGGGGTGTGAGGGGCTCAGGGCAGTGGCTGGGGCTTCCCTTGTGTCAGTGCTGCCATGAGGAGAGGGCAAAAACTGTCCCATGGCTCTGACTGTGCCAGAGGTGCTGCTGCCTCATCCTCCTGAACTCTGGAAGCAGGAGAAGCTAATCTGCTGCATCAATCTATGGGTCAGTTAGTCCTCTGGACTTGGAGCTTTTGTGCTTCCCTATCTCAGAGTTCTTCCATTAGCCCATGTGAGTGACAACTTTTGTGTAATTTGTCTGTGGGACCTGTGAGGAAAAAGCCTTGGATGTGATGGGATCTGGTGCTGCAGTACTCTGGGGTACAGCTGATTGCTTCCTTTTGGAGTTCTCTTGGCCATGGATTTATTAACAGGGCTCTGTTTCCTGCTGGTTGCCTTTATCAGATGTGCACAGAGGGTGTGCAAGGGCATTCCTCAGCACAGCTGAAGATTAAAACATAAGGAGGAATCCTAGTTTGAAAGGATGAGAAAACAAAACCAAAATAAAAAGATATTTTTTACCCAAAGTTAGCATGAGTCAGCAGGTAGGAATCAGCTCTTCCCTGGACCCCTGTCCTTCCAGTGCTGCTGGCAGATGAGGGTGTCCTGCAGTGCTGTGATCCATCAGCATTCCTGGCAGGAATATACATTATTTAGTTGCCATTAAGCTGGTTGTAACACAGCTGCTAAGAGCCCTTGGTATCTGCCACGTCCAAGTGAGAGGAGTTGTTATTTTGACTTTTTTAATGCCATCTGAACTTTCACTTGTGAAAAGTCACCCTTCTGTCATTGCTTGACCTGCTTGGAAAAGCTGTGACTCTTTACAAACATCAGCACTGCAACAGGGCTATAATGCATCCTTGGAAAAACAGCCAGGAGCCCTTCAGGGATCTCACCGGGGAGCAGGCTCTGTGCAATATATTCCAATATCTCTAAGCAACAGCTTAATGTGTTGCCTTGTCTGCTTAAGTAGCAGAGCTCCTCTGGCCTAAAAGCCTCATCACCAGAGGGTTATGGAGTGCAAATTGCTGCTGAATGAATTTGCTGCTTTGTTCACTCTGGTTTCCCTTCCCTTTTGTGTGTGCTATGACAGTGAAATGACTCATCTTCACCTTAAGATCATGTTTTGGAGAAATGGTCTAATATTTTGTACAATGCTCAATGTAAAAAACCCCAAACCAACAAAACAGATGAAATCTGTTTCCTGGAACAACGTTTTCCAGTGCAATTACACAGAGCCAACTCCTTTCTCCACACTCTTTTGGGCAACAGACATTGCGGAGTACAAAGTTTACAATACCATCAACTATTGTAAGGAAAAGAGGGAAAAGCAGAAGGAAAAGAAGCAAAAGCAGGTTTGAGCTTAGTGAAACCTGATTCTGGCTTTGGGCTGCAATAATTTATTACAGCTCTGTTTTACAATTAATGCCAGCCTGACCTACTTAAATAGAACATCATAATTCTTGTGGCCATGTATGTGGTCATGAAAATTCAGTGCTAAGAGCGTGAGCCATGTTGGTTATGTCAGTGTGATGGAGAAAAATGTAATTTGGATAACTCAGGTGAATTGAGTAGGAAATGGTGTGCTATAAAATGCATAAAAATAATTAAAATGCAAAAGATAAAAGGAAAAGGGAAGGGATTACTGCAAGATGGGGTTTATGGCTGGTGCTCTCTGCTTATCGGGACCCCATGGTCATGGCCATAGTGGGGATGTTAGGGACTGGATTCAGTGTGGGTCCCAGAAACAGCCAAAACAGCAGTGACAGTCAGGAACACCTGGCTCTCCTTTCTTTAAAATCTGATTTCAGGCCCCAATTTAATTCCCTGGGGATTTAAGCTGTGAGACCTTTGAGTCTGTGTGCTGGGTAAATAAAGCCCCCATCAGAAATCATATTAATGCAAATTATAGGTGACCACACCAAAAAGAAGTTTTGGATGCTTATGGAGGAGAAGCAGAAAAAGCAAAGAAATAAAGATACTTCTGTGTTTTCCACAGGGAATAATTTCTGAAGTGCAGCGCTCCCCAGGCCATGCAGGGCCTCCTGCCAAGGGGAATGATTTCAGACAAGTGCTGACTGTGTGGGAGAGGGTGTTTTGTGTTGGAGGGCTGAGTTATCACTGAAGTTTTTCACTTCTAATACTTGGTAATATCAGTGTCATTTTGTCAGTAAGGAGCACACTCAGTGTCTGAGACATCTCCATCTCCACCTGCTTCACAACTCCACTTGAAGGCAGATGAAAATTATTTCCTTGTAAATGACGTGTTTTCAACAAATTCTGCAAACCCTTGCTGAGGCTCCTTGCCATGAAGTTGATTTTCTATTTATTTTTTCCTATTTTTTTTTTCTAATAAGAAGAATTGCTTTCTTGCAAATGTTAGGTAAATTTTTCCCTTCCTGGGATGTCAGGAGGTGCACATCCTGTACAGAAACACTCCCCAGCTGCATCAATAACCTTTTTGTACTGTTCAGTGAGTCCTAGAAAACTGCAGAGCAGTTTTGTGTCTCTGCAGGTTACTTGGCAATCAATTCTCCATCTCTGATAAATCCTAATTTACAGGGAGGATGTGACGAACTCCCTCCTCTGCAATCAGGAGTTGGCAGTGCCCATTCTTCTGCAAATTTATGGGTTCAGCAGAATAATATCATAGGAACAGAGGTGTTGTGCAGCATTCCTGCTTGATTTGCTCCTCATTTCATGGGGCAGACAGCAGCATTCTACAGCCCTAAAAAGGGCAGGGAATTTTCTGGACTGGGAAGAAAAGCATCCTTGAGAGAGGCAGAATATGATGCTGTTACCCATGGCTGGTGTTCCCCCCTCTGTTATCAAATTTCCCTCCCTTGCTGCCCTGGGGCACCTGAGAATGGGTGATGTAGTGATGTTTTCCATAATGAAATCAGTCAAAGAGTTTGTGGACTTCTTTCCAGCATGAAAACGAACCCTGTTCTGCTGGTTGTATGAGGGAAAAATTATTTCAGGCAGAGAGAGGCAAGAAAAAGGTGAGAGACCAGTGAATTTTTTTCCATGTGGCTGCAGGGAGGGAGAACAATTGTGGTGTGGAGATGCATTGTTAATGTAAAAGCCACAAAAGCAACCCAAACAGGGAGTGAGCATCACTGGAACTGCACCTCTGTCAGTAAGGGATGGATCCCTCCTGCTCTTTCTCCTGTCTGGGGCACCTGTGTGGGGCTGGTTGTCCCTGTCATTTACCTTTTGATTGCACAACCATTTCTTAGAAAACAGCTGGCTCTTCAGACTCTCCTGGGCATTCAAGTGAGTCCAGGAGATGTGGGGGTGAGCTGGTAAGTGGGCTTGGATGATCTTGGCTGTTAGGTGTTGCTACGTTTCCTGATGCTGGTCTCCAAAGCAATCCCTGGCACGCTGCTTTTGTGGAAGGCAGAAGAGCTCATGAGAAAAATGCACTTGAAATTACCTGTTCTGGGGAAATGCAATGAATTTTCTGCTAGGAACTGCTTGTGAACAAAGATGGAGCCTGAATTAGGGATCTGCCCTTGTGGGGGTCCCTTGCACTGACACAAAGCTCTCTGTGCCTCTCAAGAGGGTTGCCACCATGCAGAAACATGTCACTTCGGTGCAGGGAGGGGGATTTGACATCACAAAACATCGAGGGGAAAAACATCGAGGCAAATTCTCCTTTTCTGGTCAGGAAAACCAGAGTGTGTGCCTGCTGTGTTCCACGAGTAGGAAATCAATTGCTGAGGGATTTCTGCTGGGAGATTTGTGCTTTATGAAATTCCTGCCAGGGGCAGAGGACTGGGGAGCTGGAAACGATAGCGCTGTCTTCCTCCCCTCTGCTTCTTTAATTGTTTGTAGTGATTTAATAAGCAGCACTATTCTTCCCTGCAGCAAACACAGACAGGTGGCATTTTATTACCTTTATTAGGGCCCCTGTTTGGAATTTCTTTGCTGTATTTCCTTCTTTGTAGGCTTGGCCCAAAACTTGGAGAGATCAGTGCGAGAACTGGACTTTGTGCTGTCAACATTCTGAGTGTTGAGCCAGCACCAAATCCATGCAATTATATGGGAAGGAAATAATAAGGACAAATGACATGATTTAAACAAAGAAATGCTCCTGGCTTTGGCATTTTATGTACATAAATGCACACCAGAAGAGGAAGAGCAAAGCAGGTACAAGCTCCCAGTACTTGCAGAAGAATGAATGGAAATAACTTCCTGTTTAGGCTGGAAACTAGGAGAAAATTTGTACCCATCAGAGGGATGTTGAAGTGGAGCAGCTGCCTAGTGACAACAGATAGGTGGAGAAGTGAAACCCCAAATTAAAGGCTTTTAATGTGGAGTTTTTTGGATACTGAGGTCTTTACAAACAGATCATGTGAGTCCCATGGGCAATGCAGGTGGATTCCCAGGGGAATTCTCTGTCCGGTACCAGGGATTGGCTGCCCTGGTCCCACAGAGTGATCTGGGTTGTACCTGATGGCCCAGCAGAGCTTGGGGAAATGCCTCAATGTTTGTTGGATTTGAATGGCATTTGGGTCAAATCAAATTTCTCCTCTGAGGAATGGAGTCTTGACCTCTCACAGGTTTCACTTGAACATTTCTTTAATCTGTCCCCCACCCCAAAACCCCCAGCAGATCCCCTGCTCCTGCCACTCTGTGTCTCCCACAGCTGAGATCCTCAGAGCTTTTCCCTTACACTAAAAGAAGTGGAAATCGGCTGGGTTTTGTTACCTCTTGGCAACAAAATTGTCTCCTATTGTGCAGCTCAGGGGGAAAGAAACCTCTTCCTCCCTTCAGTCTGCTGCCACAAAGTGTTTTGTTCCTCTTTGTGAAGAACCAGGAAGAAACACTTCTTTTTAAGATGAGGGAGCCCAATTCAATTCCCTTATCATTCTGAGCAAAATAACCCAGTTATTTATGTTGAAAGTCACTCCAAAATTTTGAAGAGATCTTTTTAGAAAATATTTCTCTTGGTGACTGATTATGAGTGGGTATGGGAAGAAACTCTTTGCATTGAACCACTCAAAGCAGTAATTTCTTCCCAAAGAGTAGATGTAATTATATTTTGTGGGTGAAAAAAAATAAGTAGTAGTGGACCAAAGGAGCTTCAAGCTGATCTCTATTTGCTGCCAATGACTGAATTAAATGCACAGGGTTCCTATCAGCTCTGCCAGACAAAACGTTGTATTTGGGTTATTGGGGGTTTTGTCAGAAATCTTTGTAGCATGAATAGTTCATGGACTTATCTCTGCTGGCTTCAGCCATTCCTGCTGTCCATCATATCTTGCTATTATAAGGCAGCTCTTTTCATTATGTTGTCTTTTAATTCAGATATCTGAGCCTTTTTCTACTTCTAGACCCACTTTTCAGTAGGACAAACATTTTCTTATCTGTGAGTGTATTCAGTGGTGGCCACACAAGTGAAGGTAAGGAGCTGGCAGGTGATAATTTATGAAACTTTCTATAATGGAAAAAACTCAGCATTCAATTTCCATCTCCTTAGAAATCTCTATTTCTTTTCTTGTCTCTTGTGCTCTTTGTGGCTGGTCTGAGTTTAGTGCTTGGAAATGCAATTATATGGATTCCAATTCTTTTGAGAGAGAATAATCTTGTATACAAAGCCAAATAAATTTAACTTTTCAATATTAGAGCAGTTTGACATCCAGGTTGGGGACCTGGCAGTGGTTAGTGCCTGGCCAGCCTCAGAACACAGAGTTTGATTTAGGTGAAACTTCATTCATTGGAGACAAAGTAAAATTGCCTCTTATTTGCTCAGCACTAAAAATCTATCTGAAGCTGATTGCCAAGACTTGCTGCTGAATGATGGGATTAACTCCTGCAATGGCACCATGAAATGAGAGACGGGGAGAGGAATATTAAAAAAAGGCATTTCCAACCATGTGCAGGCCCTCATGTCCTGCTGTTGGCTTGGTGCTGTCAAAGGGGCTGATTTTGATGGTTTTAGAGGCACTAACCTGGGCAGTGAAATGCACCTCAGGCAGAAATTGCTTCTCTGGTGTCTGCAAGTGCCTTTATCTCCCTTTGTACTCCTCAGAACTGAAATCCTGCACAGACTGAGTGAATCTGAGGCTTTGGGAAGGCTCAGTGGTGATAGATTTTGGTGAGACTTGAGTCAGGAGATGGAAGCAGCAGCTGAAGATGCTGTAATCTTCATCCTTGGGCTCTCCTGCAGGCTGATGCGGTGTGAAGGAGGCAGGGATTCCATAAAGCAGCTTCTGTAGCTCCTGAGGGAAAAAAAAAACAAGTGGAAAGTTCTTTAATTTGTTAGAGTTTCAGGCTGTGCTGCACCTCAGGGCCAGGCTCTGCCCCTCTCTGCTCCAGCTGGTGCTTCCCTCTGTGGTTTTTATTTGCAAACCACCTCTCTGACCAGCTTCCACTTTGCTTTAAAAATTCAGCACCACATTTGTGGCTGAATGGGTCCCAGAGCTGGGGAGAAGGGTTTGAGATGCAATTTGCATCACAGAGTTGTTACAGCAGGGAAATTGTCCCATCCCTCCTGTGCCTGGAGCTGCTAATCTTGTTCTGAACATTGAAAAACTCTTCAGCTTCTCTCATTATACCTAAATTTGATTACTGCTTTGATTTCACACCTCTTTCACGCAGGCTTTTCCTCTCTCCTTGGCTGGAATTCTCTGAAAAGATAAATTTTATCAAGCCTTGGGACAGTTCCCATCATCTATCTCTGCTCCAAATGCTGCTTTTAATTATCTTGGCAACCTGAGCAAGAGGGAAACTGGGAGGAGTTTAGTGAGAAGAAAAGGAAGGCACAGAGGCCGAAGTGTAAATGCAGAGTATGGGTCACCAGAGTCTGCAGTATTGAGGGGGTCTGGGCCGTGCAAACTGATGTTTTTCTCTGTGAATGGCTGATTCCTTCTGTATCTCCTCCGGAAATTCCTGTGCACGAGGGCTGGTGCTGGAACTGCAGCCACACAAACTCCCCATGGAGCTGTGTGGGACACAGTGGGAATCATTTATTTGCTGCTTTTGATGAAAAGTTGTGACATGAACCTCAGTGTCAGGGAGGTGACACGTTAATGCTGCTGCTGTCAGACAGTGCCCACACACTCTGTCTGGAGACAGCTTAGGAGAAGATGAAGAAAAACCAGGATTAAATCCCATGTGCCACTGAACTCTATCAGAGATAAACTGCTTGGAGTGAAGTCTGTGAAGTGACTGGGGAGAGCTGGATGAAAGGGACAGCTCTGAGAAGTGTGTGGTACGTCAGTGATGTCCTAACACTCATCTTTGCACAGAGATGAAAAAGTATCAGTTTGCATGGCCTGAGTGTCTGGGTGTGGAAACTGTGTGTTGCACCAGCTGTGCTGAGCTCATCTGGCTCTGAAATATCATCTCTGCACCTTAGCCAGGAACAGCATCACAGTTCTGAACAGATTAATAAAAATCAGTCACAACCCAGAAGCAATACACATCTGTGGCAGGTGAGGAGAGCAAAAGCTTTCATTATTGTTCAATAAAAAAATCGTCTCTCTTGACATTAAAATGCTTTAGTTTCAGCTCTGCCCCAGACTATCAATGTCAAGTGTTTCTCTGGGTGTTGAGGGTAGGTTCTCCCCCATAGCTCTCTGCAAGTTGGTGCTAATTAATAATGTTCTGTCAGGTTCAGATGTTTTGGTGCCTGACCAGGGAGTGCAGAACAGGGATTACAAGTGCTGACATTTACTGTACTAGAAAGTCCAAGGGAAAAATTTGTGCCAATTAACACCTTTAACTAGGAGGATCAATTCCTGTTGTGCTTGTACCAGAGTCTGAGCACAGACAGGGTTTCCAAGGGAAATCTTGGTCCATGTAGGGCTGGGGCTCCCTCCAGGCTGGTCCAGCCCCTCAGGGTGCTCAGGAACAGGGGTTCCCCACAGCCCAGTGCACCCTCCTTAGCCCTGGGGCTCCCAAGGGCAGAGCCATGGCTGAGGCTCTGCAGGAGCAGGCAGGCTCAGCCCTGCTCCAACATGGGATCCCATGGGACAGGGCACGCTGGGATTTGCCCCTGCAGCTACCAGGTGTGTCCAGAGAAACTGCAGGGAGCGGGTGACCTCTGTCAGTGGGACCCCTCTGTGCACAGGTGCCCCCACTCCTGGGGTGGCTGTGCCAGCTCCCCCGGGGACCTCCAGCCCTGAGAACCTGGAGCAAGTGGAAACCACAACTTGGCAAATGCTGCCTGTGCCCAATGCAAATGGTAAGAGAACGGGGGTGTGAAAAAAAAATTGTTTATTACAGAATTGTTTATCAACAACAATACAGAACAATTTTAGAATGTAAGAACATTTGCAACAACAACAACAATCCATAGAACATATATACATAAGAACCTATCTAACTAAACTATATTAAATCTATTTGTAGAAGACAAAAAATTCTTAAAGTCTTAAGTCCTAAATCCTATTCTAAATACAAAAAACTGTAGAACAATGTAGAACTGTAGAACTATGTACAAAAGGGTGCCATCACTGTCTGGAATGTTCATCGGGGTAGAAGAAAAGCAGGTGTCATGGTTACTGCAGTCAGGCACAGACGGCTCTTCCATGTGTCCCCAGGTTGGCACATGTGGGCAAAGCAGGACTCTGCTACCAGAGCTGAGCTTGGCTGGGTCTGGAATGGAGCTTGAGTGGCCCAAAGAGAGGACAGGGCAGGCAGTGTGTGGCCACCAGACTCCAGTTTGCGAGGTACCACGTCCCTGAGCAGGGACCAGCCTAGCTCCAGTCTGGCAGCAGGGGACCCACTCTGCCTGTGGGGATCACGTGCCTGTCCTGCTGCTGGCATTGTTCTTCACCCCAAAATCATGTCCTCTTCCTCATCTTTTACATCAACATCCATGTCCTCAATGTGTTCTTCCACCTCCACTTCCATGTCCTCCTCTTCCTCATAAACATCCACCTCCATCTCTTCATCCACATCCACCTCCATCTCTTCATCCATATCCGTATCCACCTCCATCTCTTCTCCAGTCTCTTCCTCCATTTCCACATCCTCTACTGTAGGACTCGGGACATCCACCTCCATCTCCTCCACTCTGTCCATGGCAGCCTGCAGAGGTGGAAAAACCTCAGAGTGGGGTCCCTGTCCCACACCATCCCCACAGAGCTGCAGCCCACTCGGGCAGCTGGAGGTGTCCACCTCCATGGAATGGCACCATACCTCCCTCAGCTGACAAATTAGACAAAGGATAAATGTGAGCATCTTGAAGTGAGGGGTGACAAAATGCAGGCACCAGGGAGCTCTCAGCACTGATGGGAGTAGCAGAGGGCAGGTGGCAAGAAGGGCGGCAAGAACAATCACGAGGGTGAGCAGGCGCAGACTGAATGGTGGGCTGACACAAGGGCCAGTGGTTGAGTTGTGCTCTTTGCTGGGGGGTGGCAGTTCCAGTTGGAACGTGGGATGTGACATCACACAGATTCCAAGATTCCAGGGTCAACAGAAGTGGTCACTGGGGATCCCTGAGTGGTTGGGCTTGAAACGGACCCTGAAGATCATCTTGTTCCAAGCTGAGCAATCTCCCCCCAGACCTTGGGGGAGCCCTGTTCCCAAGGATGGGGCATGCACAGCCTCTGTGCCCAACCTGGGCAGTGCCTCAGCACCCTCAGTGTAAAACAGCAGCTTCCTTAGATCTACCTTCAATCAGCCTCCTGCAGTTGAAAGCCATCCCCCTTGCCCTGTCACCACAGGCCCTGGTGAACACTCTGTCCCCTTCTTTCCTGTGGGACCCTCCCAGTCCTGCACAGCCACAGTGGAGCCTCCCAGTGTCTCCTCTTTTCAGGCTGAGCATCCCCAGTCCCACTTGGACAGCAGTCAGTCAGATCAAGGGGATGTCAAAGCTGAAGGGTAGCAAATAGCATCAGGAACTGAGAGATGGAAGCTTTAGACCCAGATTTGCCTCTAAATATACAAAATTAATAACAGTGGAGGGGAAGATGGTGGGACATTTGTTCTGTTCTAACTGGTCAATTTTATTTTTTTCTTCTTTTTTGTCATGCTGATGGTTTTTCTCTTTGAAATGAAGCTTGGCACAATGTCCACTGTCTTCTCCATTTGTGAAACACCAAGCAGAGTCTGGGCAGGCTGATGATGCAGAGCAAAACCTGCAAATATACTGGTGATCCTGAGCCTGGGTGTGCAGCTAAACCTAGCCAAAAGTAATTTCTGGAAAGTCAAGCCTGGTTTACATTTTCTTGAGTTTGGCTATGCCAACTTTACCGGTCATTTATAAAAAAGCAAATAAAAAGTTCAAACCAAAACAGAAAAAAACCCAAATAAACAAACCCACGCAAACCAATCAAACAGATAAAAAACCCCAAATAAAACCAAAGGGAATAAGGAGTTAGTGTTAGTTGTGAGGATATCACAGCAGGCAAATGGCTGCTTCCCACAGAATCACCATAAAAAGCCACATAAAACAGCTGCTCCAAAATATACCCAACAGGAGAAAAAAAAAAAGTGATAGATGGCAACTTTGGGGGCAGCTCCACATTAAGGTGAAGGATGAGCAGTGGCTCAGATCAGCATTCCCCACCCTCCAGGCTGCTGTTTGCTCCTGATGAAAGACCCTTGCAGGACTGTGGCCCCTCTCAGTGCAGTGTAAATCATCCCCACAGCTCTCAGCTGAGCCACTGGCATTTCCAGAGTGACATCCAGGCTCCATCCTGAGCATCTGTGGAAGGTCCTGAGCATCTTCATGCCTGGAACCACAAAACAGCTCAGGCTCTCCCTGGACTGGGTTTTTAGGGGAGGTTTCCATATCCCTGTGAGATCTGTTCATCCCTCAACACATCTGACTTTATGTACAATGATGCATCTGGGTTCCTTCCTTGCTCCTGTGTGCCAGTGAGGAAGCATCCATGTGAATGGAGGATGTTATGCACAGGAACATTTATTCCTGGATTGCCATTTTGCTTCACTGTCACTCAGCTGAACATGGTCCCTTTCTAAGAGGGACTTACAAGAAATGTGTAGGAATTTTGGCTCTGAGAGGAGCAGAAAGCACATTTTCCCACCCCATTCCCAGCAGATGCAGTCTCCCTGGCAGAACAGTGATTGCCGTTCATCTTCCTGGGAAGAATGTGGAGACCCATTAATACATCACAGATTCAGCTGATCTTTGGCTTTGTGTCCCTTATTTCACATGTCCAGTTTCAAGGGCCATTAAAAGAGGCTCATGTTTGCCTTGCTACCCAGAAGTGCTGTAGTTATTTCCAGGAGAAAACAAAAAATTGATTGTCCTCTGGTGTGGTAGAAATCCCACCACAATTGTGACTCTGAGAGCAAAGACAGCCTGTGCTTTTTGGGGCTGTAACAGCTGAGAGTGTGGCAGAGCAGTTTTTATATTATTTTTAGAGTGCTGAAAACATAGTTCCCAAAACAATCTTTCTCTCCTGTCTTCTTTCATAAACTGTGGAACAGAGAAAATGGAAAGGAGCAGAGGTTTGTTTAAATTGGCTGGGGTTTTTAAAGTCTTAAAATAGTGTCAGCTTGATGCATGATACTTTAGAAATTGGATTAGTAGCACCTATTTCATCCCACCAGAGAGGTGGGATTTAAAACTTCCAACAACAGAAACACTGGATGTGAGAGAGCTCAGTTTTCCACCCCTCACACAAGTATCTTGCTGTACTATTTTAAGCAGCTCAGCCATATATATTAAAATATTGCTCCAAACAACAACAGAATGAAAATGTTCCACCAAATGGGAAAAATAAGAAAAGTGGGCGGCAGCCCTTTCTGAAGAGCTTGTGTTGATTTTGCAAAGTTGGATGCAAACAAGGTTTGCCATATTTCTTTCCTAGAAAATGTAGGTATTTAATAGAAATCTGTGTCTGAGGCTGCTGAGTTGGGTATGATTTTACATCTGGGAGGAGCAGAACAGGTTCCAGAGAAGCTGTGCTTGTGTCACCCTTGGCAGTGCTCAAGGCCAGGTTGGATGGGGCTTGGAACAACCTGGTCTAGGGGCAGTGTCCTGAACATGGTGAGTTCATGAAAAGAAATTTTTGGTTTTCCTGAGATGCTGCCCTTGCAAGGGGAGCTCACAAATACCCTACATAGTTTGAAATGCCCTGAGCAGAACCCAGCTGTGCTTTCTCACAGGTGATGAGGGATTTTCACTTGTATTTTATGGGGGATTTTCAGAGGGCAGTGCAAGAGCAGCTGAGTGTGTTTGACAGGCAGAGAGGGCCAGTGTGGCAGCAGCTTAGTGCAATGGAGCTTTTCCTTCTGTGATCCTGTATAACCTGAGGCACTCTGGGGCTCTTGGACCCGGCAGCTGGGCAAGTTAATCATTGGAACAAGTGATAAATTAACCTGCTCCACTCTCCTTAGCATGGCTGTGATGAGCATTAAGTAAACCAGCGAGCCCTTGCCAAGGTGGGAGCTTGTTCTTAGCCAGGGAGGAGGGAGAAAATATTGCTCGGAGTAAATAAAGCAACTTTGCTTCCCCAGGAAGAGGAAAAGCAGCAATTAAATATGTGAGTGCTGCATGGAATAATTTGCACAAGGACATATCTTGTCTGCTATGCAGGAATGTTCCCAATCAACCATGCTTCTCCTGACCTTTATTTTTCTGTATTTTCTACCACATCATATAAGAGACTCTTGATTTAAAAAAACCAAAACAAACACCTTGTGGGGAGGCATTTCTTCCTTTCTTCAGAGTGCCTCTTTCTTTTGTTCCCTCCAGAGCTCTCACTTCATTTCTGCTGTTCCTCGGAGCACAGGCTTACCTCTTTCCTGATCCCCTGGGCTTGTTTTGCCTCTGGGTGTCATGAACACTATTAATTGTGGGGTTTTTCTTCCATCTTAAGTCTGTCTCTTCAAGTGGTTTACCTTCATTTACCTGTTCGAGTGATGGATTTTTCTCACCTTTTATTACTTAGTGCTTTTTCTTCATTCTCTAAAACCAACTTCTCCCTTGCCGTGTGGCTGTTATATGCCATTACAGGAGCATTCATTCTTTCTTTACTGCTTCTCTCAGCTTTCACAGGGAGCTGAGAGCTCTTTGGGCTTAAACTTGACTCACTTCAGTGCCTTCCTTGATGCTGCCTGTGTACTTGGACACTTTAAGGGAATAAAGTCTCAGTGTGGAGATTACAGCTGTGAAATAATGGCTCTTTTGAAGAACACAAGAATGCTGTTGTCAATCTTTTCAAGGATAAACTGAGCACCTTCTTTTGGGGAGAACCAGGCTCAGCTCAGCACAGAGGTGGCTGATGCAGGTACCCAGGTTTGGAGGGAAGGGTGCAGCTCCTGGGGGTGTGTTTGTGGGGGGCTGTAAGGTTTGTGTGGGGTCCCTGGAGCAGTGGGAACACCCCACTGGGAGATGCACCTCAGGAAATGGGTGCACAAAGGGCCTGAAGTGTGACCAGCTTTGGTGAAGGGTTCCATAGGAAAAAATATTTTTACTGGGATTTTGACAATTTGAAGCTCCTTCTCATATCCTTTGCCTAATGAACATTCCCCCTTTGCCAGAGTGTGGGAAATCCTGAGTTCACACTATGAAAACCCCTGATAATTATAATTTTTTTCTATTTTTCAATGGTGTCATCCCAGCAGGAGTCAGAGAAAGAGAATTTGTGTGACCTGCCTGTCTTTGACTTTGTGACAGGAACAATGCCATGAGGAAGCTGGTCAGAGGAGCATCACTGCTCTGTCCTTAATTTTCCTGCACAACTGAGGATGATTTAAGAACCAAGGCACAGCCAAGACCTTTCCTCCTCCTGTGCTCATCAAGCAATCAGTGCCTCATCACACCTCAGCTTCAAACACCTCATTTGCATCTGGCTGACCTGGACTGCCCTCCCTGGATGGGAAGATGAAGAGGTGGAAGTGTCAAAGATTGGGATTTTATGGGTGAGTTGTGAAATAGTGGCTGGTGCAGGCTGGTTCTGTGGAAACATCGTGTGCTGCGCCATGGAGGATGAGAGTAAATGGATTAAACAGGAGATAAAAAGGGCAAGGCACCTGGTTAGCTGCTGTTGAAGAAAATGTTGGGGAAAAAAAATACATGTAAGAAATATGTCAGAGATGGTCATTAACTGCCCTGCAGGGTCAGAGCTCCTTTAGTAATTGGCCATGTAGTGAATACTAGAAATGATTTTAAAAGTTCCTAAGTGACTGAGGGCTTTTAGTGAATGGTTGGGGGAAACAAAGGAATACTGTTTCTGGCAGAACTTTTATTATAATTTAAGCATCATCCTCTTTCTGAGATAACAGCTGCTTTGAATAAACTGAAATATCTTCTCCATTAGCTCTGGCAGGAGCTGGATAAAGCTCTCATTCAGGTAAACTTTAACATATGTCTGTAGAATAATAAATTTAATGAGAGTCATCAAACGTATTGTATGAGTAAGGATTGTGCTTAGGGCAAGAAGAAAGAGTAATTAGGAGTGGACAAAACATGAATTATAGTGGGGAAATTATAATTTATGGTGGTTTAGGGGGGATATTTAACTAAGCTGAGATAAAAATCTACCTTGGTTGCAGGCTAAGCTTTAAAACAGAATTCTACTAGAGCAAATGTAGTAGTCCTGGGCTCTAGACAGACCTTTGGATACAAGTTTACCTCTGGTTTGAGAAAGCTCAGGGCTTGAGCAGCATTTTATGGCTTTGCTCTTGACCCTGGGGCTATAAATGCTCCTGTAAAATTAATGCTAAAGTTATAGCTTCTACAAATTTCTAAGAGTTCCCATGGAGAAAGGTCCACCTGGACTTTGGGGACAGTTTCTCAGAGCAGAACATTTCAAGGTGCCATTAAACTGCATTCAAACGCCCTTTTATTGGGGCAAAAATTTCACAGCCTGGTCTATCAGCCTGACACGTTCTTTGAGAAGAGACAAACTTTACAAGCCACTTTAAAAATAATTTCACTGCCAGGTTTGCAGCTCTGAGAACATTAATAAACTGAAATGGCTTTTCACCCTGCAGTAGCTGCTAAGTAATACTGATTGTCTGTAGGCAGACTAATGAAACCAGCTGTTAACAACCTAATGAGAATTTTTACCAGCCCTCTGCTCCACAGACACATCCCTTTTCTGTCCCTGATTTTCCTGCACCCGGTGTTCCCCAGAGAAATTTAGTGTTGTTTGATGTTCAGGTAAAAACTGCTTTATTTTGTAGGAGTGGTGATGCTTCACCTGGGCTGCTGCCATGCTGGGGTCACATCACAAAGTCCAGTTTCTACAGGAGCTGGGCAGCATGGAGAGCTTTGATAGCACAGCATGGCAAAGCTGGAGTGGAGGATTCTGGTTTAGTGTGCCCCTCAGTGGCAGACAGCATCAGTAATTGATAAATCTTGATTTCAAAGGTAAGGTGTTGCTGTTTTGGCTCTAACCTTAGGTTGCTTTCCACACAGTTTTCCCTGGCACTTAAGATACTGTTTTTTTCTTGCTTTCAGTACTCTGTCATTCCAGATGACCTTTAAAGGTCCCTTCCAACTCAAACCATTCCATAATTCTTTGGATACATGATGAATAGCAACATGTATTTTACCCTTATTATGGATGATATTACACCATGTCTGGCCTTTTGGGGCTCTTTCTTCTCCAGGTCCTTGTGACTACACTCACTCCTATATGCTCTTAATTTTTTCTGTTGCTTACCAGTGAGCATTTTCAGTTCTGCCACCCATGTTTAGAGCAAGTTTTCTGTGACTCACTGCACCAGACACCAGGTCAGTTCAAAGAGCATTAGGAAGTATCCAGCTGTATTTCCCCTTCTTCCCTCTGTGTACATGCTGCTGTTTTGAGCACTCTGGCTTTCTGAGCTCCCTCACATGTCTTGATCCTTTTCTGGATACCCAGAGGGATATCAGGATTAAATCCCATCTCTGAGGTCTGGCTTTTGAAGAGCCTCAGTCATCCTCTCCCACTCATCTCATCCCAGCCTTGATGGAAATATGCCTTCATGGGATTGTTGTTCAGCTTTGGGGCATTCTGGCACTGCTGTTCAGTGAAAGTTTTTGAGACTTTGAAAGGTTTCCTGGTGCAGCAATGACAATCCTCAATCCTAATTCTTGATGCTTGCAGTTGCCTGAGTTGTGAAACCTCCTGAAAAACATTGTTTGTTCTTTTCTCCTTGACTTTTCCTTGACTGTTTTCATCAACAGATTAGGAGGTTTGGGGATATCTTTTCAAAGGGAATTTCAATTAATCTCCTGTCTGGCATTTCAAAGGGGAACAGTGGTTTGGGTTTTTTTTTAACCAGCACCTGCTTACCATCCAATTAGCTAACTGCCTTTAATTAACCATAATATATTCCAGGAGAGCAAAATAACAAGGGAACAAAATCAAGTGGTGACAACTCTGTGACTGAACCTGGTGCAGGATTCTGGGCAGCCCTGTAACCCTTTGCTGGCCACTTTGAGCTCTGCCATGCAGTGCCTTGGGTTTCTGGGGAGGGAAAAGCATCCAGTCACTCAGCTCCAGGTTCACATCTGCAAATCCAGAGGCCAGTGGGTATTTCTGTCTGTGGGATTTGCACACTGGATGCCCCATAGGATTCTGGTTGTGAGCTTTCCTCAAAAACGTGGTGAGATGAGGTGTGCAGGACTCATTTCTTCAGAAGAGCAGGAGAAACCTCTGAAGGCCTCCCCTAAAGGGCCTCCTTACCCAGCAGTCTGACACAGATTTACTTCTGAAGAGCTTTGTAATTTGTCCTTATTATGTTCTATGTGTGATTTAATGAAAGCCTTTTTCTCTTCTGTAATTGAGCTCTTAATCTCATCTGAAAAGCAGAGCACAATCCTTTCAGAGATGGTGTTTGAGTAACAGCCTGTGTTTCCTCTGCTGTGGTGCTGCTCATGGAGCTGCTCACTCCTGATTTAAGAACAGAAAATAAACAGATTTCTCTGAGTCAAAAATACATCAGTGATGCCACACAGAGTAGGTTTGAATAGAAACCTCTTTTTTCTATTGGGCAAGAGATCTTTCAAGCAAGATCTTTCCTGGTTCTGCAAAGAATATGAAGGAGTGAGTTTTCCTTAGTGAGCACCTGAGGCCTCATGCAGGTGATGCTCAAAAAATGGCACATGGGCCATGGCAGCTGTCAGCAAAACAACTGACTCTGGGTAGGTAAAAGTTGGCAGGAGATAAGAGTGGAAAGTCAAAACAACAGGATGCTGAAAAACTTGTAAGAGGAATAATGACTTCGGTGACAATCCCTCCATCTTAAAGCTTCAAAAAGCATTTTTACAAAAATCCACAAAAATGTCCCGATTATGATCAGTCTGATCTCCCTAAATAGCATTTTACAATCAGAATTAGGAGTTGAGAGACACTAAAGAAGGCTTAGCAGAGGATTTTTCATTGTGACCTTAGTACATATTTTTTACTGTGCTGTAGTTTGGAAGGAGACCCCAAGATCCAGCTCAGCCAGGGGAGACCCTGTTGATCTAAACACTCCCCACGCCTGCTGTGGGACTGACCCAGTACCAGAATCTGTAGGGAACTGGGTAAAATACTTCCCACTAGAAAACACTTGAAGCTTGATCCACAGTTCCCAGTTCAGACCACAGGCAGTGCTGGCAGTGACCAGTTTGCTGCCTGCTCTGTGCAGAGCTGGTGGCTGTGAGTGGCAGAGCTGTGGGGTGAACAGGCTGGTGGCTTTTTGGGGCACTCAGAACCTTCCATCTCTACTGCTTTGTCCCCACTAGAGAGTGGATTTTCCCAGAGAAATACCTGGAGAGTGGGAAGGATGAAGAGCAAATCATTCCCTGCCAGTGGATGCTGTGCTTGTTGCAAACACGTGAGTTACATCTGGTAGGAGTCCTTGCTGTCAACCCTCAGGGATTCCAGGCTGAGATCAGCTCAGTTCTGTCATTTGCCAGGGGAATGAGGATCAGACTCTGCACCACACCTCCAGAGCTGGGGACGAGTGGGTTGAATCACATCCAGAGCCAGAATGAGGAATGGGCAGTGTTTTGTCTTGCCATGCACAGCAGATATCCTAATTTAAAGCTGTGCTGTCTTCCCAGATTCTGCTTCTTCCTCTGAGAAGACCCATCCATTTTGATCCTGTTCCTTTCCACCCATCCCTCTAAAGATCTCCATTACTGGAGTAATTGGCACTATTGGATCAACCTTTGATGTGATGAGCAGTGGATTTTTGTAGTCAACATGCCAATTTAAAGGGCCACAAATAAAAGATCAATTACTTCTTTCCTGGAGAAGAAATTAAGGTAAAATCTTTCAATGTAATGGGCTGAGTGTACAAAGCTAAAGAGGTAGAAGATTTAAATGAGACTGTCTCCTGAGAGGAGTCAATTTGTCAATTTAGAGAGAATATGCTTTCACCTTTGAAGCAGTCAGGTACCAAAATGATGCCACTTGGAGTAGGCAGGGCTGGGAATTGCTCCCATAGGCTTTGACAGATCTGTTCACACAAGAGCCCTGGAAGCAGGGCCTGGAGAGACAGCTGGTCAAGGGCAATGTCTCTGCCTGATTTTACAGCATGTTTAACAGAGCTTTCCCTTCTCTTTGCAGCCCTGTGTGTGGTGTCCTGGGTGGGACCATCCTGCCACACGCTGCCTGCCCGGTGGCACCGGGGTGGCTTTGCACCAGGCCCCTGGGCCTGCAAGGCCCCTGTGCCCTCAGCCAGAACTGTGACAGGTTAGAGGGAATTTAATGAGTTCTCAGCAGCATCAAAGGCCCTGTGAGAAGTAATTAGTGCTGTGAGGTGAAATTAGAGGGTTTAATGCTTTTTGGCAGAGGATCAGGTGCTGCTGTACAAACTCCCACCCAGAGTGTGGCAGCCCAAGGCATCAGGCAGAGGGGATGAGGTCCCACGCGGCTTTTTGTCCAAAATCAGCCTAAACCACCTTCCCTCCTAATGCAAATAACTTCTTTTTGGTGCCTTCTTCCAGAAACAGGGAAAAAATTGAGAGAGGGGGACCACCAGCCCTGAAATGCTGAGAAAAAAGAGCTCTGTTCTACAGGGATGCTGTGGAGGGGGCTGGAGTCAGCGTGTGCCAACTGGCGAGTCCCTCCTGCAACTGCTAACGTGCTCCTGATTTTATTTAATTAATTAGCAGCGGGGGGAGAATGTGTAATCAGGGCTGTGCTGCTGGAGTAACAGGAAACAAGACGTTCTCTGGGTGCTGGAGCTGCTCTCAGGTACTCATGGCTGTGCTCACCAAGGTAACAGGGCAGTGACTCAGAGGAGGAGCAGCTGCTGGCACCCTGCCAGCCCAGCACTTGGATTTTGCTGCTCCCAAGGTCCCTGCAGCAGCTTTCCAACCAGGAATGGTGTGGAAAAGGGTGCTGAGCCCATGGGATGTGATGAGATGAATTTTCCACATTGCAATGTAAAATACTTTCTTCCTTTTCAGTTTCAGGGAAATTATCCATTATTTGATTTCTGGTACCTCTTAGTTTGGGTAATTCCTGCTAGTCCCCTTCATGTTCCCTTGAATACTAAAAAGAGGCTAATACTAAATACTTGACAGAATCAGAAAAAGGTTTGGGGATATTTGAAAACCATCATGAAACCATCATATATTGCTGCCCTCCCTTAATTAAAGTTTCTTCCTTTTTATTTTATATTTTTTGGGGTGATCTTTTCACCTCTTTTTTTTTTTTCCTCTAACTGTGCTGCTGCTATCTCACTGCCAAGCTCACAAAGGAACCCCAAGAAATCAGCCAGCCAAGCAGATAAGAAATCAGATATTGTAGAGCACAAAGGTTTAGTAAATACAGAGAGCTTGGGAAAAAAAAAGGATTTGCAAAATGGTGGGAAGCTGCTAAGGTTAAAAGAAAAGGGATTTGGGATGGGATTACAAAGGGGAAACCCTTTTCTGAAGAGAAATAAAATACCTTGTGCTCTAAAAATATTTTAATTAATTCAGGGCAATTATAGAGAAGGAATAAGAATTTGCATTAGGTAAATGGGAAACCCTTACAGCCAGTGGACTCTGTTCAGAGCCCATTGCAAAGCTGTGCCTGGTGCATTTAGGCTCTGATTTTCCCATTGTTTTTTGGTCTCTTTCACCTGAGGAATAACAGGGAAGATCTCTGACCCAGAAAGCATTTAACAAGCTGTGGTAGGTAGGACTTGCAGGGTCCAGCTGGCTGCTGACCCTCATGGTGGCTTTCCTCCCCATGTCTGTGGAACTGAGCTTCTTTCTGGCCTGTTAGAGAAGAGCCAATCTTTAATGAAAACTCAGTTACTCCAGCCTCATTAGCCCGGATCGTATTTCACTGTTCCCTGGAACGCAGGCAGAGGTGGGACTTGTGCTTGCTTCATTACACAGGCAGAGGTGGGACTTGTGCTTGCTTCATTACAAATGCAAAATGCCACCGGGTGGTCGCTCTCGGGAACAGACAGTGCCTTACACTCCAGCGTTTGTTCTCGTGGAATGCAAAACCCTCCCCCAGATCCATCCCAATGACTCCATCAGCCACCCCAGACAGGGCAGGTCTCTGCCCACCCTTTGCCCTGGCAGTGCTGATCCCTCCTGGTGATGCCCTCCCCTTCTCCTGGCAGCGTGGGGGGGATGCAGAGCTGGACTCAGGGAACCACAGGGCTTGAGGGTTCCTGTGTCCTGGCATTGTGTTGATAAAAATTAATGAACCATGTAGCTCTTGTCTCTCAATTGTTGTACTCTGGCTGCTTGCTGGAATTGGTAGAGGATGTGGAGCTGCTGGAGTCAGTCCAAAGGAGGCTGTGAAAATGCTCAAAGGGCTGGAGCGGCTGGGACTGTTCGGTTTGGAGAAGAGAAAGCTCCAGGGAGATCTTTGAGCTCCTTCCAATGCCTGAAGGTGCTTGAGGAGACCTGGAGAGGGACTTTGGACAAGGGTCTAAAGTGACAGAACAAGGCGGAGTGGGTTCAGCCTGACAGAGGACAGGTTTAGATGGATATCGGGAGGAAATTATTTTCTGTGAGGGCAGTAAGGCCCTGGTACAGGCTGCCAAGAAAAGCTGTGGCTGCCCCATCCCTGGAGGTGTTCCAGGCCAGTTGCACAGTGCTTGGATGAACCTGGGATAATGGAAGGCAGGGGGGATGGAATGAGATGGTCATTCAGTTCCTTACTAACACAAACTGTTCTAGAATTCTATGACTGGGCTGCTGAACCCAGCCAAAAGAAGAGCTACATTGCTGAGGTTAAGTGAAGAAGGGGATTAAAACCACCTGTGTTTGCACTTTCAGTCCCTTCCAACATCAATTAAGATTGTTCTGATAAAGACCCGGGCAGTGCTCAAACAGCTGCTGAAGTTGTTCCCAGCTGTATCTCTGGGTAGGATCACAAAGGAGCCTTTGTTGTTCTTCAGTCCTGGCTGAAATTTAAATCTCAGCAGTGCAGCTCAGAGGGTGACATGTGCTGGCACTGGGGCCACTGGGTGGGACTTGTTTTCAGAAAAATGGGAGATGCAGAGGAGAGGTTCCTGAATACAGTAACTCTGCCTACACCCAGAAGTGAGGTATCTGCCCAGGGATTTCATATTCACCGACTGAGAGGGAAATCTAATCAGGGCTTGCTAATTTTCATGAAGTCAAACACCTGGGATTCACTTCAGACTCGCATTTTCCTGGAATAATTCAATACAAACGTTGTATATTTGTACACAGGCACTTGACTTTTCTGTTGTTTGATGAGAGTACAATTTGTCTTCCTCTTGTGGTTCCTGCAATCCTTCCTCTCCTGTGGTTTTCAGTTGAATTACCAACCTCTACCCCAGGAATATTCATCTGTTGTGTTTTGGATATTGTTGTTCTTCAAAGGAAAGCAAACAATGCCAGTTTAAGCCATCCCTCTTCCTAGGCACATTTTATTGGAACCAAGTCCTGCCTCAAACCAGAATCCAGTCTCTTCTCCATTGTTGTGTACCTCTATTATTTTTCTCATCGTTGCTTTTCCATTTCTTATTACTATGCAGCTCTCAGTCTTGAGCAACATCATTCAGAATTACACAGAATTCACATACTGGTGCATTTCTATTCATATCTGCTTGTTACCTAATCCCAACCAGCTCTCTGTTGAACATCTGCTTTTACCTGGGCTGACAGGTGTATTTTTTAGCTGCAAATATTGCAAATCAGGGGTGCAGAATTTTTCTTACTCTGTGAATCTGATCAAGGTCCTTTTCCAATGTGTCACTGAACAATGAATTCTCCCTTTCTCCCAACAACCTCCAGTGCTGTTTTTGGCTAAGATAAACCACACAGTGCTGTTTGGAGTCACTCCCCATCTGTTTTTCCATCTCACCCAGTGGCTGGGGTAGGATGGTTGGTTGGGTTGTGCAGACAGTGCACTGCACCTTCCCCTGCTGGTGCCCAGCCTGGATCATGGCACGTTGGATCCATGGGATCCATCCTTTGCCATGCTATGTGATCCTCCATGCAGTAGGGATAAAAAGCCCAGCACTGGGGAACCCCAGGTGCTGCAGCAGTGATATTTTTGGGAGAAACACAGAGCTGTGCATGGCCAGCTTGATGTCTGCGCTGGTGTGAGCACCAGGCCTGATGTGCTGAGCCCAGTGCTCACCCTGGCTGGGACACTGAGTCAAGGAGCTTTGCAAGAATTGTTCAGCTTGAAAAAGCTCTCAAAGTTCATGGAGTCCAACCATTCCCCCAGCACTGCCAAGCTCACCACTAAACTATGTCCTCAGCTGCCACATCCTTGCTTCTTTTAAATATCCCTAGAGATGGTGACTCCAGTGCCCTGGGCAGCCTGTGCAAGTGCTGGACAATCCTTTTGGTGAGGAAATTTTCTTAATATCCACTCTAAGCCTCCACTGGTGCAATTTGGGGCCGTTTCCTCTTGTCCTGTACCTGGGAGAAGACACTGTGCACACACACACACACACAGGGACAGATGAGCAGGGGAATGGAAATTCCCTTGGACTCCTCAAGCAGAAAATCATGTGGAGGATCCTTCTTTTTGCACAGCAGGTGAAAACTGAAGCAGTGACATGTATCCTAACTATGGAGGTGGGGGTAGAAAGATGCTTTGAAAGGGGATAAAACTTGCTGCCTGGCTTTCCTCTGTGAGCAAGTCCAATTTCTTTCTCTCTCTTTTTTTATTCTTTTGGTGCTGTGTTATTCCTCCGTGGGCAGGAGGCTGCAGGCATTTCAATTTTCTTCAAGTCCTTGTTTCAAAAAGGGCCCAAAATATGTTCTCTTCTCAGAGGCAGTAAACAGCAAGTGCACAATACAGCTTCTCTAAGCCTCTCTTCTCCTGTCTCAGGGAGAAAGGAATTCTCCAAGCCCTGGAGCCTGACTCACTCGCTGTGTGAGCATGGATTAAGCAGGAATGTTTGAGAATTATTCCTGAATAATTCATGAACCTGAATTAATCATGCATTTTCATGAATTATTCATGAATAACGCATGGAAATGCAAGGTTCATTCATGCTCCAAAAAACCCAAGGCTTTTTCTCTTCTCTTCTGCTCTCTCTCCCTGTAAGAAACAGACCTGAAACAAGCTAAGGAAAAACATAATATATGTATATGGGAAAAGAACAGGAATAATAATGCTGAAACAAAACAACCAGGAAAAAAGAAAGCAAAAGCTCTTTGTTTTTTTTCTTCTTTGCGGTGGGGACAGCAGGTGGGAGCTTTCCAAGCCAGACAAAGGAGACCTGACAAGGACCTGTGGTGAAGGGACAAGCCCAAGGCAAGGAAGTGTCCGGTCACCTCCTCTCCTGGAGCAGGCAGCAGAGACCTGGAGAGACAGGAGACATCTTGCACGACTCAACACCTGGAGCAGTGCTAACCAGGCAAGGAGCAGCTCTGTTGCTGTCAGGATTGTGATCTCTCTCTTTTTTTTCTCTCTCTCTGTTTGTGATTTTGTGTAATTTTGCTGCATTCATAAGGGTAAATGAACAACTGGTTTGGGGAAGGAAGATGAGTGTGTTTTCTTTAAATGTTAAAGGAAAGCCCCTCCAGAGAGCTGTTTGGGCTGGGGTTGTTTGCTGTCTGGAATGTGGAGCTCTGTTTCTGGGAGGCAGAGGGCTTAGCTATGCATTTATCCCAGTTTCTGCTCTGTAGCATTCCCTGTGTTTGGGAGAGGGCTGGGGGCAGCTGCCTGCTGCAGGGAAGGGGATGTGGGGAGACAGGCACTCAGAGATTTTTTGTATGGTGCTTCCTGATGCAAAATCAATGCCAGGGTGTGTATCAGTCAGGAGAAACGGGTTGGAGAGAAGCAGGTGTGAGACTGTGCCAGCAGGGCAGACTGGCAGGTTTGGGGAGAGTTATGATTCCTGCAGGGAGCTTTGCTGCAGCTGATGGTGGCTGAGATAGGGATGGAGAAAGTTCTCCAGAGTGAACTTGGACCTTCCAAGTGAGAGGAGTCAAATCCAGGCAAGACTTGAATGGGGGTGTGGAGATAAAACAAAAAACTGGAATAAATTGGGTCCTAGCTGCCTTTTCAGCTCCAACTCTCTGCCTGCCCCAGCTCCCTCCCATCTTCTTTGGACTCTGTAGCCATTCCCCAGCTGGTGCCAGCACATGGGCTCAGCCCTGTCTCCAGAACCCTTCTGCCAAATCCTGCTGCCAAGCAGAGCAGGCAGGACTGGGGTGATGCTGCCAGGGCCCTTAGGAGCTGGAAGGAAACTGCTCCTGAGCTCAGCAGCCCTCAGCTGCTCCTCTGGCACGGGAGGTTTTGGAAATCCCCACCAGCCTGGCTCTCCAGTTTCTCCAGTGATTGAAGTCTGCAGCTCCAGGGGCAGAAAGAGAAAGCTCAGTGGGCAGAGCAGTGGGCCAGGACTCAGGATCCAGCTCCTTTCAGCTTTGTTGCTGACTGCCTTAGACATATCCAACACTGGTCTGTGCCTCAGTTTCCCCATGGGTGAAATGAAGGGAATTTTCTGTTCTCCTTATCAAAGCATTTTGATGTTCACTGGGGGAAATAATTGTGCAGGCAAAGGAATGATCATTTCCTAGAATACCCCTGGGTCTTTTAGAGTTTCTTCTCTGCACTGCCTTGATAGCACACAGACACAGCCCTGCACTGGAGCAAACTGCAGTAGATGCACTGAAGTCCTTTGAGGAGAGGAACCAGCCTGTGTCTGCTCAGTGTCTTGTTCAGCATCTGCTCCAAGTGTCAGCTGTGAGGGCTGCCTGAGCCCAGGTGAGACCTGGCATGGCTGTCACTGCAGAGAACACTTGGATGCACTGGAGGCATGTGGTGCTGAGCTCAGCCAGACCCAAGGGAGCCTCCCAGCAAAGGGCTTTAGGATGAGGCAAGCTCAGAGGGGTGAGAATGGGAACAGAGAAATAACTGGCAGAGAAAATGCAGTGCCAAGCATTTTATATCTGCAGGTTGTGCTGCCCTGGGTAAAGCACAGCTTGTGAACACTCCCACCCACAGGAGAGCCCAAACCCCTGTGGTGACATTGCCATGCTGTCCCTCTGCTCCAGGTGGGCAGCCCTGATGTCAGGCAAGCTGTACGTGCTCATCAGCTGGCCCGACGGCAACCGGGTCATCAGCATGGAGAACATCAAGGAGCCCCGCAAGCCCTTCCACCTCTACAGCGTGGGGGAGCAGGTCCTGGCCCGCTGCCCTGGCTTCAGTGGGCTCTACTGGGGTGTGGTGGAAGGCATCAGTGGTAAGTGACACCCCCCTGGCCTGGGTTTGCAATTTGGGGCTGCTCAGAAGCAAGAAGGAGTTCAGTGCTGAAAGATCTTCTCTTGCTACAGAGCATAAAGGTATTTTGGAGAAGAAGCTGCTGGAAGATCGACAGCTCCTGGAGAAGTTAAGTGAGTCAGGGCATTTGACACTGCACCTTCCTACTTCCATGGGGCTGTTTGGATAGGAGGATGGTGAGCATGTTGTAGTGGCATTATAAATTTCACATCACTGCAATCAGTGTACAGAGCACTGAGTGGGAGTGGAAGGTACACACATTGCTGCCCCACTGCACATCCTGAGCCTCTCCCTTCCTTTCAGAAGAAGAGCCAGCTGTCCACAGCATGATGCCATCCCCACCAAAGAAATCCAGGAAAACCTTTCCAAAATGGACCCCAGGGAATGCATCCAGGAAACACCCCAGTGACAGGACCTGTCCTGCAAAGCCTCTGCTGAGGGTGGCAGAGGCCAGCCTGCCCCACGATGCCAGCAGCTCCTCCATCCTCAAGGACAGGCGTGTCCTGGGAAGCATGGCAGGGAGCCCCTGCTCGCTGGCAGCTCCCCCCCAGCCAGCCAGTGCCTTCACACCTCCATCCTCCTTCATCACCATGGCCATGCCAGGGCCACGCACTTCCCAGAGTGAAGAGGACAGGGCTGGTCCAGCTGCCAGAGGTAACCTTGGGTTCTGGCCCTGCTGCCTGGTCCTGAGGGTGACAGGGTGGGATGGGGACTTGCAGGGCAGCCAGAAAACATCTGCTTTGCTCTAGGGATGTATGGGCTTTGTCTCAGGGCTACAGAGGTTAGAGATGGCATTTCCTGCTCCTTTCCACCTGGGAGATCTGTTCCAGGAGGGGTGTCTAAAGGGAGATGCAGTGTATGGCCTCTGCTCTGTCTCCTGGGGTGACAGTTCTCCTCTCCCCCCAAACCAAAAGACAATCTGAATGAATGCCTGCCTGAATAACTGAAATTCCCAAAAGCCCTGTGTCTCCATTAGTGAAACCTTCTAGATTTGCCTATTTCCCCATTTTTTCCACCCACTTCTATACCCATTAAATGCACTTATGAAAATGTGCTAGTGTCTTATTTATCTGCTGACTAACAGCAGCATCCAGAGACAAGTTGGCTCTGCTTGCCTTGCCCCCACCATATCATTTGCACTGGGAACAGAAGCCCTTGAGATGCCACCTTTTGCTAATGGCAAATCTCCATTGATCAGTCCTGGAGAGCCTGTCTGGATCACTGTTGTGCAAATGGAATAATGTGTTGCCATGCAATCTAGCAGGGGATTTCAACAACTGATTCTTCAGCTTGTCTCCCACCCCTGCAGCAGATTATGTTGCCCTACCAATGAAGAGGAAGTCAGATGGCATCTTGTCCCCGTGCCAGCAGCAGATCTGTGTGAACAGGTAACACCTGAAAGCATAGTGAGGAGCCTGAATGTTTCACACCACACATATTGATTTCTGTCCACTCTGTCTCTATTCTCTGCCAGTGTTTGCTTTGAGTGGATGCTCGTGGAGGTTAAACCCAAAGCACAGAAGATAACAGGAGTTTGTGTGGGCACATACAGCAAAAAAATGAGCCTGCCCTGAAGTCCTGATTCCATGGTGGGTCAGTGGGAGGTCCCCCATATCTGTGTGCCAGGAGGATGCACAGGAGTTTGTTCACATGAAGAACCCCTCGTATTCCCTCTCAGTCTATTTTATTCTTGTTGCAAATGAAACCAGAATTGACTTTGCTTTGCATTCCAGATAATTCTCTTCGGGAATGAATTTGAAGATGAGCTGTTTGTGGCAGTGCTGTTTAACTTCCTTGTTTCTTCCAGCCATGAGGAGCAAAAGATTGATGCTTTGCAAGAGATGGATGGCTTTGAGAGGGCTCACAAAAATTTCAGTCCTGCTGAGGTGGAAAGGTAATTAGCAAAAGAAGGCACTGTGTTCTCCTCCTCACTACAAAAGTGAGCAGTGAGATCACAGATGGGTGACAAAGTGGGACAATTTTAAGCTCCAAAGTTGCTGAGTCTCTTTACAATTGAGCCAGGTGTTTCTGGTTGTAGGGCTTGGATTTAGAGATGCAAGAAAGCTCTAAAACAATGCAGAAACTACAAAGCTCTTGCCTATAACAATCAAAACATGGTTGTGTGTTTCTTGTTTTATTGCTCATACTTTGATGGCCAGTATCCAGTGATAAAGTGATGCTAGGGACAGTTTTCTTGCAAAGAAATGGGTACCAAAAAATTCAAGTTATGGTTCTTGTATTGTCATTTCCCACAAGTCTGTTGTTTAATACCACAAATATGTGTGTCCTGGGACTTGCAAGACAGGCTTTATGTCCTTCCTTACAACTGAGAAGAAAATTGACCATCAAAGTCTCCATGTATGCAGGCCCAGGGGGAGTTGAGGGTTAAACTGAACGTTCCTGAGCACTGAAAAGTCCAGACCATGTTATTTTTCTCTCCTGCCTTATTCCTCACCCAGGAGTCGTTGGAAGGGTTGGTACTCTGCCAGAGGAGTTGTCCTGCCCTGCAGGCATCTAATCACTGCTTGGGTGGAGGAGTGACATCCACAGTGAGGACATGATGTCTTCTTGCCTTTACACAAGCAACTTTAATTTTTCAGGGTGGAGAAGATGGAGCAGCTGGAAAGGATGGTGCTGGACCTCCAGCAGGACGTCCTCTCTCTGAAGAAGAAGGTGCAGAGGCTGGAATCCCGGTCCTTCCAGGAGGAGCCCCACCGACAGCCGTGTGAGGTGGTGGAGCTCTTCAACGGCTACACCAAGGAGCAGCTGAAAGAGACCATCAGGTTTGACCAGAAAATCAGCACAGCCTGCAAGACTCTGCTCTACAAGCTCTTCACCTCTGACTACATCCAGAGCCACTCCATCACGGGGCGCAGGGGCAACACCTTCCGCGAGGCGAAGCCCATGATGGACGAACGCTGCATCAAAATCATCAGGGTGCTGCTGAAGCAGAAGTTTGGGGATCACCTCAGTGACACTGTGATCACAGAGAAGATCCAGAACGTGCAGAAAGCCCTGAGGCAGAAGTTTAAGACAGAGTGTCTCTGAGGTGTGGGAGATTTGGTGTCCCCTCCTGCCATTCCCGTGTGTGTCCCTGAGCAGCTTTCCCAGGAGAGGTGAGCTGAGCAGCTGCTGCTCAGTAGATTTCCCCCAGGGAGCCAGCCCAAGTAAACCATGTGCTAAACACAGCTCAAACACTGCCAAACCTCTGCCTCCATTAACCAAGCAGGAACTGGGCCCAACTTGGCTCAGGTTTTGCACTCTACAAGTTCCTTCCCATCCAGCCTGTGTGCAAACCTCACTGTGGGTGCATGGAATCACCTCTGTGACTCTGATGATGTCCTCAAAGGCTTCAGGGCTGCATGTGGGTCCAAGAATGGCTCAGGAAGATCGCCCTGTTCCACACTGCAGATATGTTGTCTTTAGGATAGGGAATCCAGCTGCCGACAGGCTGTGTCACCCAATGCAGCTTCTCTCTGTCTGCCTCTGGTTGCCTCATTCTGCCTCTGGGACAATATTTACTCTTTCCTCACAGTGAATGTTTTATTTCCAGCACTAACAAAAAGGCAGACTCATTAAAATAATGTCTTAAAACATTCAGAAAAAGATAACTTGGGTTTTTTTCTGTTTATTTTAATGTAGCTATATAGAGGAGTTGTCTTCCCTAACAAAAGCCTGCTGAACAAGAGGAGGGGTCACCCATGGAAATTCCATTAATTTTCCTTTCAAGATCAGATTATTTCCATACAGGAGAAATCCCTAACATTTTTATGACACAAGAGTGAGGGATGGAGGACAAAATATGGCCCAACTTTGCTTTGAAGGTATTTATCTTGTGGACACTGTCACTATTATTTAAATACAGTATTTTTATCCTAGATAAAAAATGCCAAGTACAATCAGTCCCTTTGCTGAGGGACTACAGAGAAGGTCTAGAAAGAGAAATCTTTTCCTAAATAATTCAGAGCTGGAGTGTGGGTGGGTTAAAATTGTTCTAAGTGTTAAAAGAATGAGATGCTGACACCAGTCCAGCACTTAACAGAAGTGCTGCAAAATACCAAACATTCCCTTTTACAGAGGCTTCTCAGACAGGGAATTGGTTTTCTCAGCTTAATTTTTAAATTATTCAGGAAAAGAAATGCCAGTGGGTTTGCATTAATCAAAACATTTGGTTTAATTTATATGTTTTGTTGTGTTTTCAAGTATTTAATTTCTTCACAGTTACATGAGAAATAATAGTGCAAAATGAATGTATTGGAGAAACGAGGAGCTGTTTCGAAAGAAAAAAAAAAGGTGTTATTCTCAGAATTTTCCTCCCCCTTCAGCCTTTTTTTTGAGCTCATCCATTAAAGTGGGGTTGATGCTGTGATGTATTTTGGTTTTGAAGGGAGATAGGCTTGCCAATGTTTCTGGTACTATTTTCATCAGATGTTTCTAACAGTCATGTTAAATTGCAGAAGTAACAACTAAAGACATTCCTTCTGGTTTCCCAGTGCAAATACTTTTCCTAACTATGGTGCAAACACATTGATGATGATTCCTCCTTTGTAGGGACCTTGGTCTGAGCAGCACCTGGAGCAGATCTGCTGTGGTCACTTAGAGCCCAGAGTGCAGCCAGTCCTGGAAAACCCACTGGAACTGAGCAGAACTGCCCCAAAACCTCCTCAGTGCAGAAGCACACCTTGAAATACACCAGCCCTGCCAGAAACCTGGCACCTTAGGCTGCAGTCACTGCTCAGGGAAATGCCCCAGGTGATGTTTTTAATGTTAACTTATCAAAGAGAAGATCAAGGAGGCACAATCAGCCTTATCCTGCAGAACCTCAAACTCACCTTCCAGCCCCTGTCATGGGCAGGGACACCTTCCACTATTCCAGGCTGCTCCAAGCCCTGCCCAACCAGGCCTTGGACACTTCCAGGGATGGGGCAGCCACAGCTTCTCTTGGCACCCTGTGCCAGGGCCTCTCTCAATCTTTCCTCCCTGATGTTCATCACATCCCTCACCAAGCTGCAGCCTGGAAAGCCAATTCATGAATGTTATTTATTAAAATAAATGCTGCTGCTGTCCTCCCCTTCTGAGCCCCCTCCGAGGAGCTTCAGATCATTACTGTGAGCAAAGGGAGAAAAAAGAGCCAGGCATGGACCTGCTGCGGGGTGCCACGGCTCCTGAAACACGCGGCTCTGATCAGCTCCCCTAGAAGCAGATGAGCTGGGTGACCTTTCTGCTTGAAAAACCCTGCTTGAAAAACCCTTCAGTGGCTCCCTCAGAGGTGACTTCCCAGCCTAAGACACTTGCTGGTGTTCAGGAGTGCTCCTGGTTAGTGGGCTGATGGATGCTCAGCATCTCCGTGGGCAGCACAGCCACAGCACTAATGAGCCAGCGCTCAAATGGGCCCTTCTCGGCTGTAAAAGTTGTCCTCAGATACTCTCAAAGGCTTTGATATGGCAGAGAGGCTTGAAGAATGGCAATGCAGGTGGCTTTTTGTCAAATTTCATTTTTGAAAGTGTTTGTGAGCCAGAGGCAGCGTTTGCAGGCTAATTGGGAGCACGGGCAGCCGCTGGATCAAACGTCAGCGCCAGGACGCCGGTGCTCTCACCTCCCTGGACTCTCCAGCTCTGGCTCATCAGCCTCCAGAGGGAGAGGATCACACAGCACTGGCATGTGGCATTCCCCAGGGATGCAGGGGCCAGGGCAGATAGAGGAGGAGGAAGGTTTGTGCCAGAACTGCTTCACTCAAGGATGTTCAAAGCTGTGTCTCTTTCTAAGCAATGAAGGGCAGCTCCATTGAATGGAATTAACTTCCCATTTTAAATGAATTACCTGGAAAAAGTGGACAGCACTTGCTGTTGGGATTAATTACTCTGCTGAACCTGCAGCATCTTGTTAAAAATGGTGCTCCTGCTCAGCTTCTGGGTGAGGTGGGTGCAGGAGGGTGTGGACAGCGAAAATGAGGGTCAAAACTCAGAGGAGGTCTCTTGCATTTGGTTGAAAAGCAGGAGAAATGGTGCCTGTTGACACTTGCAAAAACAGAACTTGAATGGAGCATCCAGAGCTCTCTCCCTCCAGGAGGAGCTGGAGCAGCAGGGCTGACCTCAAGTTGGATTCAATTGGGATGTGCAGGCACCTCAATGAGCTGTGGGGCTCTCTGAGGGCCCTTGGTCCCCAGCACCCCAAAACTGCAGTGGGGCCCTGCCACACCTCCCACACCTGGGTACACCTCTGCTGTTTCCTTAGGAACCAGCTGAAAGCTGCATGTTGCTCACTGGCAGCAATACACAGGTTTTCAGGGAAAGGTGGGAACCTTTCCAGCCTGATCTGTATCAACCTTTACATTTTCAGCTGGGCCAACATGAGGCTTCTGAAATTTCAGAGAAATCATAGAATTGTTTGAGTTGGAAGAGACCACTAAAGGTCTTCTAGTTTCACCCCCCTGCAAGGAGCAGGGACATCAGGTTGTTCAAAGCCCCATCCAACCTGACTGTGGCTGTTTCCAGGGATGGTTCATCAACAAGTTCTCTGGACAACCCGTGCCAGTGTTTAAAAAACAAAAAATCCAGTTGTAGAGGTGCTGCTGGCAGCATGATTTATTGTGGGGAAAAAATCCCCAGCCCAAACAAGAGGGAGATTCTTTGGTCTTTAACTCATTTTATTTAAAATTAATTTCCTTGACCCTGCCAGAGGGGTTCCATGTTCAGCACAGGCAGATTTTAATTTTCCCATTATGTGGTCTGTGGAGGATTTTATTAAGAGTTGGTTAATTGAGAAAGGCCATACTGATTTAATGCCGCTGGTTAAGCTTGAAAGGGAGGTCAGCAGTCTCTGATTCAGTGACTGCTGACAGGCAAGAATGCCGGATGGCCTTGCTGCAACATGAGGAAAGGGAGGTGAGATTAGTCCTGAATATCTGCAGAATGTAACAGAAGAATAAGCACAAGAATGTAGAAGTAGGTGTAGTTGCTGATATGTAACTAACCAATCCTGAGCTCAACTTTTGCAATATGTATGAAGCTTATTAAGAACCATATTTAACCCGCCGTATTCGATCAATAAATCGGACTTGGATGAACCAATTGGTGTCTGGGTCTCCTTCCTCCGACAAATGGTGGAGAATGCGGGCAAAGGCAGCATTCTGAACGTTCGCTCTTTTGGATTATAAATTCGCCACGGTCGAGGAAGTTGGGTGAGAGTCCTTGCAGCCGGGACGGTGCCGGATTTTAATAGCACCCTTGAGGATTACAACGGTATCTCAAGTCTCTACATGTCGCCGGGAGCCTGGAAGAGCTGCAACAGCGCGCGCTGATATATAGGTATGGATAGGCAAGCGACATACGACCTATTCTCCTCATATTTAGAAAAGCGAGGAGTAAAAGGGGTAGATTTAAAAAAGGAGTTACCAGGGTTATTAGCTTATGGTCATTCTAAAGGGATTTTTGCTAACCCACATACAGTTCATGAGATAGCAGAGTGGAAAAAGTTTGGGGATATCCTGTGGGATGCAGTGTTAGATGATGATAAGTCAGCAAAGAAATTTGGCAAGTTATGGCGGGTGGTGTATAATACGTTGCTTCAGCAGGTTTCTGAGAGAAAGGCAGCAGAAAGGGCAACAGAAGCTTATAAGAAGAATATAGGGTATGGTCGTGAGGATGATCCCCTGGCACCTTCTGTAACTCAGATACTTATGCCTAAGAGTCCCCAGCAGAGTGGTGTGCAGGATTTTCCTATAAATAGTGTGGAACCGTCTGCACCTTTACTGTTGGGGGAGGAGGGCAGGCTGGATGGTGGAGGTAAGAGCTCGCCTCCGCCGCCAGCTTCAGGCAGGTTGGATGGTGGGGGTGGGAGCAAGCCAGCTTCACCTCCGTCTCCAGCTTTGCCTCCGCCGCTTCCCCCGCGAGAGTCGGCTTCGGTGGGGGGGGGGCCGCTTCCCCCGCGCGAGCCGGCTCCGGCTTCACCCTCGGCTTCGGTGGGGGGGGGGCCGCTTCCCTCGCGTGAGCCGGCTCCGGTTTCACCCTCGGCTTCGGTAGGGGGGGGGCCGCTTCCCCCGCGCGAGCCGGCTCCGGCTTCACCGGCTTTGCCTCCGCCGCTTCCCCAGTATGAGTCAGCTCCGGCGGGGGGGCTGAATCCCCCGCCGGAAACCTCGGTCTCGGTACCGAAATGCCAGCAGCATAGCACCCTTAAAGAGTCAAATCCTATCCCGGGGGCACACAGTGACCTATGGGGGGAGATGGCTAAACAGAGAAGGGAAGCTTGGGCTGCTGTGGCAAAAGAAGTAATGCAAATGGGGGATGGCGAGGCGATGGAAGTAGTTTCTAGTCTTGCATGTCCGGTTACATATACACCACAATATGATGCACAGGGGAACCTTACGCATAATATAGCAGCCTATGAGCCCTTAGACTGGAAGCTGCTAGCTCAATTACGTTCTACAGTTAGTCAGTTTGGAGTAAAAAGTGAACCTGTTAAGCAAATGTTAGATTATCTTTTTAATACTCAGATTTTATGCCCAAATGATTTAAGAGGAATAGTTCGGTTGATATTTACTCAGCATCAGCAGTTACTGTTTAATGCACATTGGCACGCTTTGGTAAATGAGTCAGTTGCTGTACAGCGAGCTCAAGGAGATCCATTACATGGAGTGACAGTAGATGAGCTTATGGGCTTAGGGGCATTTTTGCGTACAGAGGCACAGATGATATCGGGAGCAGATAAGCTTAGAGAGTCTATGCGGTTAGTGCGTGCTGCAATAGATATGGTTAAAGAACCAGGAGGGTTACCGGCTTATATGGGCATTAAACAAGGTAGAGAAGAATCATTTGGGAATTTTATAGACAGGGCAGCTACTGCTATAGATCGGGCTGGTGTCGCAGACTACATGAAGGGGGCGCTATTGAAGCAGTGTGCTCTTCAAAATAGCAATCCAGCAACACAGAGAGTGTTAGCTACTTTGGGGGCAAATTGGACCATTGAGGAAGCATTAGAGCGAATGGCATTAATGCCAACAGCTTCACAGGCATTTATAGTAGATGCAATAAAGGAGCTAGGGTTAGGATTACAAAAGCAAGCAGAGTCTACTCAAAGTCAGGTGTTAGCTGCTCTTGCTCCTCTCCGAAATGGCTCACTGGCGGTCACGCAGAGTTCGAGACCATTCCTCAAGTGCTACAGATGCGGCAGTGAGGGACACACGCGACGAACATGTCGAGCAACCGGGATATGGTGTCACAACTGCCGATCCAGTTCCCACAACTCTACAGCTTGTAGGCGCCGGTCGGGAAACTATCCCAGGAGCGCGCAGCAGGCGAGCCGCGCCCAGACACAAGTAGCCGCCGTGACATCGGAGACACCAGCTGCCGACGCAACATCGCTGCCACCCCCTGTCTGCAACCAGCCACAGAAGGCAGCCTCGGCTTGGACTTATCAGCAGCAGTAGACGTCACATTAATGACGAATCGGCCTGAGAGGATACCAACTGGAGTAAAGGGTCCTCTCATTTTGAATGAACAAAAATGTGGAGCATTGTTATTAGGACGTTCTTCAATAACTATGCTGGGATTATTTGTATTGCCTGGTGTTATCGATGCGGATTATACAGGGGAAATACAAATTATGGTTTACACCCTTTATCCTCCTATTAAAATAACAAAAGGACAACGCATTGCACAATTAATACCACTATCACAAATGACATCTGGTATACCATCATTTACTGGACAAACGTGGGATGAAAAGGGTTTTGGCTCTACTGGTGTTACACTTTTAACTGTGGATTTACAAAATAGACCAAAACAAAAAGTGGAAATTACCCATGGACATCAAAGCATAACCCTTTATGGATTATTGGATACAGGAGCAGATACCAGCATTATCTCTCCAGAAGCATGGCCACAACATTGGCCTCTGTTCCCATCATCAAATATGCTCACCGGAGTAGGAGGATTTACATTAGCAAGTAGATCACCACTTTTGTTAGTGTGTATTGATGATCAACAAGTATCTGCTGTGTTTTCAGTTGTTCAATTACCACCTACAGTTTCTTGTTTAATTGGAAGGGATATTTTAACACAATTGGGAGTGGTGTTAACTAATCATCACCCTTTGGGGTAATTGCCATTGCTTGGACTTTCCCCATTCCACTCACCTGGAAAACGGATACACCGGTGATGGTTAAGCAATGGCCATTAAAAGGGGAGAGTCTTATACATGCCCATGAATTGGTAAAGGAACAATATTCACAGGGACACTTACGACTTTCTACGAGCCCTTGGAATACACCTATTTTTGTTATCAAGAAGAAATCAGGGAAATATCGTTTGATACATGATTTACGGGCTGTAAATGAACAGATGGAACCAATGGGGGCCTTACAGCCTGGTCTTCCAAATCCAGCTATGATCCCAGAACACTGGCCACTTTTAATTATTGATCTAAAGGATTGTTTTTTCACTATTGGGCTGCATCCTGATGATATGAAGAGATTTGCTTTTACTTTACCGGCAATAAATCGTGGAGAGCCAGATAAAAGATTTGAATGGACGACTCTTCCGCAAGGCATGCGTAATTCCCCGATGTTGTGTCAGCTTTATGTTGATGCTGCATTACAGCCACTACGTCGTAAGTGGCCAGCAACTATAATATATCATTACATGGACGACATTTTGTTTGCACAGCAACAACCATTCTCCTCTCTGCAGATTGACAGTATTAGAGATACTCTTTCAGCATATTCGCTTGTTATTGCTGCTGAGAAAATTCAGACCACCACACCATGGAAATATCTGGGATGGACTTTAACGGATCAAAAAGTAATACCTCAAAAATTGGAATTACAATTGGACATTAAAACTTTGCATGATGCACAGAAGTTGCTGGGAGATTTACAGTGGTTAAAACCTATTGTGGGAATACCAAATCATTTATTAGAAACCCTGCGGCCTTTGTTAAAGGGTATTGATCCTACTACTCCTGTACACCTGACAAAGGACCACTATCTTGCCTTGCAACAAATTAGTAATTGTGTACAACAGGGATATGTGTCTCGTCGACAACTCGACTGCCCTATTGACCTTACTATTTGGAATAGCCCTTGCCATTTGCTTGGTGCTCTCTCTCAACAACAGGAGAAAACGGGGGAGATACGAGTTCTGGAATGGTTGTCACCATCACTACAACATAAGAGAACAATATTCTCAAAAATTGAACAATTGGCTGTGTTAGTCAAAAAAGGGCGTCTCAGAATTATTGAAGTGGATGGTCGAGAACCTGCTACCATTAGATTGCCTATGGAGAAAGAGACTTTAGACTGGTACTTGATTAATTCAAAGAACTTGCAGGAAGCATTATTAGCATCACCTGCTAAAGTAGAAACCAGCAAATTAGTGCCTAAAGTTTTGCAATGGATGACAGAATGGAACTGGATTACTCGGCCATTGAGGGAAGAACGCCCTATAGAAGGAGCTATTACAGCTTTTACAGATGCGGGAAAGAAATCAAGGCGTGCTGCTGTCACCTGGCAAGAAAAAGGACAATGGAAGCATCAACTTCTTATAGCAGATCCTGCAGATAGTTTACAAACTTTGGAATTGTTGGCAGTAGTATGGGCAGTGTCTAATTTACAGGAGCCTTTAAATGTGGTCACAGACTCTATGTATGTTGCCGGAGTAGCCAGACGAATAGAGGAAGCAGCAATTAAGGAAGTGAATAATAAACGATTGTATGAACTATTGATACAATTAAGGAAAGCTTTACGAGAAAGAAGTGCAGCGTACTCTGTGATTCATATTAGGAGTCATAAATGGTCTGAAGGTTTAGGAGAAGGGAATGAACGTGCAGACAAATTGGTTACTTTACCCATTGATAACTCTTGTCCTATTGACAAGCATACATTGGCCAGAGAAGCACATAGCAGATATCATCAAAATGCAAGAGGGCTTGCAAAACATTTTGAACTGAGTTTATCAGAAGCTAAAGCCATTGTTAGAGCATGTCCAATATGTAGTTATCATAATGAAGGAATAGGTTTAGGCGTGGGAGTTAATCCTCGAGGTTTGGAAATAAATGAAAAATGGCAAATGGATGTTACACAGGTACCTAGATTTGGTAAAGTTAAGTACGTGCATGTCACTGTAGATACGTATAGTCACTACATATGGGCTACGGCTCAGGCAGGACAAAAAGCTACACATGTTATTAGACACCTGTTAAGTTGCTTTGCTGTTATGGGAGTTCCAAGAAGCATCAAAACAGATAATGGTCGAGCTTATGTGTGTGCTAGGGTCCAGAAATTCTTAAATCGGTGGTCCATTAAGCATGTGACAGGTATTCCACACTCTTCTACTGGACAGGCAATAGTGGAAAGAGCAAACGGTACCCTTAAACGGTATATTGAGAAGCATCAAGACTTAACAGACTCACAATCATGTTTGGCTAAGGTTCTGTATGTGATCAATCATTTATGTATTTTTGGAGAAGATGATACCCCTCCTGCGATTAAACATCATCCAAGGTCAGGTCAGAAAAATACTGAGGAGACAGAGGTCTGGGTTAGGTATAAGAACCCGAGTACAGGATTATGGGAAAAACCTGCGAAAGTATTATATTGGGGTCGGGGGTATCTTTGTGTTTCCTCACCTACAGGGCCTTTGTGGGTGCCTGCTAAGTGGACTAAACCTGTTTTTGATGCAGCCTCTAGTGGATCGCCTCACAGAGGAGGACAGGGAGCGACTGAGGGAGAAACTGCCTCTAGTCCTACAACCGCTGCTGCTACAGCTGAAGGGACACTCGAAAGTGTTGGACAGAGCACTGACATGTCACTATCGGACGGCCCAGGAGTTGATTGGTTTTATTGACTCATTATCAACTTTTCGTTTAACAAATCCAGCAAAGGAACATTGCCTTGACTGTTATGATCCACATTGTGCTGCCTGGATAGCTCTACGTTGTGGGGGCTGTGATAATACTTTTTGGATAGAACAATCATTATTACGGGATTTATGGTGTCATACTTGCGAGCACGAGCACACGTGGGGTAAAAACTGGCAAGATGAATTAAGGAGACAAACGGGACTAAATGCGTATGTCGCTTTAAATCTTTATGAGTCTCCTGAACAAAAAATTCTTGCTTATTATCGTTGGGAAGTACAATGTGTTGTAAGTAGAATTAAGGTTCAAAGTAAATCACGTATAATCTCTGTAAGGTGTAGAAAATTAGTACCTTTAACACAACGTTCTATTGTAGGGCCCTTCAGGGGGAATCCTGAAAGAGCATTAGATCATTGCATTGAAAAATTACAAAAATTAAGTTTGAAAGTGACGGGACCAGTGAAATTAGGAGCAGCAAAACTGAAAACTGATAAGAAAAAGAAGGCTAGAAAGGGAACAACCTCTTCTAAATAAGGCTAATTAGTTTTCTATGATTAGGACAATTTTACAGTTGTGGGACCCTCGGGAGGATACAGTTATTGAAGAAGATAACGAGCAGGAACAACGATTACGAAATAAAATACGCCTTGCGCTAAAGAAAGAGCTTGAACTATTAGCCTTATATAGTAAGAAAGGTGAAGAGGCTTTGCAATCACCACCATTAAATTGGTTGCATTGGGTCGAAGAGACAGATTTTTACACTGGTCCCTACTTACATTCACTTCCTTGTTATGTTTGCAAAAGGGATGCTGATAAGTGCTATGCATGGATAGCTTTGCTTTGTGCAGGTTGTAATAAGATTTATTGGTACTCACAAAAGACAATAGCAAATTTATGGTGTGGACCTTGTTTCGGGAAGTGGATTCAAGATTTTGTCTGGGTTAGAGCTCTTGAACAAAATACTGGCCTGCCAGGAAGGGCAGGATTGGAGCTTTTTGAGAGTGCAGAACAAGTGGTTATAGCATATATTAGATGGAAATTGCAGCAAGCACTTAGAGAGCTTGAAGTTACTAGTGCCTCACGCATTATAGCAGCTCGCTGTAAAGCTGATTTGCCTTTAAACTTGCCATATGCTATACCTGTGAGCAAGGATGCTGATTTGGAGTTAGATCAGTGTATTCAAAGACTGACTCAGGTCCATTTTAATCAGCCTAACAAATCAGGTAAAAGACAGCGGAGGAAGAAAAAACAGGCAAAAAGGAAAGAAAAATGAAGTTTGTTTTTATTATACTGCTTAACGCTGTAACAGTTAAAGCAGTAGGAATAACACATTTCAGTCAGCCAAGAGAAAATCTATGGGTAACACTTGCTAATCAAACTAATCAATCATCACTTTGTCTTAGTCTTGGAGGGGTTACTAATCCATTTCGAACATGCTTGGTAGGACTTCCAGTGTGGTCTCCTGGAGAATTTTGCAGTTTAATAAATAATCGAACCTTATGCATGCGTAACATGTCTAACATCACATTGCCAGCACAGCAAGGATATACTGCAGGTCAGAGTGATGGCTATCGCCAATGTTTACTTATCCAATCACTTAACACTTCCTTGCGTTCTCCTCCTGAAGAATTAGATCTTTTTGGAAGTGCAAATGCCAGTATGTCTAACACCACAGCTGGCGGATGGTTTAGTTTCAAACCCTTGGATGTCCAGAATTTAAATCAACCTAAAGACACATGGGCCACCTTGGATTCATCCCTGAATTTGAGTGAATTCTCTCCACAGCATTACAGTCAATGTAACGGCACAAACATTACGGCACCAATGAAATTACCTACAGGAATATTTCTAATTTGTGGAGACAGGGCGTGGAATGGTGTACCAGCTAAGCCACAGGGTGGACCCTGTTATTTGGGAAAATTGTCCTTGTTTCACCCTAATGTATCCTTGCTAATGCAGCTCAGTCAAACATCAAACAGGAAAAGGCGTAGTATACATGACTTGGACTGCAGCCAGATTGGAGATCCAAAGTTTTGGGGTACATTCAGACAAGTAGTAGTTTCAACTATCTTACCAGGAGGATCTGCCAATAAGGCTATGAATTTAGCAAAACAATTAGGGTGCTGGACAAGAAATGAGCTGAACCAGACATCCCAAATTCTGGACATGATGACTGCAGATGTGCAAAGTGTTAACCATGCTGTTTTACAAAATAGAGCTGCTGTAGATTTTTTGCTCTTAGCACAAGGGCATGGATGTGAAGAATTTGAGGGAATGTGTTGTATGAATTTGTCTGATCATTCGGTGTCCATTCATACTAAGATAAAAGAACTACAACAGGGACTTCACAATCTCAAAGAAGAAGAAGGTTTAGGAATTGACGAATGGCTTAAAGGCTTAGGGCTTGGACCATGGCTAAGGAACATTGTGACATATGCTATCGGCTTACTGGGTGTGATCTTAATGTTTTTGCTTATTTTGCCTTGTATTTTTACTTGTATTCAAAACATGGTTAGCCGTATGATAGCAAAAACCTGGCAAACTAATCTCCTTGCTCAAGAAGAAAGCGGGGGAAATGTGGAGGATTTTATTAAGAGTTGGTTAATTGAGAAAGGCCATACTGATTTAATGCCGCTGGTTAAGCTTGAAAGGGAGGTCAGCAGTCTCTGATTCAGTGACTGCTGACAGGCAAGAATGCCGGATGGCCTTGCTGCAACATGAGGAAAGGGAGGTGAGATTAGTCCTGAATATCTGCAGAATGTAACAGAAGAATAAGCACAAGAATGTAGAAGTAGGTGTAGTTGCTGATATGTAACTAACCAATCCTGAGCTCAACTTTTGCAATATGTATGAAGCTTATTAAGAACCATATTTAACCCGCCGTATTCGATCAATAAATCGGACTTGGATGAACCAATTGGTGTCTGGGTCTCCTTCCTCCGACAGTGGTCTGTAGGAAGCACTCACTGCTGAGTCTCTCAATGCCTGCACTGTGTGCATCCCCCAGAAACCAAAACACATTCACTTAATGACATGCAGACTGTGAGTATCAGATAAAGGAATGATGTTAAAATGGAGCTGAATCCCTCCCTGGGTTTTAATCTAGGCTTACAAAGCCTGGCTGCCTTTCCATGAGCCCCAGACAGCCATCCCTGAGCCTGCCTGGTGTTCCAATCTGGTTGGATGCACGTGAAAAAATTCTCTGCAGAGGAGGACTGGTGCAGTGGGTGGTGGAAGTGCCTTTGGTTTGATATCCTCCCATCAGGCAGCTGCAGGAACAGGGAGATCTCAGCTGGGGGATGAAAGAAATATCACAAGGACAAGCCTTGGCCTTTGTGAGCTTGGAGCTGTGTGTAATTTCCTACTGTCACCCACACACAAATACTGTGTCACAGGAAGATTTTTTTTTTGTTCTGGTAAGTCTTTGTCTTGTTTTGTTTTCATATCATATCATATCTGGTTTCATATCAAATCATATCTAGTTTTTGGTTTTTGTTTTTTGGGTTTTTTTGGGTTTTTTTTTTTTTTGAGAGTGCATTCCCATGCCTGAGAGGTGAGCAAATACATCAGATTTTGTATTTAAAGCAGTCTTTTATGTCTCTGCCTCAGTCATATATTCATTACACTTCACTTTAACCAGTATTTGTCTCTTTGCAGTACGTGATTGCATTATTCCAACTCTCCATATCTGTCCAATCTCCCTCACCTTTTCAGAGATGAATGGAACTGGGGAGATCATTATTAAAACACAGAAAGCAAAGAAATAAAATTAACCAGAGCACCAGTTCTCTTTGTGCTGAATACACTGAGGAAATAAAAGGGCCTTCCACTTCTAATAAAATCTGGATGTGAATTGCCTCATAAAAGCTTGGATGAATTATATTCAGAGGCCAAAAAGAGAGAAGAGAGAGAGCTTGGAGCCCTTCACCAGCAGGACGCTCTCCCTTCCTTGGTGTGCAGCCCAATGGAAATGCCAGGAGAGCTTTGGGATCAGGTGAGATGTTCTGCTCAGAGGATGAGCTTCAGGCCTGGATGAAGCATGTGGAGTAGTTGGTTAATAGCTGGTTAAGTGAGAAAGGTCATCCTGACATAATGCTGCTGGTTAAGCTTGAAAGGGAGGTCAGCAGTCTCTGATTCAGTGACTGCTGACAGGCAAGAATGCCGGATGACCTTGCAGCAACATGAGGAAAGGGAGGTGAGATTAGTCCTGAATATCTGTAGAAAGTATCAAAAGTATAACCATAAGAATGCAGAAGTAGGCGTAATTGCTGATATGTAACTAACCAATCCTGTGCTCAACTTTTGCAATATGTATGAAATTTATTAAGAACTGTATTTAACCACCGTATTCGATCAATAAATGGGACTTGGATGAACCAATTGGTGTCTGGGTCTCCTTCCTTCGACAGAAGCACTTGAGGGCCACAGGCTGTTCAAGTCCCTCCCAGTGAAATATTAGTGCTGCTGAAATTGCTGGAGCTCTTCCTGCTGCCTCCTGAGGTCTCAGCCCTCCCTAAGGTTCTTGCCCAAGTTTCTGGCTGGTGGAGGAAGGACCCTGCAGAGCTGTGGTGACTTTTCAGCCCTGTTCATCCCCACTCTGATCTCCCAGGGTCCCAGGAAGGTTTTAGGATATGGACTTGGCTTCTAAGCTTCATCTGTGTGCTGGAAGAGGAAGGTGGTGAGGGACATGCCCCAGGTGTCCTCTTGTCACCAGCAATTCCTGCTGTCCCAGGACACTGCTGCTCCCAGGAGATGCAGTCTGGTGACGTGCTCACCTTTAAGGATATATCTGATGGTGTTGGCTTTTCTTTTGGCACACAGATTGAGCTGAAGCCAAGGGGATTGTGCCTAACTGAGTAATGGAGAGATTAACAGCCCAGAAAGCCTGGCCTGCACGGTGCTCATTGATTGTTTCTCTCAAATATAAGCAGAGCAGCCCAGTGTCAGGCATCTGAGGAGAGAGGAGACTGCAGAACTGATGTACTCCTGCTAATGAATAATCGTTAAACTCCAAAGGAGTTTATTATTATTGCCATTAATTCTGGTTGTACTGTGCCTGGAGACAAGGAAGGTGGAGAAAGATGAGTTCATGACCTGCATATTACAGAGTAGATTTTATCCTGGTAATATGAGAAACTTGATCATTTCTTAAGTGAGAGGACTGATAAAATCACTGACTTCTGAGGAGCAACATCATTGCTTTTATGTGTTCAACAAGCTCACTGGGATGGTGCTGGAGAAGGGTCAAATCCCTCTTCTGGACATCCTAAGGTCAGGAGTTTGTTTGCCCTCAGTTTCCCAGAGGGAGGAGGGAAGCAGGAAACACCATCAGCATTCACACCTTCAGTTCTATTAGGATTTCTCCTCCATGTTAACCATGAGGTTTTACTTACCCTGAACTCAGAATAAATTGCCAAAAGTCAAGGAAAGCCATAGGAAGATCCCTCCAGCCATAACAGGGATGGACCCAAGACAGGGGTTTCATGTCGTTCCTTAAGGTGTTTTGGATCAAGAGTAAAATACCGTCAAGATCTGAGAACCCTGCTCTTCTTCACACTCCCCAAATGACTCCAGCACATTGCTGAGCAAGAGGACTCCTTCCTCTCCTGGAAACTAAAAAGTGAAAGACAAAAAACACCCACAAAAAAATATCTGTTGTCATTTGTGCAGGCCAAAAGGGAGGTGCAAACTGCTCTCTGCCTTTTGGTTCTGTGATCAGTGTATTTCCAAGTCTCTAGAGCTGAACCAGGAAGAAGTTGTGTTTGCTTTCTGCAGAAGTGCTGCCTTCCCATGTGGAGATGTTTCTGTATTTCTTGGCTCAGAATGGAAGGAGCAAATATGAATGTATTCATTGTTATGAACAAAATTCGGGTAATATTTTTTTTGTGAGAAAAAGTTACAAAAAAGCAGCCAGACCACGGGTAGCTGCTGAAGTTCTTCGTGTTTTGTTATTGTAATCACGAGTCGTTGTGGCTAATCGCTCCTTTTGTATCAGCAGAGCCTCGCCCGAGGCTAAGTTGTACCTTTCCCAGAAGGGTGGGAACCTTCCCGAACAGTAGAAGAGACCTGAGAAGGTGAGGGGGGCTATGCAAAGTGACTCCAAGACCACAATGCAGCATGGGTCCCCCCGCTGTACGGAGAAAACCCCAAAACAACGAGCCACCTAAGAATTGAGAGACTGGAGTGATGTCTGGACGTGAGGAGCCGAATGCTGAGCCTGCAGAGATGCAGAACACCTTCGGAGCCTCTCGCCCTGACCAAGAGAGACGACCCCGGCGGTGAGACCAGGCCGACTGAGCTGGCAAAAGTACCATCTGACGGGATCAGCAGGCCCTAAAGGCTCCCACGAGGACGTGATCCCCAGCTCTGCCCCTAGTGGACAGAGCTGTGCATATCCTCCTCCTCTGAGTCGCCCGGGAAGACGACGGAGACTGCAGACCCGTCGAGCCACCCAATCCTGAGCTGATCACTTTTAATAAAGGCATTAAAAAGGAGAAGAAGTCTCCTGGCCCTTTTGTTTATTTCAGCTGGGGGCTCTCGTCCGGAATAGCCACGCCGCAAGAGGACTCAGGACTGGCCATCTTGGATCTTCAGAGGACAGCTGGCTACTAGGACCAGGGATCGGCTCAGGACAGCGACGCAGAGGAGCACCGGAGCACCGGACTGGTGAGAAACCCGGTGGCGGGAGTGGGAGACGTGCGCATGTGTGTGTGAGTGAGACGAGGGCCGGCAGCCGGACCTTCGAAGCGAGTGGGACCCCTCAGTACTGCGTTTCCGGTTTTTCGCGAGAAACCCGGCCAGGAACAGGGGGAAGCGAGTGGACTTAGTGTGAGTGAAGTCGTCTCCCAAGGGGGAATAAAGGGCCCCCCCACTCCGGGCGTGCGGAGTGAATTACTGTGTATGAGTGGAACGCACCCCAACGTCCTGACAAAGGGAGGTCAGGCACTTTTGTAAGTCTCGAGAAGGATTCGCGTAAGATTTGTCAGTCCCGAGAAGGATTCGGGTGTTTTCGCAAGCCCTGCAGGCAAAGTAAGTCCTGACAAAGGGAGTCAGGCACAAACCCCAGCAAAGGAGGCTGTGGTTTGCTTTTAAGTCCTGATACGGTGAAGCCTAAAAATTGGCGGGTTAGGCAAACTAAAAATCAGGCAGTTGTTTTTCCTGACTGAGGGAGTCAGGCACAACCCGGATTCTTGGCCGAGGCATCGGGTGTTCAAGTCCCGATAGATATAAGACCTGACGAAAGTTGGGCAATCAAGAGATTGGGCAGTTGTTTCAGTATAAAGTCCTGAGCATCAGGCAGAAATTTGAAGTTCAGTGGAGGAGGCTGAAGCTCCTCAAACAAGGTTTTTTTGAAATTACCGGTCAGTTGAGGCCCCTTTGAGACTTTGTTATTGAGACCTGAAAAATGGGATGTTGTAGTAGTAAAAAGACCGGCAAGAGACTGAGAGACATACCTCCTGGTAGTCCCTTAGGAGAACTGTTAGAAAAATGGGATTCTATAGAGGCCACGGAGAAATTAGCTAAAGTGAAAATGATCCATTATTGTATGGAAGTCTGGCCAGAATTAGAGGTGCAAGGAGGATGGCCTTGGTGTGGGACAAAGGATAAGTGGATGTGCCAACAATTAAATAATTATCTGACAGCTCGAGGCGATACTGATCCTGAGCAATTACTGTATGTATCGTGCTGGTTACAGAGCGCTGTTGGGGATGAAGGGGTGCGAATTTGTAAGGTACAGAGGAAGAAAGAGGGGAATGAAGGAGGGGATGATAGAACTAGTAAAAGATGGGACCCCCTGGATTATTTGCCTCCTTCTGCCCCTCCACTTTATAATCCTCTTCTACAAGCATCTCAAATGGCAGGTCCGGTTCCTCCCCCGGCTGCCATCTCACTACCACCTGCTCAAACTCCTCCTTCTACCTCTTCAGCTTCCACTATGATAAACCCAGTAGCTCCTCCAGATCCTTCTGCATCACCACAAGCGCCTATTCCACCTGCTGCATTCTCCACCCCTTCTCCAGCTCCACTTAATATCCACTCAGGCTCTTCTCCCCCTCCTATTGCTGTCCCTTTACCTCCTCCTAGTTGGGACACAAATGCCTCCTTGCCTGATAAACAGCTATCAGCAAATACACCTGATGATGGGCAGAAAGTTCAGGGTAACCCAGATATTCCTCAAAGTAGTTTGGCATCTGAAGATGGGCCATACTGTAGCACCAGATCCAAGACCTCCAAGGCGGAGAGACTCTTTCCCCTCAGAGAGGTTCCTATGGGAGGAATAGCGGGAGGTGTTGGCTTTGTGAATGCTCCCCTAACTGCTTCTGAGGTGAGAGGATTCAAGAAAGAGTTGGGGCATTTAGTGGAGGACCCAGTGGGCATAGCCAACCAAGTGGAACAATTTCTAGGTCCAAATATCTACACTTGGGGGGAGATGAATTCCATCCTGAGTATATTATTTTCCCCAGAAGAGGTCCGGATGATAAGGGCGGCTGGCATAAGAATATGGGAGAAAGATAACAGTCCAGGACCCCAGGTGCCAACAGGTGAACAGAAATTGCCACTAACAGAGCCCAGCTGGAACCCTAACCAGGAGGAGGGGAGGAAGGCCATGAGGGAATATAAGTCTTTGATAATACGGGGGATCAAAGAGTCAGTTCCCAAAGGAACTAATACCCAATTGGCATTTGAGGGTGCACAAGAGAAGGATGAAGCTCCTGCTGCATGGCTAAATCGCCTAAGGTGGAACTTCCAGTTGTACTCTAAAATAGACACAGACACCCCAGAAGGTCAAATGCTGCTAAAAGTCCAATTTGTTACCAAATCTTGGCCTGATATAAGGAGAAAACTGGAAAAGATGGAAGATTGGCAATAGAAGGACATTAATGAATTGTTAAAAGAGGCATTGAAGGTGTATTTAAGGAGGGAGGAAGAAAAAGCAAAGGCCAAGGCTAAGGTAATGGTTGCTGTAGCTAGAGAAAGTGCAGAGTGGGCGGGTCCACCACCAGGAGGAGGCAAGGATAGGCCGGTACTGTCAGGTGCAAGAGGGATGGAGACACCTCAAGGCCCTTTGAGAGAGCGACATTGCTATTACTGTGGAGAGCCAGGACACGTCAGGAGGTTTTGTAGGAAGCTTAGTCTCGATGCGGCAATAGCCAGGGAACAAGATAATTTAGGGAAGATCCTTAGAGGTGACGATTAGAAGGTCAGGGGCTTTACACTATAGGGGACCCAATGCAACATCTAGAAGAGCCCCTTGGTAAACTTTGAGGTGGGCCCCCTAAATGAAGAATTTGAATTTCTGAGTAGATACAGGAGCAGATAAGTCCTGTCTCAACAAAGTACTAAGAAGTATAGTATAGAATAGTGAAAAACATCTGAAGTTAGACAAAAAACAGCTAGGTAGAAAGGATATCCAGTAGCACCAAAACTGGCCTGTAAAACTAAACTTGTAATAAGTAATGTGAAAGTAAAAGGTACCTTATTGTTGTCTTGTTGTGTGTGTGAGAGTGAGTCACGAAGTCAGCCTCAACTTCCCGGGCAGGTGGGAAGGGGGCAGTGCAAGTGGGTGTATGTGTGACCTGCAAATCAGGCTTGTGTCCCCCGGGTGGGTGGGGGCTGTGGCCAAAGAGTGTGTGTGACCTGCAAACCAGACTAGTGCTCCCCAGGTGTGTGAGGGAGCCATAGCTGTAAGAGCGTGAGTGACACACAGACAGCCTCACAGGTGAATGTGCACCAGAGGCAACCAGAGTCAGGGCCCTTCCAAGAGGCCCAGGGATACTGAGACCTGTGGGCCAACCCCAGGGTGAGGGGGGGGGGCTACAGGGACCCGTGATTTTCTAGCAATAATGATCCAGTTTGTGTCTTGAGGGTGTGAAGGAATGTGTGGGAGTGAATATAGACAAATTAGAATAGAGGTGATGTAGATTGTGCATTATAGGTTTTACCACATTTCCTTAGAGAGAAGTGTATTGTGTAGAAGAATGGTGTAAGAAAAAAACCCCAAAAATTTAAGTGTAAGGGGTTGAAAGAAATATTTAGGCTCTAAGTGAAAGTAAGAAACAGAAGCAAGAGATAAATAAGATCTTAAAAATAGAACAGAAAACCAGTAAATTAAATACACAGAGATATAAGAGAATAAAAATACTTTGGGAGTTAAGTTAGCTGAGAAATACAACTCCTTGCAAAATACAGAGTATGTAGAAGTTGATGAGAGAAACATGCAAACTATGGAAAAAGAGAAGTTAAGCAATAACATTAGACAGAGAAACTGAGTTTTGATAAAATCATTAAATAGCAGACCATTAATGCCTGTGTTTGAAAGCCCGTTTCAGGTACTCTTCATTACTAATTCGACTGTGCAGACCAAAAGAAAAAGGTTGGACTCACATCGCTCTCACCCCCTGGCATTGGACCAGGATTCAACATCAGGTTTTTTTCCCTCTGGCATTCTGGCATTGGACCGGACTCCACCCCTTTCTCCTTCTGGCATTGGGCCAGACTCCCAGTTTTTCCATCTGGCATTGGGCCAGAGTCCACACCATTCTCACCTCCGGGCACTGGACAAGGATTCATCTGCTTCACAAGCTAAATCACCTGAGTATACTGTGGTAAAAGGACCAAAAGATTTAAAGTTGACTCTCAGAAGGAAGAGTCAAATAGACTGAACTGTGTGGAAAAAATTGGTATCAGGAGTTCTAATATTGCTTAAAATGTTTCAAAACTGTTCTGTGTAAACTATGTTGGTAAAAAGTTTAAGACTGTAAATAAGTAATTCTGGTTAAGTTCCCCAATTTATTTCTAAAGACTCCAGGTTAATCCTCTACAGAACACTCCTCTGGGAGGGGAAACCAAAATTGGTAGGGAACAGACCAAGAGAGGTTTAACCAGAGAAGCGGGTAGAAGGGACTCTAAAGAGCTTGGAAGCTTCTCCTCAGTAAAATTCCCCAAGAGGCAAGGCCGGGTGGGCAGGCTGTGCAAGATGACCCATACCGGACTCTTGGGAAGGGTAGTACTGATGGCTCTGATTGCTGGTGGTGCTCTGGGGAGCCCAGGAGAGCCATGCAGTGAGTGCTACTGACCCCTCTATGAGGAGGAAGTGAGCTCCTTGTCGAGAGTCCACATCAGTTCTGACCCTGATCGTGTTAACCTCTCCCAATTAGTCCTTTATCAGAAAAATAAGAGAGTGTATTGGAGAGCATACAATACTGCCACTTTTAGGCAGCCACTCCTAGGAGAGTGCCCTATAGGGGAAGCCTGGTTGTGTTTTGAATGTGATGCTGCTGAAACAAGCTCAGCAGAACTAGTAAAAAGCAAAGAAATGGTGAAAATGGTAAGAAAAATTGTTTGTTACAAGTATTTATATGAGTGTACTGGAAAGGAGATAAACCCCTTTTGGAACACATTTCAGGGGAGCCCAAAACCCCTAGGTTTGATCTCGTCTGGCAACTGCATTGCTAGAGTGATAAAACCAATTTTCTTATTACCCAAAGGAACTGGATCAAGTTTGGGAGTTCCTATATATAATGATTTGGGAGAAAATAAACAGAACCGGGAAAGTGAAATAGAAATTGAGAAAATCCAAAATTGTAAAAGCCAAATTCGGACCCCAATATCTATGTTAAACAAATTAATCCAGCTCCAGGCAGTATTAAAAATAAAGAATTCAATTATTAGGAACATTTCAAACGAAATAAAAAGATTAGCATGTGTAAATAATGAAGAACAAACTCCTACACTTGATTCCAGTGGGTGGGAGAACCTGGAGATTTTCAAAAAAGATGTATGGGAAAAGGTAGTTTTTCTCACTGTGTGTGTACTTGGAAGATTGCTTTTTTTACTATGCTTAGTTATCTGTCTTAGTAGAATAGTACTTGCCGGGCAGACCAACCTGAAGAAACCAAGGAAAGTAACAAAGTTAAGTAACCATGATTACCAAAGTGCACAAGAGATTTATAATAGATTCAAAACAAAAAAATTGTGAGTTGATGCGAGCTTAGAATTTAAGCTCGATCAAAGAAAAAGAGGGGGGACTGTTATGAACAAAATTCGGGTAATATTTTTTTTGTGAGAAAAAGTTACAAAAAAGCAGCCAGACCACGGGTAGCTGCTGAAGTTCTTCGTGTTTTGTTATTGTAATCACGAGTCGTTGTGGCTAATCGCTCCTTTTGTATCAGCAGAGCCTCGCCCGAGGCTAAGTTGTACCTTTCCCAGAAGGGTGGGAACCTTCCCGAACAGTAGAAGAGACCTGAGAAGGTGAGGGGGGCTATGCAAAGTGACTCCAAGACCACAATGCAGCATGGATCCCCCCGCTGTACGGAGAAAACCCCAAAACAACGAGCCACCTAAGAATTGAGAGACTGGAGTGATGTCTGGACGTGAGGAGCCGAATGCTGAGCCTGCAGAGATGCAGAACACCTTCGGAGCCTCTCGCCCTGACCAAGAGAGACGACCCCGGCGGTGAGACCAGGCCGACTGAGCCGGCAAAAGTACCATCTGACGGGATCAGCAGGCCCTAAAGGCTCCCACGAGGACGTGATCCCCAGCTCTGCCCCTAGTGGACAGAGCTGTGCATATCCTCCTCCTCTGAGTCGCCCGGGAAGACGACGGAGACTGCAGACCCGTCGAGCCACCCAATCCTGAGCTGATCACTTTTAATAAAGGCATTAAAAAGGAGAAGAAGTCTCCTAGCCCTTTGTTTATTTCATTCATGACCCTTCCCCCTTGAGATCTTTAGGGTGAAAGATGGAATCAGTCACTTCAATGGGTTATCTTGGTAGAGGAATTTTACACCTAACTGTAGTCATTAATTAAATAATTCCTATGTATATAATACCCTGTGCTGGTTTAGCCATTGCTCTGAGGAGTGGGCTAGGAATGCTTATTTGTGGGATGGAAAGCCAGGAGCAGGCCTACTTTCTGGTGAATAATTTGAAAGCTGGAACTGTGATCCCCATATTTTTCCTATAAATGCTGCAGACTCTGACCCACCTTTTTGTGCTTGCACAGCTTGGAGGGCTGTGTGTACCAGGTCACTTGAGAGCCACCAATACAAGCTAGGGAAATGTTGGCATTTCCAAAGAACTGAGAGAGGGCTGGGACACAGCAGCACTGATCTTTGGGAAAAATAACCCACTAACCCTGCCTGCCCTGGCGAAACTGTGTCAAAAATCTGGACTAATCTTTGGTGACAAATGGCCTGGAAAGTGGGAAAGGAGAGAGCTCATGCTCTTTTGTAAGAATAAAGATGAATTTATTCTTGATTAGGAAAGACAGCAAGTGGAGACACTTCCAGCTGCATGGACATTGTCTTGACATTGGCTGTTAAATGCCTAATGATGACAGTTAGCGTGAATTAGCTACTGAATATGTTTTATTGTGTTTTGTGGTCCCCAGGGCAGACATGCCAGAGACTTTTAAAGAGAATGAAAACAGAGAAGAGGAGGCCTCCATACAGATAATTTTGAATTTGTAATGTCTGGTTATTAATGGTATTGAACAGTCAAAAAGCCACATGTGGCTCCCATATAGTACATGTTAAGCCTCAGCATGTTCTGTCTTCATAAATAAAAGCTTGGGAAAGTGGATGGATCCCAAAATGACAGGCAGAAACCTACCTGTACACAGGAATTGGTTTTTTTTTTTTTTTTTCATTTTCCAGGCTGAAAAGTGGGGTAATGTTTTTGGGAAGCTATTGAGCTGGCAGCTCTTCCCATCCCTTTCCCAGGATGCCAATGCAGGGTCCAATTTTCATTGCTGAAGTCAGTGTGAGTTTTTTCTCAATATGTTTGATCATCAGAAATTCAGATACAAGGGAAAAAAAAAGTCATCAGAACTCAGCAGGATCCAATTTTCCATCCCTGCATTTCAATTTGACAACAATAGTCTATAAAAAAAATGCAAATATGAATTTTGCTGTGGACAGGAAGGAGGGAGGATGCTGAGAGCTCTCGTGTTGTTTGATCACTTTAAAGCCTTTCCTGCAGAAACTGAAATGGTGACATTCTGCTTGAAATGTGCTGGGTGCAGTAAATCTTCAGCTTGGAGCAGCCGCCCCCAGACCTTTATGTCTATCTACTTAAATTCAAATACAGGATTTTTTATTTTTTGTGTGGCTCATCTGTGGATTCACCCTGAGTGCTTCTGGTTTAACCATCCGGTTTAGGGAAAGAAGAACCAGAGAGATTCCAGCTCTTTCCCCCAGTCCAGCCTTTTCTGTCCTGTGATGTTAATGAGCAACAATGCTTCATGAGGGTTTTTCACAAGCTATTGCTGCTCAAAAAAAAAAAGGCCCAAGGATGCCTTTTATTGTCTCCTCATTGTGAAGCTCAGAACACGACAGTAAAATTGAATGATTTAACAAGCTGCTTTCTTACTGCCCTCTCTGCCCTTGTTCTCTTCACTGAAGCTTTCAGGTTGTGAACCATTCCAGAGAAACACCCAAGCATCCCAAATCTTCAAATCCCAAAGCAAAATGGGCTGGTTGGCACCTCCTGCCCAACACCTCCCCAGCTCTTCCACCACCAGTTTGTAAATTCCCATTGGAACCAGCAGGTGATGCTGAAGCAGAAAACATGGAGTTCATTCTGCCTTCTATTAGGCTTTTCTTTTCCTCCCATATAAAATTCACAAGTGAGGAAAAAATCCTGTGATCCTGGTGGGGTATTTAGAAACATAAGATAGAAATGCTGGCATGCAGCACGTGGCTTTGTTCTCACTGTCTGCTCAGCTCTTCCATCCCCGAAAGTGGGTCCAGCTTTTATAGGCCAAAAGAGCAAGTCCAAGTGACTCAATGATATTTTTAGCCCAGAAAGCCCTGCAGCTGATGGCACACTTCACAACCAGCAGGGGACACAGCTAGGCCAAAGCCCAGACCTCTGCTGGGAGCCATATCTCCTCAAATACCCTTCAGACAAACCTCCATGCAAGTCAGTTGGGAAAGTTTCTTCAAATTCCCAGCAATTGGGAAAATCCGAGGTCGTCCACCCGCTCATAGATGAGGTCTCCAAATGATCCATTTCTGGCATATAACTACACAGGGTTATGTGAAAGATTCTAAAGGAGCTGCTCTGGAGTCAAAGAGCCCCTGTCATCTCTTTGTAGCTAAATCACAATTTCGGGAGTTGAAGGAGTTTGGAACGAGCTAGACAGCAGACCTCTGAGCGTTTTAGATTATGCGGTTTATGTTTCTTATTTTCTACACAGACAGGAAGGGTGAGTTGTGCTCACATCTACACCACATGGCTCAGAAGGTAACAAGACTTCAAGTTACAGAATATTTAAATGATTTATTAGCCAATAAAACATTGCCAACAAAGATATGTATGTTTCTGACCCAATCCTTCAGTATTTCATGCCATGGACTCATGCTACAGTGTAAGGTTTCTCAGCCAATCATGTTCTGACACACAAACCTACAGCCCTGCATCCTAAGCTTCTTGTTTACGGTTGCAACTACTTTTATTTTTTCTATACCTTAAACTCTAAAATGCTAAACTTTCCTCCACTTAGCTTAAGGTGTCTCTGTTTTATACTATGAATCCACATTCTCGCTTCTACCACTTAAATTTGGAAGCCCTTTCCAAGGTCTCCGATCAAATCCTGTGTTTAATTCTAAGCTTTGCTGACAAGACCAAAGGTCTGAGATTTCCCTGCATTTGGGTTTCCAACAACACTGATGCTGTTAGTTCCAGAGTGCCCAGGATCCCTCTTGCAAGTCAACTCTGGCAGGAACAAGGCGGGCAGCTGCCGGGGGGCTGCTTGTGGCCTCTGCCAGCCCATTGCTCAGGGCTTGCCAGCGCCCCAGCCCCTCAGGGGCTGCCCCAGCCCGGCCAAGCTGCCCGGCAGCAGCACCGCAGCCCCACAGCAGCTGCAGAGCAGCCCCATCCAGAGGCACCTGGGAGCCCTCAGCAATCCAGCCAGAAGCACATGGGCAGGAGGATACAGAGGGTGGCTCCTTCCTGGCACAGGGCTTGTGGCCATCTCCAGGCACCGCTCTGGCAGGGATCCCTGCAGCCCCGGCCCCTGCCCACCTGCTCTGTCACCAGCACAAAGGCTTCAGCAGAGCCACCACAGGACAAGGGGCTTCTGGCCATTTTCCCTTGCCCACTGCATGCCTGGGCAGCTTGCTGAGCCGGGGTACCCTTCTCCCCCTCTTCCCCTATGCCCTGCAGACCCTGGGTAGCAAAAGAAAGCTCCTGGGAGTCTGTGTATTATAACACACTCTATATTCATATACTAAAGAAAAAAAAACAAAAAGAAGAAAAGAACAATCTTAAAGAAATGGAAAATTCCAGCTGGCTCAGGTGGCCCCAGCAGACAGAGCCTCTGGCATCAGGTCTCTGCAGAGCGGCAGCAGAGCAGCCAGCCAAGCCCCAACAGACGAGGCCGTGTCCTCCATGCCCTGCGGAGCTGATCTTGCAGCCTCTGGAAGAGGGAATATCGCTCACTCTGCAGTGACTGGAGGACATACAGTGTTTCTAGTGCCACGTCCGACACGGCACTGCTGATGTCCTCTGTCAGCGGTTCAAGGGCTGCAAGAGAGAGGGACAGAGCCATGGTCAGATCCCGGATCTGCGGGGAGCCAAGAAGAGCCCCCTGCCAGGGCCATCCCAGCCGGCTCTAGCCATGGCCAGGAGGGAGCAGGGACCAAGGGCACCGGCCCGAAGCTGCTGGCCACGAATCCCCAAGGTGGCCCTGAAATCTCTGTGTGCTCTGCCCACGCCGCCCCATGTCCGCACAAGGAGAAGAGCCCTCTGCAGCCGGGGCAGGGTTTGCAGCTCCCCCGGCAGCCCCCGCTGTCAGCCCGCTGCCCTCACTCACTCACCAGTGCAGATCAGCTGCAGCTCTTGCTGCTGCCCCCTCAGGTGCCGGCCGGCCATGCCTGTGAACACAGAGCCTGTCACAGCCCCAGCGGCACAGCTCCCTGCCAGCGGTGCTGCCGGCGCTGTGGCCACACGGGCTGCTGGCCGGGCAGGGCTCAGCCCAGGCCCTTGCCGCACGCTGCCGCCCCAGGGCACGGCTGTCAGAGGGCGGCAGCAGCAACGCCCAGGCCAGGCGGGGCTCCACGGCGCCGGGCCGGGCTGGCGCTGCCGGGGCAGCAGGCGGGGCCGGGGCCGAGCTGCGGCGGGCCGGGGCTCGGGACTCACCCATGAACCTGACGGCCGCCTCTCGCAGGGACTCCTGTGGGCTCTGCAGGTAGTGCAGTGCCCTGCGCACGTGCTCGGCCCCTCGGCTCCTGTCCTATGCCAGCTGCAGAGAGCGTCAGGAGGGAAGGGTTGGCGCGGGCTCAGCCCCTGGGCCGGGCGCTGCCTGCGCCCATCGCCGGCCACGCCTGCCCGCCCAGCCCTGAGGCGCGGCCAGCAGCCGCTGGCCAAGGGCTCCCGAGGGGAGGGGGCAGAGGGCCGGCTGCTGCCCGGGGAGCCGCGGAGCTGCCCCGCAGCCCCGCCGGGCCGGGGCTCCATGGGCACCCGACTCAGGCCCACGGGAGCCTGGAGAAGAGCCCGCGCGGCCTCTGCGTGCAGCGCCGGTCAGGGGCACAGCTGCCCGCCCTGCACACTGAGCACCGCGCTCAGGGGGCTTCTCCGGGCTGAGGCTGGGGCTCGCAGGCTGTTCTTACCAGACACTCGCTGAACTTCCACACATTCTGCCTCTTCACAGCAGCAGCAGCAGCGCAGGGGGCGCCGGCCCGGCCCAGCCGGGGCTCCCAGCCAGGATCAGCAGAAGCGCCGGCCCCTTCCCGCCTGCTCCTGCCTCGGCTCCCAAGGGCTTTTTCCAGCTCAATTCGGGAGCAGAGCAGCCAGCACCTACACACAGCCCTGACTGCTCAGGGCCCGCCTGTGCTGCCCTGAGCCAGCCCTCAGGGGATGAAAGGATCGGGTTCCAGCGCTGTTTTCAACGCTCCTTTACTCACCCTGAGCTGACAGCAGGAGGCTGCTGCTGCCTCTGCCTTGGCAATTGGAGATCACGGCTGCTCTTGGCCCTCTTGTGCTTGCCACCTGAATTTTATCAGTACAACTGCACTTCCCTCTTTCAATCACTGCTGCCCACTGTGCTTTTGTGATGGTGAACTCAGTGTTTTTGTCACAGGCATCATGATTAGCAGAGACTGAAATGCTCACAAGTCCTTGAGTATTAAGTCGAGGGGAATGAAAGCCTCACAGATCACATTTGCAGCACTCAAACACAGCCCTGCTGCTGGTGCTGTTTAAATGCAATCAACTTACAGAGACCATCATAGAAATTGCCTCTGGAGTTGCCAATCAAATGAAAAAATCTATCAGGGGAAAATACAGAACTTGGCTGCCTTCATTGCTTCCTCCGAGCAGCAGAAAATGGAGATGCCCAGAGGTATTTTGCACTGCTGCTGATCCCACTTGGAGCCCAGCGCTCTGCAGAGTCCCAGCGGGAACCCGAGCCCAGGCCCGGGAGCTCCCAGAGTGTCCTAGAGATTCTCTCTGCATTCGGTCAGGCTTGCATTCCCCAGCAAGTCCCCAACAAAACCTCCTGTTTTCTTGGGTTAGAACAGGCACAATGAAAAACTCAGCAATGGCACAACTGCCCAGCTCACAAGGAAAAGAAAGGACAAGTTGTCAAGGAATCCATACATTTGTCTTGCTTTGCTGCAGAAGTCGTGCTGCACTCACAGTGTGGAAAGCTAAGAGAAGCTGCAGTTGAGGGCACATCTTGTGACAGAAGCTGCACCTCGTTCTCCAGGAAAGGTTCTTGAAAAGGGCAGACAGGAGTGTGGAGAAGATTCCTAGACAATTGAAACAGCTTTCCAGAAGTGAAATGAAAATGGGAAGGAACAATCCAGTATGTTTTCCTCTATTTATTTCTATTCTCCCCTGTTCCATGTTGCACTGCTTCTCCATGCCATGAACTCCAAATGCATCTCACCTCTCAGATGGATGCCTTAGCGAGTTTTAGCCACTGTAATATTCCATGAGCTACACCCAGTTTGCCTTGCCCTGGTTTTGTTGGAAAGCAATGCTGGAGCCATCAGTGCAGCGCTTGGGTCGGCACGAATCCTGCAGGCAGGGAATGTGCCCTGCCAGTGTCTGAGCCTCAGCAGGGACAATGCACAGCAGCGAGCGAGGGATTTGCTGTGCCCTGTGCAGGAGTCAGGACTCTGGATCTGGGCTCAGCACGGCGAAGCTCCCGTGTTTGGACAGACTCAGGGGCTGCCCCGAGGGCAGCGAACGGGAGAGTGCCTGGCTGGGAGAGGCCCCAGCAGAGGAGGGGATCTTGTCCCTCCTCGAGGCCCTTTAAGGCTCTCCAGGCCCCTTTGAAGTGAAGGTTTTCTCTTTTGAGGGTTTTTTGGGGAAATCCCACCACTTCAAGGGTGTTTTTTCCTTCCCATTTTAGGGTGTTTGTGGGGCCGCAGCCACACAAGCCCCTTTCAAGGGGGGATCATGACAGCTTTCATTGGCATTTTTATGGGGCCCCCACTCCAAGGCCCTGTAGGGGATGTTTTGCCTCCGAGGGTGATTTTTGGGGTTCTCTCTACCATCGCCGCTTTAGGGCCCCCACTATGGTCGGGTCCCACTATAATTCTCCTAGAAAGGGCAACACCACTCCCATTGATTCTGACAGTGGAGCCCGGGAGGGGGAGTTGGAGATCCTGGGAATGTTGGGGGTCCCAGGGAGGTTTGGGGGTCCTGGGAGGGTTTGGGGGTACCTGGGTGATGGTGACTCTGTGCTGGGTATAAACTGTTGTGAGGGGTTCCTGGTGGGGTTTTGTGTATACCGGGGATCTTGGGGCGTCATGGTGGATTTTTGGGGGTTCCCAAGGGGGGCTTTCTGGGGTCCAACGGGGGGATTAGGCGATGCCAAGAGGAATCCAAGGCTGTTTTGGGATACCTGCCGGTGACAGAGATGGGGATCCCATGCCAGGTATGAACCTTCTCAGGGGGACCTGGAAAGGTGTTGGGACATCCTGTGTGAATTTTGATCTCCTGAGAGGGTTTGGGGGGGTCTGTATGGGGTTTTGCAGTCTTGGGGAGCTTTTGGAGAGCCCAGGGATGGTTTTGGGGTCCCAGGGAGGTTGGTTTGTTCCACGGGGTTTGGGGTTCCCTGGAGGTTTTGGGGGTTTTGGGGGTACCTTGGCAATGCTGGTGACAGAGCTGGGACCCCGTGCTGGGAATGAGCCCCCTCACTGAGCACAGGCAGCATCAGTGAGTTCAGGGGGATCCTGGGGGCCCGGGGAGTCACCCCAACCCCCAGGGGACCCCAAATGCAAAGGGACCCCCGAACTCCCCTCAGCGCTGGATCTGCTGCAGGCAAGGGGCACCAGCACTCAGCCCCCAGCCCCCACCACCACAGGGGGGCTGTAGAAGAAATCTGGGGGGGCACGGATAGGTCGGGGGGGACCCCCAAAGTCCTGGGAATGGGGGAACACAGGGGAACTCCCAGGAATCCCCATGTGCGGCTTATGGGGGACCCAGGAGGAGTTGGGGGGGGCTGGGTGGGACATGGGGGACCCCCAGAAGTCTTGGGAGGGGGGAAGAACAGGGTGATCCCCAGGAAGGGTTTTGGAGGGAAGCAGATTGGAGCCTCCAGACGCCGAATCCGATGAGGAGAACAACGCCGATGGCAGCGCGGACAGACACAGGGAGCACCAGGGTGAGATTCCCGCTGGATTCCGGCTCTGGGAAGCACGGCATGGTGAGGTGGGGAGGGGAACCCAAAGGGAGGAATAGGGGTTCAGGGGGTCTCTGGGTCAAAGAAAAGGGGGCTCTGGGGGCTGGGAGAGGGGGGATTGCCGCAAGGGGCTGCGGGGATTGTTGGTGCCGGATAAGGGGGCGCAGGGTGGAACCCATGCCCGGGAATGGGGGTGCGGGGGGATGGCGGCGCCAAAGAAATGGGGGTTCAGGGGCCCCTCAGTGCTCCGGAACGGGCGACCCCAGAGTCCCGGTGCCGGGGGTCCCCCTCAGCTCTCGCCGCCCCCCGGGCCCCAGGAGCGCCCCCAACCCCAGCGCTGGAGCCATCGCGCTGCTCTGCTGCGGCCCCGCCCCCTTAGCCGCCTCCGGCCCCACCATTGGCGCCGCTCTTTGCTGTCTGCCAATGGCGACCCACGTCTTTGGTGGCGTCACTGGTCCCTGGGCGAAGGGAGGCCTGGGGGTGAGGTGCCCCGGCTGGCCGGGAATGGGGTCCGGGGGATCCAGGGGCTGCCAGAGGAGGATACCCGGGAAAGGGGGTGCAGGGGGTGTCGGGGCAGGATAAGGGGGTGCAGGGGGTCCGGCAGCTGTTGAAGGAGATGCGGGGGGGTCCCAGTGCCCAGGAATGGGCATTCAAGGGGGTCCCCGGGGGGCTCCCCAAGGCCCCTGCCGGGGGGCAGCAGGAGTTGGCTCAGGAGCTCTGGGCAGAGCAAATGGGGTGACCCTGGCTTGGGGGGGACACTGGGGAGTCACACACGCCCCCGGGGGGAACACGACCCCCGGGGACCCCCCCTCACCTTGTCCCGCAGGGGAGGCCGAGCCCCAGCCCGGGCAGACGAAGCCCCCGAGCCCCGGCAGCATCCTGGGGGGCCGTGCGGGGCCGGGAGGGGCAGGATCCGGAAAACGGCGGCGGCTGCCGGGGGCCGCGGGTGCCTGGGAACCGCGAACGCGGCGGCGGCGTCTGTGACAGCGGCGCGGCCTCAGCTGCCTGAGAACGCGGCCCTGGCTGGGTGTGCGCAGCCTGGGCTCCTGCAGGCGGCTGCACCGGACGATTCGCCAGGTGAATTGTTCACGGGGCATTGGCCTGCGCAGAGAATTCCTAAAGGTGCAGAGCATTGGCCTCTGCAAAGTTCCTACACCTGCAGAGCATTGGCCTCTGCGAAGATTTCATCAACGTGCAGAGCATTGGCTTCTGCAAAAGGTTCACGAATTTCCTTTGAAGGTAAGGATTGACTCAAGTTGAACTTCTTGGTTTTGTCTCATCTGCACTCTGAGAGAGAATGACAAAGGGAAATACAGGATGGGATAGTGCCCGTCCTCTGGTGCAGCAGTTTAGTGGTTTGCCCAGCTGAGTGGATGAACAATATATGCTCTACTGATTGTGCTTTTTTTTTGCACTGAATAAATGCAACATTTTCTAAATGTACTGGTCTATACATTTTCCCGATAGTGATTGCTTAAACTACTTAAATGTGAACAAGTTCTGTTCAAGTTTCAGTGGGTTGTTATCATCTGGTTATTAAAATTATTGGGGAGATGCCTCTGAATTGCTGCAGCAGCCTGGCTGCCCTCAGCTGACATTCTGGCCAGAAGCCTTGTGAGCACATTAGAGAACCCACACAATAGGAATTCCATTCTTGGGGAGGGAAAGTGTTTCCCGTTGTCAGGTTGCACAAAGCTCCTGGTCTTGTATAATTCCTGGGATGGCACATCCACTTCTCTGGAGAAACAGTTTCAATTTTGTTCCACTCTCATCACTGTAAAATATTTCCTCCTTCTAACAAATGTAAATCCCACCTCATTCACTTCAGACATATTGACCCTTGTTCTGCCACTGCAAGATTTGGGAGAAAATACCTTTGACCGCTGTTTTTCCATTTTCACAAACCTTGGAGAGGACCCAGACATGTCCCAAGATGGGGTTTGGAGGCCTCATTACATAACCAGCAGGTAGAGGCTGCAGGCTCTGGGCTCAGTGGGGTGGACACGTAGGACAGAACAGGAGTAGCCTGGCAGGGGCTGAAGGGTGGTTTCAGAGAGGCTGGAGCTTTTCTTCCTGGAGGGTAGAGGCATGAGAAGGAAATAATGGCACCAAGGGCAGGTGGGCAGGCCAAGCCTGGGCAGCAGCAGAAAGGAATTTCCCTCCCAGGGCAGGGCTGTGGTGCAGCACATCCCCAGCAGGAGCCTGGAGCAGCCCCAGGCTCTGTGTGGGCAGGCAGAGGCAGGCAGGAGGCAGAGCTGTCAGCAAAGGAAGGGCCCAGCCAGGTGGGGCAGCCGGGGGATGCCGACAGCCTGCAGGGACAGAGGCGCAGGGCAGGGACACCGTGGGACAGCCTGGGCTGCACAGGGCACAGGGATGGGCAGCAGCTGCAAGACAGCCCTGCCAGAGCCGCCTTGGGCAGCACTTTGGCCATGGCCAGGAGGGGACAAGTGACCCTTGCAGGGCTGGGGCCTCATTGCCTCCTTGTCCCTGCTCAGCAGCCTGGCAGGGGCCGCCCCATGCTCCTGCCCTTGGCATTGCACATCCCCACATGCCAGTGCCCATCCCGGGAAGAGCCCTGAGCAAGGAGAGAGGGACAGGATCTGCCTGGCCAGGGGCTGGGGCTCAGGCCTTGGCCCTTTGCATTCCTCAAACACATCCAGCTTTGCTCAGCACAGAGACACGTTTTCCTTGCTTGTCCCTGCCTGTCATGAGTGCTTCCAGGGTTCTGCTCTACCTGGAACCTGGGGACATTTTCTCAGTCCTGTCCCTCAGTGGGACCCAATAAATCTTCTAGCAAATTCAGTGTTTCAATTAAACTTTGAGTTCTTGAGAAGTTTTTAAACACACTCTGAGGGACTGAGTCTGATACAAAGAGCAGCAAAGCCCCAGAGGCTCATTAAAGTCCCTGTGCTGTGTCTGTGCTGCTGAGCTGGGCCGGGCTCCTGGCCCAGAGGCAGCTCCTGGCAAGGGCAGCGCTGCAGAGAGACAGCTCTGGCCAGGAGCAGCTCCTGTGCACAGCCCAGCAGGGCTGGGGCACTGCCAGGGCCCCTCAGGGACACCAGCAGGGTGCAGACAGAGCTCACAGGGGCTCAGCACTGGCAGGGGCTGTGGGATGGCCCTGAGGGGGCTGTGTCACAGCAGCACCTCTGGGGCTGTGTCACAGAGGCACAGAGCAGCTGGGATGTCAGCAAGGGGCTGTGTGACAGCACAGAGTGGGCTGTGTGAGGTCACAGATTGGGCTGTAACATCACAGAGTTTGTTGTGTGAGGCCACTGAGCAGCTACAGCGTCATAGAGGGGACTGTGTGACATCACAGAACAGGCTGTGAGACCATGGCATGGCTGCATGACATCATAGAGCTGGCAGTGAGGTCAAAGTAAGTGCTGTGACCTTACAGAGTGTCAGTATGACATCACAGAGAGGGTTTTGTGACATCACTGAGGAGGGTTGTTGCATCACAGAGCTGGCTGTGACATCAGGGAGTGGGCTGTGACAACACTGGGTGGCTGTGTAACATCATAGAGCAGGCTGTGACATCACAGTAGAGATTGTGAAATCATAGAGTGACTTTCTGACATCACAGAGACTTCTGTGACATCACAGAGCAGAGCTGTATCACATCACAGTGTGGAATCTCAGAGTTGGCTCTGGGACATCACAGGGGCTGTGTGACTTTACAGGGGCTGTGTGACATCACAAGGATCTGTGTGACATCACAGGGATCTGTGTGACATCACACAGGCTGTATGACATCACAGTGCCTGTGTGACATCACAGGGGCTGTGTGACATCACAAGGATCTGTGTGACATCACAGGGGCTGTGTGACATCACAGGGATCTGTGTGACATCACAGGGGCAGTGTGACATCACAGAGATGGCTATGTGACTTCACAGGGGCAGTGTGACATCACAGGGGCTGTGTGACATCACAGGGGCAGTGTGACATCACAGGAGCTGTGTAAGGTCCCTGGGGAGGTCACTCTGCCCCGGCCCCCCTCACAGCTCCCCCCAGAGCAGTCCAACCCTGCTCGTGCACAGCGGGGTCCCCTGTCCCCCCGGGTCTCCCCGCCCCCGGCCCCGCAGCCTCCCCCAGAGGATGTTCCATGAGATCGACCCCAGAGCCTGACACGGGGACGGGGGCTGGGGCCCTGGGGGTGGCACAGGGGGACAGGACCCCCCGGCAGCGTCCCCGTGTCCCCCAGGGCCAGAGCCTGGGCCAGGGCTCCTTCACCCTGCTACCAACGAGGCCGTGAGAGCACTGAAAAAATCCCCAGCAAGGGAGCAGCAAAAACCAGACTGAATATTAAGGGACAGCAGCACAAGGTTCCTTGGAAAGAGTCACTCTGCTCCTGACTGGACACTTCAGGCACAACAAGGAAACAAAGCAACAACAAAACCAAACAGAATCCAAACAATCAAACCAGAAATTTACTGAGAACTGGGGCTTTCATTCCTAAGGAAAAGAACTGTCCTTCTTATCTAGGTGCCCATGGCCAGAATTGGGATTTCACCTCCAGTATTCCTTATTGTGACAGAGTGGAGGAGTTTCTTGGCTCAAGACATTTCATGTGTGGGGAGTGTTGCAGTGCGTTGCAATTTCCTGTTTTAAACTTCCCAGCCCCTTCCCAGGTGTGGCAATATCTCTCTTCCCCTTCCCCTTCCCCCTCGCCCCCTGCTGGGCTGTCAATCAGTCTTAACATTCCAGCATGGCCATTGTGTGGTTGGTCAGGTTCAAAAGATGCCCCTGTGCCCAGAGGTCATTGGTCTGTCTGGGTGTCATCATTCCCTGAGACCCTGCCCCTCCCACCTGGTTGGTGGCTCACCTGTCCCTTCCCTCCCCCTCCCCCCAGAGCTTAAAAAGTCACTCAGGCCATGCGGTCGGGATTCTGTTGGAGGTGTTACCTGAGATTCAGACGTCTGTGACCATGGAATAAACTCTTGACATTAACCCTCCGGCAGAATCTGTCTCCTTTTCCTCCTCACCTTAGCCTGAAGCCTTCCCACCTGAGGCAAACTGACTTTCTACAAGCCTGGACTTGTTTCGGCGCTCAGCTGCACCATCCAGCCAGCCAAAAGTGTCTCTGAGGTGAAACACCACAGTTGCCGCCTTTGGCCCAGGAGCAGGGGTCAGACAAGCCCAGGCCCAATCTACCTGGTAATATTGGGATCTTATTCCAATAGGGGAGGAAGGGGCAGGTCCAGCCCTGCCCTGCCCTGGAACCCCAGCCCTGCCCGGCCCTGGAACCCCAGCCCTGCTCTGCCCTGGAACCCCAATGCCCCCAGAGCCTCTATCCCAGCCCAGCAGTGTCTGCCAGTCCCTGGCACAGCACAGGCAATGCTCCACAGCTACCTCTGCAGCCCAAGCTCAGCTCCTGAGGGATCAAATGACCCACAGTCCCACCTGGGGAAAGGGCCCAGGATGACCAAGGGGAATTGAAGGCTGACCACAAGGCAAGCACACATCTTGACCCTACCTCCTCTTGGAATTTCCATCTAAACACTACTGGAATCCAGGAGTTGGTACCTCTGTGTATGCTCCTCTGTATCCTGTTTGCCTCTCTCTCTTTCTATCCTTTTCTTCTATTTCGGTCCTTTTGCAAATTTGAGTAATGTAAAATTCAAATAGCTTAGAGTTTGTGAAGTTGAATGGGCCAAGTCAGTGCTTTAAGAAGTGTTCTGTGTTGATTGAATGTCATATTAAATCTTTTGCCAAAAATTCTCTGATTTTCCAAAGTTACCAGTAAAGACTGTTTTGTTGTTTTAAGCTCCTGAGGATCTCTTGTTGGTATTTCTCCAGGAAGTCCAATTCAGAATACAGAAACAATTGTAATTCCTTTTAAATATCTCCTTGACAGAGTTTTCTACTGGATGGCAGTCAGGGCTTGTGTGTCCTGCTTGGCCCAGCCCAGGCAGGGCTTTCCCAGCCCCATTCCACACTCCATTGCCCAGCTGGAGCCACTGGTGCCTCTGAGTTGTGCTGCCCCAGCCCCAGGGACGCTCTCCTTGTCTGCCCATTCCCCCACGGTCTCTGGGCAGGGATGGCCTCAGTGGGGGCTGCTGACATCCTCAGCACCTTGGAGGCTGCTGCTGAATTTTCCTGCTCCAGAGGCTTGTTCAGCCTTCAGCTCTTCAGGAATTCAGCGTCTCAGGGCTCATTAACATTCAGAACAGCTAAACAAGCCAAGCCTCGGGGAATAATTTGATTTCAATTTTCAAATGATTTGTGGTTAATTAGACAGATCTCAGTAGTATATCCAAAGTGAATGCAATATATTTAAAAAGACAGTGACAAAACATGATTTTTAAGTCCTGTTTAGGTTTTTTCCCTGTTAATTCATTGATATGTGCAATCTCCAATTGACACTGAATCCAAGTGCTGCTTGAAAGGCTTGTTCAGCCTTCAGCTCTTCAGTGCAGGAATTCAGTGTCCCTGGACTCATTAACATTCAGAACACCTTAACAAGCCAAATCTCTGGGGATAATTTGATTTCAGTTTCCAAATCTTGTGTGGTTAATAAGAGAGATTTCAGAATTGCATTCAACTGAATGTGTTCTATTTAAAAAGAGAGTGAGAAAATATTTTTTAGGTCCTGTTTAATTTTTTTTCCCCTGTTCATAAATTGATATATGCAATTTCCATTTGACACTGAATCCAAGTACCTCCTCAAGCAGTTTGACTGGGTATGAAAATCAAGACCTTTCATGGCTGGCAATCAATCAGACTCTGTCCCTACCCCCACCCCACCATTTTCCCCATCCAAGGCTGGCACTCAGAGCAGCCTTGTGCAAATCTGAGCTCCCTCCAGCCCACACTGGACCTAGCCAACAGACCACAGTTGAGCAGGATATAACTTCATAAAAATTACACCATTAAAATAACAATCACACAATTACAAACTCTTCCCTGAGCTATGTGCAATGTCCCAGCGTGTCTGATGAGTCCACTGTTCACAAGTGATTTGCATACTAAAATTAATTTTTGACTAATGTGGTTTTGTGATAGATATAAACACAATTAAGTTCTTGTATCAGGATTCTTGTCCTGGACTGAGGACAGAACAGCTCAAACAATTCCTGATTTGCAAATCTATCAGTGGTGGATGGAAAAGGGATGTCAGGCTGCTCTTGGTGTTGACGAAATGCTGAAACCAGCCTGACTCATTTCATCTGCTCATGCCATGGCTGATCTCCCCTCTTTCCCCTTCCACCCATCGGCTTTTGTCTCCCCCCAGCCCCCTGTGAAGAGCCTGGCTCTGTGTTCTCCATCCCCTCCTGGCTGGCACTGCCAGGCTGGGATGAGGAGCCCCTCAGCCTTCCCTGCTCCAGGCTGGACCAGCCCAGCTCCCTCAGCCTCTGCTCACAGCCCAGGGGCTCCAGCCCCACCTTGGAGGCCCTTCCCAGACCCTGCTCCAGCTGCCAGACATCTTTCCTGCCCTGGGCAACCCAACCCAGGCCACAGTGACCTGGATAATCCCCGTCCTTGATGTCCTGGTCACACAGCCCTGGCCCCTTGTCCCCATGTCAGGCTCTGGGGTGGATCCTGTGGAACATCCTTTGGTGGAGGCTTTGGCTCCAGGTGGGCCAGGGGGATCCCAGCGACAGGGACCCTGCTGGGCATGGACAGCATTGGAGTTGTTGGGAGAAACTGTGAGGGGGAGCTGGGGCAGAGTGACCAACCCAGTGACCTGACCCAGCCCCTCTGGGATGTCACACAGCCCCTCTGGGATGTCACAGTCCCTCTGGGATGTCACAGCCCATTCTCCAATGTCACACAGCTGGTCTCTGATGTCACACCAGAGTCTGTGATGCCATAGTCTGCACTGTGATGTCAGACCTCTGCCCTGTGATGTCACAGCTGAATCTCTGATGTCACAAAGGCAGACTATGATGCCATGGATGCTCAATGACCTCACCTAACCCACTCTGTGATGTCATAGCCCACTCTGTGACCACATGGTACCAGATGATAAATTGTCTTCACCAGGTGAGTTCACACCTGGAGCTTGTTCTCCACAACCCCAGGCCTGTGGAAACCACACAGTGCCCATTGTGTGAGAAGGGGAACTGGAAGTTCAGCAGCCTCAGTGTCCTGCCAGCTCAGCCAGGCCCACGGGAACATTGGGGTCCACGAGCACCAGGGACCACCAGGAGAGGAGAATGCATGGGTAAAGGGGAGGGGAAATATATTAATGATTTTGGGGAAATGATTATCATATGTATTTTTAGTCCAGGACAATCAATGAATATGTATGCAAAATACAGAATATAAACAGAAACTTTCCTGTACTCAGCATGCACAGCTTTGGGAGGAGCTCTCCCCCGTGCATCCAGCTGAATAAAGAATGCTGCTTCTTAATGCTACATTGGGGTTAAGGAATTTTCTGTTTTAATAAATTTTTGGTAACACTCCCACTGCCAAGGAAAGCTCTGTCTGCTGCTGTTCACAAACAGAGAAGGGCTGGAGGCAGATGTGGGGCTCAGAGGCTGCCTGGGGCACAGTGACCATGAAATAATGAAGTGTTCAATGTTCTGTGAAAGAGGGAGGGGCAGCAACAAAGCTTCTTCACTGGAAATAGGGAGGGCAGACTTTGGCCTGTTTAGGCTCCAGTTTTGGGGAATACCTAATCAGGTACTGATTGCTTTAAGGGAAACAGCCCTTAAAAACAAAGGGGTCCTGGAAGGACGGACACATTTCAAGAAAGTAATCATAAGGGGGAAGAAGCAGCCTGTCCCAGTGCGGCAGAAGATGAGCTAGTGAGGAAAATGACTGGCCTGGCTGCCCATGGAGCTTTTCTGGAGACTCAGGGGTGGAAAAAGGACCAGCAACTCAGGAAGTCTTTTAGGGGTCATACAGAAAGAAAAGCTGAGAGTTGAAAACTCTATTAAAACTTAACCTGGAGGGTTCTGCAAAAAGAATAAAAATGTTTTTATAAAAAAAAAATAGCAAAAAGGAGGAGTAGGAGAACCTCTACTCTTTATTGGATGCAGTGGAGAATATAGTAAGTAAAGATAAGGAAAAGGCTGAGCTACTTTACCCCTATTTTGTTTCAATTTTCAATATTTGGAGAGGATATCCTCAGGACAAGTGTTGTCCTGAGCTGGTAGATGGGCACAGGGAGCAGAACAGCCCCTGGAATCCAGGAGGAAGCAGTGGGTGACCTGCTGAGCCACTCAGATGCTCACAGGTGAATGGGATCAGACAGGATCCATCCTAGGGCAATGAGGGAGCTGTGGATGAGCTCCCCAGGCTGCTCTCCATCATTCACCATCAGTGCTGGCTCAGCAGGGAGCTCCCAGAGCACTGGAGGTGCCAGTGTGAGCCCATCCCCAAGAAGGGCTGGAAGGAGGATCTGGGGACCTCCAGGCCTGTCAGCCTGACCTGGGTGCCCAGCAAGGTTATGGAACAGACCACCTTGAGTGCCATCACAGGGCACCCACAGGATGGCTGAGGGTTCAGAGCCAAACAGCGTGGATTTCAATATCTGCACTGATGATCAGCATAAGGGGATTGGGTCCAGCATCAGCAAATTTGCAGATGACACCAAGCTGAGTGTGAGTGTGGATCTGCTGGAGGGTAGGAGGGCTCTGCAAAGGGCCCTGGACAGAGTGGATCCTGAGAACAAATCCAGCAAGGTGAGGTTGAACAAGTCCAAGTGCCGGGTCCTGCACTTTGTCCACAACAACCCCTGCAGTGCTACAGGCTGGGGACAGAGTGGCTGGACAGCAGCCAGGCAGAAAGGGACCTGCAGGGGTGATGGACAGCAGGCTGGACATGAGCCAGCAGTGTGCCCAGGTGACCAAGAAGGCCAATGGCTCCTGGCCTGGATCAGGAATGGTGTGGCCAGCAGGAGCAGGGCAGTGATTCTTCCCCTGTGCTCAGCACTGCTTGGGCAGCACCTCGAGTGCTGTGTCCAGTTCTGGAGCCCCCCAGGAAGGACATGGAGGGGCTGGAGCATGTCCAGAGAAGGGCAACAAGGCTGGTGAGGGGTCTGGAGCACAAGTCCTGTGAGGAGTGGCTGAGAGAGCTGGGGTTGTTTATCCTGGAGATGAGGAGGCTCAGGGGAGACAAGGCACTGTCAGGGCACAGGTTGGACTTGATGATCTCCATGGCCTGTTCCACCCTTGCTGATTCTGTGACTCTCTGAAGCCACCCTTGGAGCAGTTGCAGGATGAGCCCTGGGCCTCCTCTTTAGAAGCTCCAGCAGCCCAGGCCCCTCAGCTTCTCCTGCCAGCCCCAAAGCCCATCCTGTCAGTCCTGCAGAGCCTCTGCAGCTCCTCCTCACTGCCCAGAACAGGGAGCCCCAGAGCCAGACACAGCAGCCCAGATGTGCCCTCCTGGCCTGGGGTGCCTCTGGCAAGGGAGCAGCACCAGGCACTGCAGGAGCCTGCAGACAATTCCTGCAGCACTTGTAGGATGATCCTGCTGCCCAAGGGACGTTCCCATGGGGCCAAGTCAGGAACTGCAATGGGGAGTGGGGCCAGAGAGGGAAGGGCAAACAGGGATGGGCTGTTTGCAGGGGAGGGAACAGGGGTGGGCAATGGGAAGAAATTTGTACCAGTGAAGAGTAAAGAAATCAAAGGTGAAGCCAAGGAAATGCTCAGGGCAGTTTGGGGGTGGCTGCCAGGCAGCCCTGGCTCTGAGCAACAGCGTCTGCAGTGGGACAGGAAACTCCCAGCTGATGGGAACAAACTTTCTGGCTGAGTGCAGAGGCCAGGACAAAGCTGAGTGGTTTCCCTGGTGTCCCCCAGCCCTTGCTGGCCCCAGGGGCTGATGGCATTTGTGCTCCCTCAGGTTCATGTCCCCACACCAACAGCATGGGGGTGCTCCTGCCTGCTCTGTGCAATGCAAACAGGAGCTCCTGAGCCAGTGCTGCCAGGTCTGTGCCTGCAAGGATGGGGCACCTGTGTGAGCTGGGGGAGAGGCCAGGGCTGCAGAGGGGGGATGTTGTTGGCAGCTCCATGAGGACGCTCTGGGACACTGCCCTGGGCTGTGCGGCGCACTGGGGATGGATCAGGCCCTGCTCTGCTACTCCTTCCCCTCTGTCCCAGGGCCCTTGCAGAGCCCCAGCCATGCTGTTTGCCCCCAGCCTGCCCACGGCCAGCCTGGGGCTGCTCACGGGGCTTTTCTGTGCTCAGCATTGGCCTGGGCGTGTTCTTGAGAGAGCCTGGGCAAGGAGCCTGGAGCCCCCAGGCCCTGGCCTGAGGCGTCAGCGCTGCCCCAGCAGTGCCCATGGCCTGTCCCTGCTGCAGCCCCGGCACTGCCACCCCCACGGCTGTGCCCGGCCCCGAGAGCACTCAGGCCCTGCAGCAACACCAGGGCCACCAGGGCAGCGGGGCAGGGCCACGGCAGCAGCACTGGCAACACCAAGTGCTGCTGCTGCTGCTGGGCACAGCTGCTGGGCCAGCCCTGATCTGCCCCCAGCTCTGCACACAGACATTGCTGCTGCAGCTCCAGAGAAGGCAACAAAACGGCATCTCTGCAGAAAACCTTGTTGGGAGAGATCATCATTTCATTTAAAGGCACCAACAGCACAGCCCCTCATTGCCACAGTCTGTGGCCACAGGGATGGTGGAGAGGAACAAAATGACCACTCAACAAACAATGACATTTCTTTTTGGACAATAAGAAAAAAGTAAAACAAAGGTAAAGAAACTCTAAAATGAAGTCAACAAGAAGTAGCAAAGATGACTTTGATTGCAAGTTATTTGCAGATATTGCCCAGCAGTTTAATGTTTTTGAAAGCATGCAGTCACCAGTCTCCACACCGCAGCCTTGAACTCCTGGTTCCTCAGGCTGTAGATGAGGGGGTTCAGGGCTGGAGGCACCACAGAGTACAGGGCCACATCCAGGGATGGGGAGGACATGGAGGGGGGCTTAGGTAGGCAAATGTGCAAGTGCTGATGAACAGGGAGACGACAGCCAGGTGAGGGAGGCAGGTGGAAAAGGCTTTGTGCCGTCCCTGCTCAGAGGGGATCCTCAGCACGACCCTGAAGATCTGCACATAGGAGAAAACAATGAACACAAAACAGTCAAGTGCTAAACAGGCATTGACAGCAATGAGTCCAACTTCCCTGAGGAGGGATTTGGAGCAAGAGAGCTTGAGGATCTGTGGGATTTCACAGAAGAACTGGCCCAGGGCATTGCCATGGCACAGGGGCAGGGAAAATGTATTGGCTGTGTGCAGCAGAGCATTGAGAAAGGCACTGGCCCAGGCAGCTGCGGCCATGTGGGCACAAGCTCTGCTGCCCAGGAGGGTCCCGTAGTGGAGGGGCTTGCAGATGGACACGTAGCGGTCGTTGCACATGACGGTCAGGAGATAAAACTCTGTTGAAATGAAGAACAGAAAGAAAAAGAGCAGAGCAGCACATCCTGAGTAGGAGATGTTCCTGCCATCCCAGAGGGAATTGTGCATGGCTTTGGGGACAGTGGTGCGGATCATGCCCAGGTCACTGAGGGCCAGGTTGAGCAGGAAGAAGAACATGGGCGTGTGCAGGTGGTGGCCGCAGGCTCCGGCGCTGATGATGAGGCCGTTGCCCAGGAGGGCAGCCAGGGAGATGCCCAGCAAGAGGCAGAAGTGTAGGAGCTGCAGCTGTCCCGTGTCTGCCAATGCCAGCAGGATGAAGTGGCTGATGGAGCTGCTGTTGGACATTTGCTGTGGCAGCACATGGGCACCTGTTCATGGAGAAAGGGACAGTGACGAGTCAGAGGAGATATCTGTAACCAAAATCAAAGGCATTTCCCATACACCCTCCACTGTAACATACACAGACACTGTTTTGTGTTTAAGAGTTGTGAGGTTTTCTTTTTGAGCTCTGCCCCTGTCTATCCTGCTCTTCAATATCAGATACACTCAGCATTTCTGCTGCCCTCTGGTAGAACAAAGTGAGTTCCCTGCAGCCAGATGGTGAGTGCAGACTGGGAGCAGATGATCTGTCACTTCATTCTGTTTTGAGTTTCTCTGGGCTTTCAATTTCTTAAATGGAGAATGTTCACACTCCCAAGTTTCTCTTACCAACCCCCAAGTACTGCTGAGAGCAGATGGATCCACCACAGCCCAGCTTCAGTTTTGTAGCCAAGGACTCACGTTGCTCATTCCACCAACCCATCAGCACTTTCAGTGTCACAACACCTCTGCCTTTCCCCATCAATCCTATAACTCAAAGTTGTTCTAGGATAGGTTTGCACCCTCGATTGAGGCTCCCAGCTCGGGCTGAAATCTCAGAGAAACTCCCAAGTGTCCTTATGCTGGCATTGGATGAAGGGAGATGCAGCTCCTTCCCTGGCTGCCCTGACAGCATTGCCCAGAGCCGGGCACTGGGGACAGCGTCACCCTGAGCCAGCAGTGCCCCCTCCAGAGCCCCCAGGGCCGGGCAGCTGCTCCCAGCCCTGTGCTCTGCAGAGAGAACTGGGCCCGGGGCTGCAGAGCTGCCCCACGGCTCTGCTGCAGCTCTGCCTGCACAGGAGGGGCTGCACGCCTTGGAGCCCCGGCCCTGAGGGCAGAGGCTGGGCTGGGGCACAGGAGGGAGGGGGCTTGTTCAGAGGGAGGGGCTGCACTGGAGGGGATCCTGTGGGCATCTCTAAACTCTCCCTGCCACAGCATTGCTGGGTTTTGTTTCCTCTCCTTCCCTGATCTTCTCTCTGCTTCCTGCAGATTTTCCTTCTGCAGGAGTTTCCCAGTGCCTGATCTCTCTGTGCCAGCACTCACAGACCCCAAATCTCTGTGCCCTCTGCTTGGCCCTACAGAACCCTGCCTGTTTGCAGGGTACTGGCTGGGGCAGGTTCTGTTTGCAGGTGGGAGAAAGGACAGCTCAGACTGAGCCTGATGGCTCCAGCAAAGGTGATGCTGCTGCTGTGCTTTGGCAGAGTGGCTGAAAGCACATTAGGGATCTCCTGTGAATCTACAGAACACAAAAATAACAGTTCCAATGTCTTGGGAACTTTTAAAATTTCATAATTAATAATTCATAATCAATCTTTAATATTAATCCCCCGCTCCCTGCCATTCTCCGATATTAGGAAACTGAATACAAAGTCTTTGGAAATGTCCTAATTTTTAATGAAATCCTTGTATTGGAAATATTTTATGACTGACAAGCATTCCTCAGCATGTCAAAGTTTCATGAGCATTTCACCTCCCCTGCACCAGAAATATTCAGTCTTTTACTCACAGAGTCTGGAGGCATTGGGATGTTCCAGCTTTAGGAGATCACTCCAGGAGCTGCAGCTGCATCCTCCTGCAGCCAGAGGCTCCTGTGCCAAGGGCTGGCAGTGATTGTGCCCCAGGCACTTCTCAGCATCTTCCCAGCCCTGAATGATTGAAGCTCTCTGTGCCTCTGTGCTGTGCCCAGGGTGGCTGTAGGCAGTGCCCCAGCCCTGCTGGGCTGGGAGAGGAGCTGCTCCTCAGGAGAAATGGAAATGTCTTTTTGAAGCTCTTCTTGGTTTGCAAGGAGTTGCCTCTGGGCCAGGAGCCCAGCCCAGCTCAGCAGCACAGACACAGCACAAGGACTTTAATGACCCTCTCGGGGCTTTGGTGTTGTTTACATCAGACTCAGTCCCTGAGAGAGTGTCTTCAAAAAACTTCTCAAGCACTCAAAGTTAAATTTAGACTCCAAAGTTTCTTGAAGTTTTTATGCGTTCTACTGAGGAACTCAACTCAGAAAGTGTCCCCAGGTTCCAGTTAGAGCAGAACATTGGAGGCAGTGATGACAGCTGGGGACAAACAAGGGAAAGCTGTCTCTGGTGCTGAGCAAAGCTGGATGTATTTGAGGAATGCAAAGGGCCAAGGGCTGAGCCCCAGCCCCTGGCCAGGCAGATCCTGTCCCTCCCTCCTTGCTCAGGGCTCTTCCCGGGATGGGCACTGGCATGTGGGGATGTGCAATGCCAAGGGCAGGAGCATGGGGCGGCCCCTGCCAGGCTGCTGAGCAGAGACAAGGAGGCAATGAGGCCCCAGCCCTGCAAGGGTCACTTGTCCCCTCCTGGCCTCAGGCCCAGGGCCAGCAGCCATGGCCAAAGTGCTGCCCAAGGCGGCTCTGGCAGGGCTGTCTTGCAGCTGCTGCCCATCCCTGTGCCCTGTGCAGCCCAGGCTGTCCCACGGTGTCCCTGCCCTGCGCCTCTGTCCCTGCAGGCTGTCGGCATCCCCCGGCTGCCCCACCTGGCTGGGCCCTTCCTTTGCTGACAGCTCTGCCTCCTGCCTGTCTCTGCCTTCCCACACAGAGCCTGGGGCTGCTACAGGCTCCTGCTGGGGGATGTGCTGCACCACAGCCCTGCCCTGGGAGGGAAATTCCTTTCTCTTTGGGTCCTGTCTGGCCCTCCCTATCTGTCCTTTGCATTAATTCTTTCTTTCTCTGTCTGTTCTCTACTATGTCAAAAGGATCCACCATCTCTGAAACCACCGTTCAGTCCCTCCCAGGGCTCTCCTCTGCTGTCCTCCTTCTCCACCCCACTGAGCACAGAGCTCCACTGTCCCTGTACAGTGCTCATGTGCTTGAGGCCTCCAAACCCCATCTTGGGAGATCTCTCAGCCCTCTCCAAGGTATTGGCAAATGAAAACATTCTGCTGATAGTCTAAGAAAATCACCTCAGGACAAGACCAGTCAGACCTGTGTGTCCTGGCTACTTTTGCCTTGGAGCAATCCTTGGATAGATGGAATTTTTTAGGCCAAATTTCAGTTTTGCCCATGGGCACTTTGATGTGAACAACGATTCTGTTCCATTGGAAGGAAAACAGAGGGCCAGTGTTTCAGGGGCAGATGAGCAGAGGCCACCAAGGACCAAGGCGAGCCAGACCTTTCTGGAATTGCAGCTTGTGCCTGAGAGAAATCCTTGGATACACAGAATTTGGGAGGTGGAATACAAGTTTTGGCCACTGGTCCCTTGATGAAAAGGCCATTTCTTTTCCATCTGAAGGAGAGCAGAGAGCCCCAGGGTTTGATGGTAGATGAGAAGCAGCCCCTGGGAGGCCAAGCCAGCCAAACTTGTCTCTCTTGGAGGCTTTTGATTGGGAGCTATCTTTGGATACATGAAATTTAGGGGCCAAATCTCAAATTTGGCCATGGCCCCTGGACGAGGAGACTGTTCTACTTCCATGGGAAGGAAGGCAAGAGCCCCAGTGTTTCAGGGGCAGATGACAGGTGGCCATCAGAGCCCACAGTGCCAGCCAGAGCGGGCAGATTTTGTCTGGGAGAAACCTTTCATGTGTGAATATTTTAGGAGGAGTAGCAATTTTGGCCGTGGAGGAATAAAAAGATTCTTTTCCATAGGAAGGAAAGCACAGAACCCCAGTGCTTCAGGGGCTGATGAACTGCAGGCACCAGAGACCAAGGCCAGCCAGACCTGTCTGTAATGGAAGCTTTTGTGTAGGAGCAATAATTGGATATAGGACTTTTGGTGGTGGAATCCCAATTTCAGCCATGGGCACCTGGAGAAGAAGGATGGTTCTTTTCCCTTAGGATGGAAAGGGCAGAGCCCCAGTGTTTCAGGGCAGAATTCAGGCAACCACCAGAAGCCAAGGCCAGCCAGACCTGTCTGTACTGGGAGATCTTGTCTGGGAGAAAAAACCCTTGAATGAAGGAATTTTGGAGGACAAATACCAGCTTTGGCCATGGGTGCCTGTGCAGGAGGGACAGCTCTTTTCCATAGGAAGGAAAGCACAGAGCCTCAGTGTTTGAGGGCAGGTGAGACCCAGCTCTCAGGAAGACTAGGTCAGCCAGACTTGTTGGTAATGGCAGCTTTTGTCTGGGAACAATCCCTGGATATTGGGAAATTTGGAGGGGAACTCCCCTTTTGGTCATGGATGCTTGAATGAGAAGAGCCGTTCTTTTCCAATTGAAGGAAAGCCCAGAGCCCCAGGGTTTCAGGGGTACATGAGAAGAGACCCCCGACATGCCAAGGGCAGTTGCACCAGTCAGGCCAAGCCAACCAGACCAGTTCCCTGTCCCCTTGTTTCCATGGGGCCCTGCAGTGTCACAGTGAGGTGTCATATTGGATACTTGGTTCCATGAGGCCCAGATGCGTCACACTGGCCTTTTGTTTCCATGGGGCTCCAGAGTGTCACAAGGGTCCCTTGCTTCCATGAGGCCTTGCAGTGTCACAGAAGTCTCCTCAGTGCCACAGTGTCCCAATGGACCCTTGGTTTCATGGGCACTCAAAATGTCAGAATAGTCTCCTTGATTCCATGAGGCCCTGCAGAGCCCCTTGATTCGACAAGGCCTCCAAGTGTCATCATGGCCCCCAGAATTCCATGAGGCCCCACAATGTCCCAATGGACTTTGGTTCCATAGGGTCCTGAAATATTCCATGGATCCTTAGTTCCATGGGGCCGTGGAGTGTCACAATGGCCTCCTTGGTTCCATGGTGCCACACAGTGTGCCAACAGCTCCTTGGCCTGCCAAGAACCCACAGTGGTTCCTTGCTTGCATGAGGCCTGTTGTGTCAGAATGGTCTCCATGATCCCGTAAGGCCTTGCCATGCCACAACAGACCATTGGCTTTATGCAGCCCCACAGTGTCACCGTGGTCCCCTTGGCTCCACAAGGCTCTGAAGTGCCACAATGGCCCTTTGGTTCCACAAGGCCTCCAAGTGTAAAAATGGCCTCCATGGTTCCATGAGGCCCTGCTGTGTCACAATGGCTCATGGTTCCATGAGGCCACACAGTTTAACAAGAGACCCTTGGTTCCACCAGGCCTTGCTGTGTCACAATGGATCTCTGGTTCCATGAGCTCTCACACTGCCAGCAGCAGTCTCCTTGGTTCTGCAGTGTCACCATGGACCCTTTGTTCCACGAGGCTCTGCAGTAGAACATGGCTACCTTGGTTCCGTGAGGTTCTGCGGTGTCACCATGTGACATGGACCCATGGTTCCACCAGGCCTTACTGTGTCACAATGACCCCTTGGTTCCAAGAGATTCCTCAGGGTCACAATGGTCTCCTTGGATCCGCAGTATCACAATGGACCATTAGTTCAATGTGGCCCCAATGTGCCAAAATGGATTTTGGTTCCATGGGGTTCTGCTGTGTCACAATGGACCCTTTGTTCCATGGGGTTCCACAGTGTCACAGCTGACTCCTTGGGTTTGTGAGGAACCACGGTCAGCAAATCTCCGAAATATCAGAACAAGACTTCATAACACTAATTTGCTATTTCAGAGGGTGTCATTTATTCAGGCCTGAGGTCTGGGGAGGGATAACTCCCAACCTCACATGGACATGTAATTCTACCAGTGTGTTGCTTATACACAGTCACTAAATGTGAATTACAATTTACCCATTTCCATAAAACCCACCCCAAGTTCCCAGATTCACTCCTTGTTTCCTCTATCCCTGCACCCTTGAGCCAGATGTCTTCTTCTTCTCTTCCAACCATCCTTGCTGGGAAAGCAGCCCCTGCATGCCAGGTTCCCGTGCTGAAAGTTCACAGGCAGGGTAAAAATGGAATGAACCCTTTTGGTATCAGCCCCAGGCTTTGTGTGGGCAGGCAGAGGCAGGCAGGAGGCAGAGCTGTCAGCAAAGGAAGGGCCCAGCCAGGTGGGGCAGCCGGGGGATGCCGACAGCCTGCAGGGACAGAGGCGCAGGGCAGGGACACCGTGGGACAGCCTGGGCTGCACAGGGCACAGGGATGGGCAGCAGCTGCAAGACAGCCCTGCCAGAGCCGCCTTGGGCAGCACTTTGGCCATGGCTGCTGGGCCTGGGGCCATGAGGGGACAAGTGACCCTTGCAGGGCTGGGGCCTCATTGCCTCCTTGTCCCTGCTCAGCAGCCTGGCAGGGGCCGCCCCATGCTCCTGCCCTTGGCATTGCACATCCCCACATGCCAGTGCCCATCCCGGGAAGAGCCCTGAGCAAGGAGGGAGGGACAGGATCTGCCTGGCCAGGGGCTGGGGCTCAGCCCTTGGCCCTTTGCATTCCTCAAATACATCCAGCTTTGCTCAGCACCAGAGACAGCTTTCCCTTGCTTGTCCCCAGTTGCCATGACTGCCTCCAGTGTTCTGCTCTAACTGGAACCTGGGGACACTTTCCCAGCCGTGTCCCTCAGTGGGACCCATTAAAAGATCAAGAAACTCTGGAGTCTAAATTTAACTTTGAGTGCTTGAGAAGTTTTTTGAAGACACTCTCAAGGACTGAGTCTGATGTAAACAACACCAAAGCCCTGAGAGGGTCATTAAAATTTTCCAAGTCCTGTTATGGAGAAAGATTTCAAACACCTTGAAAAAAAATACACATTCCTGTTTTAAAGGAAGTATTTTATTTTATTTCTCTTTAGAGCAGAGTTGATTGCAGCATTCTGTGATTGATATTGACCCACGGTCTCTCCTCAGCAGCTCTGGCCTGCTCACAGAAGCTGTGCCTGGAGCTCTGACCCAGTGTGGACAACCTTGCTCCACATTGCCCAGCCCTATCCTGTCTGTCCTCACTCCCCTGGGACCTGCTGTGCTTTCAGAGCTGGCTGCCCTCAGCCTAAGAGGGGTTTTCCCTTTTTGGGGTTTTTTGAAGCAATCTGAAACTCCTGAGTTGCCCCACTGCAAACAGACACACTGCTAAGGTGTGTGCCAGCCCCAGGGGCCACCACAGCCACTGCAGAGCTGCCTTGGGCCAGCTGTGAGGGTGGATCATCAGCCCAAGCTGTACTGGGCCCCTGCAAGGGGCTGTAGCCATGGGCACTGCACTGACCCCACTGCTGGGTTTGGCTGCCACGGCCACCGTGAGAAACTAAACTGTCCTTGGAAACACTGGGGAGGACTGATGTTATGAATGAGAAGCTTGACTAGGCCAATATTCAAGCAGCAATCAATTTATTAATTATTATGGTAAAGTATGAGCAATACAGTGCTGGGTACAGTGGGGGAAGTTTTCCCTCCAACTGCACACCGATAATTGATGGTTACAGGTATTTATAGGGGTACTCATCAGCTTTTTTTTTCAGCAGTTTCTATTTCCAATCTTTTACTCATCAGCAATTTTTATTCCAAATCATTACATCACAATTCTATACACTATTGTGATTTTAGTTTCTCAGGATGTACCTCAAAGGAGTATCCCCAGATGGTGACGGTCCAGTTTCCGAAAGAAGAAAGACGAATCCCATCTGGTGGGGTCTGACTCCCCAGATGTGTGTCCACCTTTTAATTGCAAAGACTATAAATGTCATAACAGTGATGTCTAGCTTCCCTTTGGTCAAAACCATAAACCCTTGAGGTGATGTTCATCTTCCTTTCTCAAGCTGTTTTTCTCTGCTTTAATAAGGCATGAGATAAGCACATTTCCTTTATATATATTCCAAAGCTATAGTTTCAATGATACAAGTAATATTCTAACATTATACTTCAAAAGGTTATTATTGCAGAGCTTTTAATGGATTAAATGCAAAAAGCAACATCTTTAACACTTTAATTCCAATGCTCCTAAATCAACTAAGGTTAATTTGCAAACAAAAGATAGGTTCAAAGGCCTTTTTCCATGCTTTATTCTCCTCAGTTATTATTAGAATTCACAACTGTCCCACTGTTGGGGTCCACACATTTTGCATTAACAACTACATACATCACCTGTTTGTACCTGACACGAAACACAACTTTGCATCTCACAGCCAAGAAAATGCACTCCTTGCTCTTCTGACACAGCTCTCTCTGTTCATGACGTGGGGCAGTGACTGCCAATGTGCAGGAGCTGATGCAAGGGAGAGGGACGAGGATGCATCAGGCACAGTGCCAAGCTGACAGAGGGATGATCTCTGGCAGTGGCACTGAAGGAGAAGAGTTTGCAGGCAGGACAGAAAATGGCTCTTTGTTTCACTTCTTCTTTCAGTGCTGCTAAGAATGTAGCCCGGAGCAAGCTGGGAACACCAGAGCCTGGAGCCCTTTCCAGGCAGGGCTGCATCAGACACAAACCAGCAGGGGACTGAGGAGCCCCTGGGGTGGCAGTGAGCAACCTCGGGCTCTGCTCACTGCTACTGGCATTTTCTATTGAACCATCTCCAAGGACTTCTGTGCTCTGTATTTCTAAGGGTTTTCCCTCTTGTTTTTTTTTGGTTGTCTCCTGCACCTTTTTTTCTCCAAATTTTCGTACCCGGTCAGCAGCAGCCCCTGTCCAGAACTGGCTCTATAATATCAGCAAAGCAGCTAGGAACAACAATGGGTGGAATCCTGCGGCTCAGGAATTCGTATGCCAGAGCCCTGCCTGTGCCTTACGGTTTATCAGGACCTCCTTCTCTGTGCATAAACTAGGGATTAGTGGAGTTTTTTTGCCAAAGAGCTCCTAAGAAGCAAATGTTGTGCAAGGTTTCTCAGGAGTGTATCTGTTAAGTTCATTGCCGGCAAACAGAAATTAAGGCCAGGGTAGCAGAGCAACTGGGAGCTGGTCACTCCCTGCAAAGGGCTGGTGTAGGATGTGGGAACACCACGTTCCAGGAGGGGCGAGCAGGGTCAATGTGCTCAAGGTGCTGCAAATGAGGTTTGGGTTCACTTAGAGAGTAGTCAGGGCTGGTGAGCACTGCAAGATCCAGCTGCAGTCCCCATCCACGTCTCTTTCAGTGCTGGCTTTAGGGTGTCTGCAGCCTGGATCCAGAGCGCCCTGGGGGGCTCCTGAGGCTGCCTTTGCACTCAGGGTGAGGATGCCCAGGAGCCCCTGAGGCCAGCAGTGATACCAGGGCTGGGGCTTGTGGCCTGGCAGGTGTGGCTCCGGGGGCTGTGTCATGCTGGGGCATGGGTCACTGTCACTGCCCTCCGCAGCCCTGGCTAGCTCTGTGATGCTCCAGGGACAATGGCAAGAGTGGGGACCTGGCTAGTTTAGGGTTTTGCCTGAGCCAGAACCTCTAGGCCAAATTCCCAGCAATAGAGAACCCTGGAAGGCCGAGTGAAGGAAGCAGAGGAGGCTCTTCTGTGGCATAAAGTGCAGGAAATTCATCAGGAGAGGCGGGGGGAAGGCTCTGCAGGTGAGAATTCCCACCAGGAACAGATGTTGAAAGAACCCCCAGCACCCCTGTGCACTGGTTTTAAAATCTTTCAAAGCAGGGAGTGGACACCATATAGTAACCAATAAGCGACTCTTGGGGTGTGGTTTTGAGGGCTACAACAAATCAGAACAAGGGGAGGAGAGAGCACTGGGATAGGGATTGGATCTTAGGGTTAGGGACAGGGAACTTTCTGGAACAAAGGGTAGGGTTTGGGCTGATGGATGGGGCAAAGGGGCTGGGTTGTCTTGACAGACAGGGAAAAATCTGGTGAGGAGGGAGGGGATTCCTTGAGGGACACTTGGGTAGGAGGGCATAACATAGGGGAGAGACTACCTGTAATTACTCGGGGAACACTTGAACATACCACTATATAACAGAACATTTGGCTCAATAAACTAACACACTGCAACACAGAAATTCAGGCTTTCGGCAGCTGAGAGGTGGCACTATTGGAACCCGCAGCAGCTGGTGAAAGCCATTTCTCTCCTTCAGGTTCTTGCTGTGTGGGAAGGTGCTGCGAGTTGTGGTGGCTGCACTCACCCTTTGCTGGGAGCATGATCTGTACCAGGGGAGAGCAGAAAGCTGCCATGGTGAGCAGAACATGCTCAGAGCATTACAGTTCAGAGAATGGCACTGCCCCTGAAGGGCAAAAAGCTTGAAAGCATAGAATTCTGTGCAGAACCGTTGCAGAAATTTTCTCTTCTAGAACATGCCCATTTTTGTATGCTGTAGATGAATACTCTGGGTTTTATAGAATACATGGGGTTTTTCTTAAGGTTTTTGGGAGAACTCTCAAGTTTATTTCTGTTTGTATTTTACATCCAGCATGCATACAGGTTTTTTTTATTATTATTATTTTTCCTCAGTAAATACTTACGGAAAAATACCTAAGCATTTTTTAATCCTTTGGGATATTGTGATTAATATTCTTAGGAAAAAAAACCTTGTTGAACAAGTGTGAAAACACAGAGAGAGGGAAAACAGTATAAAAGTCTTTTAGAACAGGTCGTGTAATAAGGACTGCAGAACTGAGTAATTCCTCCAAGTGCAGAATTAGCAAGATATATCACCAAGAGTAACTGCCAATATACTTCCTTCAACCAAGGGAAATGTGACTTGCAGCCATACGAAGCACAGCCAAAGCAAATGAAAACCTTTGGAAAAGAGGGAATTTTGCCAGTGACATCACTCTGTCTGGATAACTGAGGGATGCCCATCAATATTGCACTGCATTCCTCAATATTTGCAATGTCTTTTCTCCCAATTTCTGTGAAATCAATAAGCTGCAGTTGTTTACCATTAACTTAAGCTCTTAGGGGAATTACCAAGCCAAGCACCATGTATGTTTTTCTGTAGCTGAGCAGGACTTGAGTTTCCCAAATCGTCTACAAAGCAGAAGGGAATCACACAGTTACTTGTGCTAATGTTAATGAAGGGTTTCATGAAAGCAGGTGAATGACAGCATTGCATTGTAAAACTTCCACATGCAAGAAAACTGGAGTCCACTTAGAATCAAACATAGAAGGCTAGCATAACATCAGAACAGGATAAAATGAAATTGCTAGACAGGAACTGATGCATCAGAAATTAGGTGTATCATTTCTGATACATCTGCATGCATTTGCAAGCTAAAAGAGAAAAGGAAGGGCAGAGATAATAAGGAACGAAGATTTTAAAATTGCACTGTGCAGAAGAGACACATGAACCACCAGTGTGAACACAGCTGGGAGATTCAGCTTGGAGATGGATTAGAGTGGAATCCATTCACTGAAGGTCTCTGGTGCACATGAGTGCAAAGACTGAGGAAAAAAGGAGAAAAGTTTAATTTCTGAAAGCTATTTAGATTCCTGGAAGCATTGTCTAGAGATCTAAAAATCTAAAGCCTCAGAGAATCTGAACTTAAAACATCCCCAAATGGATTGATAAGGTATGATGTGCACATCTCTGCTGTTTTCAGAGTCAATGAAATTGACAATGAGTGGCTGGAAATTAGGAATGCCCACCCAGATTTTATCTCCATTACTTTAAGAACACCTTAATAAGGCACTTCAGGAGCTGAACACTGACATTCTCACCCTGCTCTATTTACTTTACATTTGAATACAGGCTGGTAGAAGGAGAAATCGGGCTTTAATTTCTCCCCAAATTACCTGCTGCACTTTCAGGTTAGGAGTAGATGTAAAATTCAGCCAATCACTCTCTCTATGCATGAATATTCCACTAGTGAACTGACATACAGAACATCCTTTTTCTCTTTTGTACCTTCCTAAATGGTGCCCAGTGAACAGGACACTTGCATAAATCTCACAGAAAATCACCAAAATTGCTGAAATTAACTCTCAATTCCATGATAAAAGCTTCTGAGAAAAGGCTTGACAGGATCACTGAACAAACTGTAACTTGGAAGAGAAACACGCATTTCAGCACTGATCAAGGGGAAAGAAAAAGAAATGCTGTGAAAATTCCAAGTGGAAGGTAAGGAGAAACACAGGAAGCAGAGAAGGAGCAAGGCCCTGTCAGATGACCTGTGCAAGGTAACTTTGTGCCCCAGCACCGTTAGAGGACATTCCCTGTCATTGGTGCAAGCACCTGGAGACATAAATGCTGATTGATTTGGGGGCCACAACCTTGATAAGTGCAGAGGTGGTTCAATAACGTGACATGAGGGAGTTCCCTCAGAGCAACTGGGATGCCAGAAAGAAGTGAACAGCTCACCACAGCCCGGCCCGCCCGGCTGCTTTTCCTTCTGACCCTCCTGGGGAGGCTCTGACATTTCCTCTTCCCTGATGGAAGCGCAGCTGCTGCCAAGGGAAACGTCCCCACACTCACTCAGTGTTCCCTTTGCTTGCCAGATGTCCCATCTGCTGTCCCTGTCCAGGAGAGCTGCTCTGCTCGGGAGGAGGAGACCGAGCGAGAACCTGGGAACATCGGCGGCTGCAATCCCTCGTGATCTAGCACTGTTTATGGATGTATAGTTGGATTTGGATAGTTACAAGTATAGGGATATTTACATACACTGACTGATATTTGTATAGGGATATTATGTATGTATATTGTTATATTGATGCGTGTATATTCATCTGTCTACATACTTGTACATCTCTGTAGCTGTGCATTTCTATTGCTGGGGATGTATAGAATATTCTATTGGTCCATTGATATTTGTGTACTTATAGACAGGTTTGTTATGTTTGTATTATATTGTCATGTTATATGTCATGAAATATGCAATGCATGTTTACATCTCTGTATTGTTATGCCTATATATGTATTTACTTCTATTTATTATGTATGGAGTTGTATAATTCTAAAATTCTATTTATTTAGTTCTGGATCTGAGATTCTTTAGAGAGGGATATTGATGTTTCTGTGTTTGTATATGGGCTGTACAGTTGTAGTAATATGTAATAAATTTAATTGTTAAACTTCAATTCAGTAACTTCAATATTTGTGTACAGTGAGTTGTTGCAGAGGGTTGCAATAAAGTAATTTTTTTTTCATTGAAGTTGATATCTCTATATATTTACATAGCACAATTCTCAGAATAAATTAGATTTTAATCATAAATTGATGTTTCTGTGTTTCTCTATTGGTAACACAGGTGTTGCAATTTAAAATAAATTTCATTTTTAAACATGAGTTAATGTTTGTGTATTTGTACATTAGTTGTGCAGGTGTAACTATCTGCAATAAATGCAATGTTTCAACTGAAGTAAGTGTAGATTTGTGCTACACAAAGCCATGAGCAGGTGTAAATGCTGGAGGATTTTGGCCATGCAAATCTCCAGCCATGCCCAGCACATGCCCCACCTGCACTCAGGCTGGGCAGGGGAAGCGCAGATTTGGGCAGGCAGCAGAGCCCCACGTTGGCTCAGAACTCGCTGCAGAGGCAGCTGAGAAAACTCTGGGGCTCCATGAGCACAGAATCCAAGCAGGAGCCACCCAGGAGGACAAATCCCTCATCCCACGGGCAGCTCTTTAGGAAAGTGCTCCAAGTGTCCCCCTGAAGCTCATCCCAGAGAGCAGAAGCCAGCAGGGATCCTGAGCCAGCTCTGCTGCCTTTGGCAGCACTTTGGCAAATGAGCTGCAGCAAGGGGGAGGCAGCAGCGACTGTGACTGCTGCAGGCTGGGGATGAAGGAAGGGCCATGGACACAAGTGCTGAGATGCCCCAAAATCCAGAAGGAGGCTGGAGAGCTGGGAATCAACTTGGCATTTCAGTGCCAAGCTCTCACAGGCACTGAAATGATGGAATCCCTTTGTGTGAAGTGACCTGGAAGAACTGACAGGGAGTTGCTGCTAGGATCAGCAGTAGCAGAAAGCAAAAATGTACAAACACTAGGAGATCATCTAATATCCCCCACAAGCAATGGCTTCAAAAATGATCTTATATATTTATTATATTATATTATATTATATTATATTATATTATATGCATAAAAATTTAATGCACATGTATTTTTGGACAATTTTATTTTTTGATATATATTTTCATTGAAGATATCTATTTGAAATAGTCTTTCAGCTTGGGAGAGTGAAGATTTACAACAGTGCAAAACCATCTGCCCACAGAGCAGTCAGCCCCCGGTGGCGTGCATGCAAACCCACCCACTGTGCTTGCTCTTCTCAGCATCTCGGGGCTGCTGTTTGCACAGAATTGGGATGAATTTAACTCAACAGAGGCATGAGTGGGGTGTCCAGCTTGTCATGAGCACTCATGTGGCAACGAACAACACAGAGCTCTCAAATCACATTATCACAGGTCATTTCATTCCTGCTGGGCACTGAGGAACTCTTAAAAGACACAGAAAAGGAGTGGAAAACATTGGCATCATGCTACTGCTGGTATCCTCCTGGAGGAAAATCTGTTGGGTTTCTTAAGGTGGTAGCTTTCCAAAACCTAGGAAAACTGCTGAGCACTGGTAGCCCAATTGTGAATGGTTTTCTTGACTTGGCAAAGGCTGGGGTGTTAATGGACTCTGTCTTTGGTTCAAATCACCTCCCCTTACCTGCAGACAAAAGCATCACCACCAGCAGCAGCTACATCAGTCAATTTTCTCAAAAAGCTGTGTTAAACTTGGGAGAGGAAAGGAAAACACATCAGACACTGTGGATTATTGACAAGACTCTGAGGAACAGTTCCAAAGCAAAGGGCAGCAGCTTCTCTCTGGGGCACTCCTTGTGCCCCAAGGCAGCCGGGCTGCCCTGGCTGCCCAGGACCCTGCGCCCCGCGGGCTCTGCAGAGCTGCACAGCGGGGAGGCAGCTTCGGGCACCTCAGCCCCTGGGCAGGAGGGGCTGCTTGCTCTGCAGGGCTGCCTGTGGGCAAAAGCAGGGTGCTGGCCTTCTGCTCTTGGCCCTAGCCTGGCCTTGCAGGGCTAATCCTGTATCCTGTCTCAAATGTGCTAAGGACAGGCTTGTTTGTTTGCAGCTCTGCACAGGTGTGATTTGCACCACAAAATACTGAAGGACCAAGGCCTGAACAACAGACCCTGACTGAAGCCTCAACAACAGGACCTGAGCCAAAGCTGCCCTCTAGGTGACCTTCCCAACCCAATGTTCTATGTACCTGCTCCTTAACCAAGTGTTATTATCAAAAGGATTGTTGCATCCATTCACTGGTGAAACGTCTTCACCTTTCTGCATGAGGAAAATGGACAAGGCCACATCTGGCCTTGGTTCCTCCTTGAGCCCTGGCCAGGCTCGGGGAGAAAACCAAGAGGAGAATGACACCAGCTGTGCCCCAGCAGAAGCTCGGGCACATTGCTCGTCCAGCACTGTCAGAGCCGGGCTACTCTCACAGCGCTCTCGGGAGCCTCGTGGCCGCCAAAGGTGGAGGCACCGCAGGATTTCCCGGTTCCCGGCCGTGGCTTTGCAGGGCTGGGCTGGGACAGCTTCCCCCAGCTGATGTGCAGCTCTGGATGAAGGGGAAACCGCTGGGCTACCTGGTGATGGATCTTCCTTAATCACCAGAGGCACCCTTTTGTAATAATGCTGAGGTGCATTGCTTAGATTATCCTTTCCTGACTCTTTTTTGCACTTCTGCATTACAGTAAATCACACTGTTCCTTCAGCTGGTGTCTGTGTCTGCATCTCTGACCTTCCCCACCATCAAAACAAACACACAGCCAGTTTAGCACGTGACCTGCCTCTCTGCCAGCCCATCTCTTGGCAAACACCTCTGGTGGCCATCTCCACAAATGAAATTCCCACTTTGCAACTTCCTTTTCTGCAGGCAGGTGAGAAAAGGAGCCACTCCCAGTTCTGGACACCTCCAGAAACCAGCTGCTTTCAGCAGTCACAACCCTGAAATACCAACCTCCTTCCTTAACTTGCCACAGAGAGCTCCCACCAAGAGGCCTTTTGTCCAAGGATACCCACAGAAGAGCTGGAGAAGGGAGCAGTTTGAAACACAACTGCTTCAGAGTTTAAACCTGCCTTTACCAAATGAGCACACACCAACCTGTCCCAAAGGGAAAGCAGGCAGGAGAGAGAAGCTCCTCTCCCACAGCCGCAAATTCTCTGCTTCCTTCTGTTCCAGCTGGAGAGTGGAGGCCATGGGCTGCACCTCACTTTGGGAAGGAGCCCTGGGAATTGGCCTGATCTGGGAGGGCAGCAAAAGGAATTCCCCAAAAAGTAGGAAAAGATTCTCTTGAAGGAATAGATGATGACAACATTTCCGCAGAAAAGGAAAAAAAAGAATAATTGAAGCATTTCAAGAAGTGCCCAGACTGAAATTTGTTTGCCAGTATGACAACCCCAAAGTCTCTGTGGTGTGTCAGGAAGCTCAGGAATGAACCTACAAGCCTTGCATAAACAACATTGGTTTCCATCCCCCAAAGCACAAGCAGCTCCCCAACAAGACTTCAAGACTAAGGGACAAAGCTTCCCCCTTCAGCTCTCCACAGCAGCTCTAGGGAGTCTTTCTCTATTGCAAGACCTCCTTTGTCAGTCTACAGTGACAGGAGCTGGCTGCAGGAGGCATTTGCCTGGGGGGGGAAGAAAAAGGAGAGATGATTCCTGTGGAAATAAAACGGCAACGCCATTTGGGAAGACGCCAGTGTGAGTTTGCTACCACTCAAGGTCAGAAATCTCTTGAAGAAAGCAACATCCATCATGGTGCAGCACTTTGCCTTCGATATCAATGCTGACAAAATTGCTGCCCCTTCCTGCTGCCGTAGCTGACTCCGAATCACGAGCAATGTGCCAATTCTGCCAAAGACAGGCAGACATGGTGAGATAAAACCAGCTAGTCTGCTGAAAAGGAGTCCAAATGAATGTTTTCTAACTCCCCCTTTTCATCCTTTCCGCAGCCAAGACAGAGCAATGTCCTTCATCTCTGTCCCTGATGGTTACCCAGGCATGGGGTGCAGCGTGGGGACAGAGCTTGTCACTGCTCCCAGTGCCCTGCCCTGCCCTTCCGTGCCTGCCTTGCCCTTCCCTGTCCTGCGGGATCCTGCTGTGCTGTGCTGTGCCGAGCCGAGCTGAGCCCAGCCACCAGTCACGCATTTCGGGAATGACTTTCCCCTGTGCCGCCCACCAGTGTAATGAACATACCACTTTGTAACCTTGACTAGTTAGAGAGTCTTTGTTCCTGATTTTCAGTTTTAACAATTCAGGGAGCTTTTGTTTTCCCTGACAGTACAGTTGCTGCCAAGGGAAACACACCCAAAGACCAATAGTGACCCAGCCTTCCCTTTGCTTCCCTTTTCCTTCCCTCACTGCTACACAGCGCTCTCATACCAGGACCTATGTGCTGCCTCACCTGAGGATTCAGAGCTGCCTCCATGCCCTTCCAGGCTAAGTGCAGGTGCTCAGGACTCTGAGGTTTTCCTAGCTTCTTGGGAGAAGGTGTTTGCTTCATCTGGACTTCTTGGGGTTTCATCGGAGGAGCCAGGCACAGGCAAATTTCATCTCCACTGTGAGCTCTTCATTCTGCTTGTTCCCTTGAAGCTCAAATGCCAACCTGAGCTCATCGTTCCTCTGGTTCCCGTAGACCATCACAGCCCTTCCATGGCCTCTCCAGAGAGGAGCAGCTGCACATCTTCAGAGCAGCAGTTGTCGGCCCGCATCCCATCAGGGAGGGAAAGAGTTTCTGCCCTTGCTTTCCAAGCAGGTCCTGGTTAATGACCCTTTAAAATGTTTTCCTGCAGTGCTCTATCATGGGTAGATCTCAAGTGAGAATCAGGTATAAAGGGTCAAGTCACCTAGGAAGGGGGACCTTGAAAACAGAAAGATTCTCTGCCTGATTTTCCTGTCCTCGCTGCAGATTTGGATGGTGTTCTGGGCATTTTGCAGACAGCCTCTCTGTAGGGGTACAAGGGCAAGGTGGAAGATATTGCCTAACAAGTGGTCAGTGTTAGGTGCACTCTCCTCTTTCTTTGAATGAAGCCAAACTAGGACTCTGATAGGGTATTGCAGATGTTTAAGACTGTCTGCCCTGCAAATCAAGCCATGCCATTTGACACTGGCAGGGGGCTATGTAGAAATCACCAATGGGCCGGGACTGCTGAGGAACGCGCCTCGAGCTGTTTGTTTTCCAGCATCAGTCTCATTACATGGTTATGACAATGGGAACATGCCAGCAGCTCACATCCCAGGCAGCAGACAAAGAACTTAATGTTACAACTTACTTTATAAATTTTTTGACCAATCACGCAAAGCAAAAGCTTATTGACAGTAGTTCTATCCAGTCACTTTAAGCACATGTTCCATTGGTTAAAACAATGCTTGCTTATTTCGAATACAATACCTACGTGTAAGCCTTAAAACACAACGCACTGAGCTCCATTATTAAGCTTCAATCTTCCTAATATCTTGCTAGATAAACTTTTCTATAGCTTAGAGAGTTATTCTAGACCAGCGTTAATGCACAGACCATTGTTCTATTTTTCCTTGCTTTTCTGCAGTTTAAATAATTTTTCTGCTGACCTATCTCATGGCTGCTGCTTGGCTCTAATCACAGTTCTACTGTATGTGAGACCTGCCTTTTGCAGCTTTCCCAAAACCCTCTAATTTTGTGGATTCCCTCAGAGGACTCAGTGTCAGAGCCTCTGGAGGAGCGTGGAGAGCAGGGCTCAGGCAGGTTCTGCCAGTGCAGCATTTGAACTAAAGGCACCAGGAAGCACCAAGCCTGCAGAGAGGAACTCAACCCTTCTGATCTCTCACTGCCAGAGGCAGGCTCAGAGCAGCCATCTCACCCCTCTCTAAACCAGTGGGGCTCTGTCCTTACCAAGCTCCTCGGGCTCCTGGGAATTGTTCCCACAGCTCTCGGTGCCATGCAAAGCTCCCTCTGCTGCAGCTCTGTCCACAGGCTCCCCTCCTGAGGACTCAGGGGCAACATTAATATTCCCCTTGAAAGAGAAACAGAAAGGAAGAAACCCTTCTCACCACTTCCACAAAACACCTGGTCCAACAACTCCATGGCTCACACACTTAATCCCTTGTTCCTAACAAGAACTCTGGGCCCCAAAGCCCTTCAACAGTCAGAAAAATTTGACTTCTCAAACACAGTCCAAAAGCTGTCAAAGCTGACAGTGACAGTGTTGAACATGGGGGTGACACTGAACACATGGAATGGCTGCTAAGGAAATCAATTGCTGCTCTGTTCTGTAAGGTTGCATGTCTGACAGCACTAACATCAGTCATCATGTCACTAATTGCAATGGAAGTAGCACTGTCTTCTTTCTTCTGCCAACACCCCAATCGGTGTAATGGTTTCAATGCCTCGCCCTAGGCAAGTTGATGTAGAAATAAATTCGATGTACCTCATTTTGCAGGGCCCTAGGGTCTGAAATTGCTATTACAGTTTTCTTTATAATGATGGGCAAATCTTTTTTCTCTGTGTTTTCTCTTGATGGCTTTTTTAATGATAGGTGCTATCACAGTGAGTTGCATGATGCTACATGGGCCACCTTTAATTTTTGAGGGAATGTCCTGCCAGGCTCTATCTCCACAAATGAGCCAATATTTTGTTGCTAATTGTCATGGGGACTCATCTAGGTCATCTACTCGTCAGCAGTTTCACCCTTAGGGGGCACTGGGGTAGTACAATTGCACCACAAACTTGAGTATCTGTCCTCAGGATGATGGGGAGTAACATTTAACTGTGGATCTCCCTGGTACTGAAACTCAGCACAAAATTACATCGCCAATGAACCAAGAATCCCAATTCTTGAGGTTCAGAAGGTGCTTTAAGAAGATCCGGGGCCCAGTGATGCCAGCTGGTTATGGGATTGGTCTCGTTGGCAGCCTCACACCAATATTTGTCACGATTGGGTATTGGCTACTCCTTGGCTGGCACAGGCACACCGACCAAAAGGGTTGCAAAGGATTTATCTAGGCTCAAATTGGTCAAACACATGGTGTCTGAGCCTGCTGACTTGGCTAAAGCAAGGCAAACATTCATTTTTGGTTGATCTACAGGCATGTATGCATGCAAAAGCAAGCAAGCAAAACCAACAAGCGCCTGTATATCATTTGATCAAGCTCCATGTTCCTGCTCAGCTGTTTTTTGGCAAAAGCTTCCCCATCTATTTCAGTTCTCAAGCAAATTTTTTAGCACTTGTTCAGGGACTGGCCAACTATAGGGCACTAAACTGTCCCTCCACCCTTCAATTTTTACAAATTTGGATATCGTAGAATTCTTTTGAACACAATGGACACCACGCTTTTGCTGAAAGAGCTCTATGATACAAACCATTTTCACAGTCCAAAAATCAACATCAAACTCAAGATTTGTAGCTTTCACAGGTTGAACAGGGAACAGGTGGCATGCACTGTAGCTTCTCCATGCGGCTCACATCTGCGTGCTCATTTCCCTGCTGGTGGAATTGTCGCTGCGCTCTTGTGTATGAGATGGTTTCACGTCCTTCACAGGGACCATCTTAGGTCCGGCACCTGTGCAAATGCAACATACCCTTTGCCCCAAGTGATTAGCGGAAATGGTCCTTCAATTTGTCCTTACTCAAGGTTTCTGATCAAAATCGAAGGATTTTCTTTCAATTTTTCCTGTGTGCTGTTTGAAAAGTGCCTAAAAATTGGAGGATTAGGTCCTGCAAATGAGCTATTCAAAACATAAAAACATATAAAGCTTTGCTCAACCTCATCTGGGTTGTTGCTTGAGCCACTCCCCCTTTTGTTGATCTAGAATGAGTTTAGAGTTTGGTGCGTCCTTTAAACAATTGCCTGACCTGTGTGGGAATAGGGAATTCCAAAATGTGGCGAACACCCCAGTCCATCAAAAATGTGGCCAATTTTTGAGCTGTGTATATGGGGCCATTTGTCAGTTTTCATCTCGTGGGGGATCAGTTTGGCGAGCTCTGGGCCCAGTGACACTGACAAGGACAAAAGCAAAAGACGAGAGGCGCTCTCTCTTTCCGGGACCAAAGTCCCACAGCTTTAATGGAGAACAACTCCAGAAGAGAAAGGGAGTGTCCAGGAGAGGAAATAAGATGTCCAGAGGAGGATAGAGAGTGTCCACCTCATGGCAGGGGATTTTAAACCCTGGGGGAGGAGGGTGGGTAGAAAGGAACTACCATAATTCAACATAATAAATCACCACACTGAAGTTTTCTGCATAAATTGCTGCACTTGTTGCAAACAAAATCCTAAAATCTCCCCAAACACAACCGTGCAGTCCCAAATGACCACAATGTGGGAGAAAAACCACTCAACCCTCCTGTATACCCAAGCACCAGGTGTCACAGGGAGCACCAACCCCTGTAACTAGAAAGTCCACATACACAGGCTCACCGGGAAAGGAGTATCTCTTTATGAGGGGACAGAGTGCTCACTTTTCTCAACACAACACACACCATCCACCACATCAGCATCCACCCACATCATCTTCCTCAAACATTCACACACTGAAAACACAACCACAATTACAAAACACAGGAAAAACAGCAGCAATGAAACAGGATTTGCTCAATTCACCCCCAGAATTGCTAGCAGGTCCTGATTAACACAGCAAATCCTTTCTGCCAGCAGCCAGACCCAAACCCAAACTGTACAGGTGTACGTTGTGCACAGGACATCTCTGTGTGACTTGTGAACAGCCCTTCCCCTGCATACACCTTAGGGGTTTCTTTATACAGAGTTAAACATCCCCTTTCTCCACAGTCCCAGCAGTCTTGTCTGTCCCCCTGGAGGAACAGCCGAGAGCGGAGGTGCCTCCAGGAAAGGAATGTCCTGGCAGCGCCCAGAGACGTCGAGAGCCCTGTTGTTCTCGCTGGAGCAGAGAAGCGTTCCTGCCGCGGTCACCAAATGAGGTGTGGAATAGAACTCCCCACAGTTAAAGGTAGAAGGTGGTGTGTTTATTACAGCCAGGCACAGGAGGAGTTGTCTCCTAAAGACATGTGTGAAGAATCACTGCCGCTCTACTTATCTAAAAAAGTCCTACATATTCATATAATTCCCAAAATGACTAATACATATTCATTAGGTAACCCCACCTACCCCCTTTGTATTAAAATGTATTATAATTGAGTCCAAAGTTCCCTCATATTTGCGGGTTCTTTCACATCACATGGGTGGGTGGGTTTTAAAGCAGGGAATGGTCTCCTTCTGATGAAGCCAAGACGTCTTCCTCAATTTGACCTCTTTCCTTATGACCTGTTGGCAGGCTTTCGCACCCCTTGGCTAAAGCTGAAATTTCGGGGCCCAGGTGCAGGCTACGGTCCTCTTCTTTGTCACAAAGAAATCCGCATCCCATCCTGCTTCTTTAAACATAGTAAAGACAGGCAAGTGATATATTACCCTAGCCTTAACTACCTTATCTGCTAAAAATTAACTATTCCTTATTATTTCTCCTCTTCTTGCTATACTCTTTCTGCCTAAGTAAATCTTGCTAAAATTTTAACTCTTCCAGTTCTTTAAAATCCTGGATTCATTGGTCTCATCTCACACACCAGCCATGTGTGAGCTGATGCTGTAACTGGGAAATTCCACTCCTGAGCAGGAGATACAAGGCCTGGTTCTGAGCTGGAAGGGTGAGAAGGATGAGATGCACAGCGTTTTGATCCAGGGGATGTCCTGAAAGTGCACTGCCTACCTGCCCCTGCTGCCAAGTACCACGCTCCACCTCCTTCTCCTGCTCAGCAGATTTTTAGGAATCCAGGGCTTGGTATGTATGATTTGCTACTGCAACAAATAGAATGAATTTGCTTTGCAATCCCAGTTTTGTCCTGGGTTATTTTGTGCATAGGTCTCCTTCTGAACCTGTGTCAAAGACAGGCAGGGACTAAAGGACACTCCTCTTCTCATGTCAGTAAATTCGGTGAAGTGATTTAAGTATCAATAAGTCAATAAGTATCAATGAGTAAATCAAATAATTTGGGGGAATATTTAGCCTGTGAGTTTCAGCAAAGTATTGAATATGTCTTAGATCCATGGATACAAACTAGTAACTGAGATTGCTGGGTGTGCATGTGTTGGGGAAGTGACTCCCCACACACCCCGTGCTGAGATCAAGGATTGCCTCTCTTCTAACCCTGACCTGGCAGCAGGGATTGGGCCCTGCTTGGTAACGTTCATTTTGAAGACTTCTGTTGAGCAGGTAAGAATGGTCAAAATGAAATCTTTTCCAGCTGTTTCCCTTTGGTTTACCTGTTTGAGGGTTAAAGTTCTGTGCTGCAGGTGTGCTGGGTGTGTGCAGAGCAGTGCAGCCCCAGAAACGCCTTGGCTTGCCCACAAGTTGTCATGCCTTGTTGCCAGATGTGCCCAGCTGTGGCAGGAGAAGGAGCCCGCAGCGCAGTGGGCACCGTGCCCTGCCCAGCCGGGGCTCTCTGGCACAGAGCAGCAGCAGCGCCAGCGCCGTTCAACCCGCTCCTGCCTTGGCTTCCCCTGGCACACAGAAGCCTCTGGAAATCAGCACCGCCAGTGGCATTCCCAGCTTGGAGCAGCTGATGCTGGCGGGCAGATGCTGCCAGTTCGACTGCTGCCAAAGGGAAAGAAAGGCAGAGATGTACACACACCGGAGCCCTGGGCATGTCCAATAAAGGTGCAAATATGTGGGGAGATTTGTTAGGAAGGATTTCAGCTGTGATGCCAACAGTGGCTTCACTCCTGGTTCTGTGTGTTCTAGACAAGTAATGCAATGGTTGGCTCTGACAATTAAGAAGTAGATGTTATGTGGATGTTCAAATGTGTAGTGATGGTATTGTAATATATCCTCCCATAGTCCTCTTTCTTGTCTCCCTTGTAATAGCCTTGGTAGTCAGGGCATTTGGGGAGGGCTGGCTCGTGACCAGCAGGCAGGGTGTAACAACACCTGACCTCCAGTCAAGATGCAAGAAAGTAATCTCCACCAATGGACAGCAGAGAAAGAGTTGACTGACAAAACTTTTGGAGGGGCTAAGGGTATAAAAGGCAGAGCATCCTTTTTGTAGATGAGCACATGGCTGCTAGTCACAGAGACTCCCAATGCTGAAATTTTTCCTTAGTCAGTCCTTTGTTAAGGTTTATTAAACCTTTAAAAGTGGGAGTCATTTCTCACATGTGCAATGCTGTGGGCCATTTTCTTGGCCTGGTTGCCTTTGCTTGAGGCCCATCTGAGTGCTCAGCTGGGGTACAGGCTGTAGGTCCTTGGGGCACTCTTGGAGTTCCTCTTGGATCCCTGAATAACAGGGTTTGGCCCATGAGGGGATTTTTTGCTGCTTTGTGACAGAGAAGAACTTCCCAGGCTCTTTTGTGTTTTCTGTAGGGAAGGTTGGTTATTGCTTTGCATAAATTCACAGACCAACATGGAGCGTTTGCTTTGTGATGTCAGGGCATGGTTGCCACATCGTCATAGTGGCATCAGAAGGTTGCCTTGGTGCACGGAAGGCCTGAGTGTCAGAGCAGCCCTAGGCCTTGCTCAGATCAGGAGAACCCTCCTGTTTTGAGCATTGGTCAGTGGGCAGCTGCACTCTGACAGGACACTTGTTTTTCTAGTGTTGGAGAAAAGTTGCGCAGCACTGGGACAATGATCCACCATCTGGCCACAGCAGCTTTTGCTGCCTATGGTGTTTGTTTTTCCGCATATTACGGTGCACACTTTGTTCGTAAGTAGAGTTTTCCATTCTACTTCGGTAAGGGTGTATCCTAACCTGGCTTTTGTATGTCTTCCTGCTCTTTCTTGGTGACTGAGTTTTTGATTTTGAAACAGAAAGAGAATTAGAGTGCCAGTGGTTTGGTAAAGCTCCTGTCAAGAGGTTCAGCTAAAAAGGGGGTGTCTGTAGCCACAGGAGCAGTATTTACAGGGAAACCTGCAGGGCTTCCGTTCCCTCCGCAGGGGAGTCTGTGGCAGCAGAGTCTGTCATTTACTCAGGTTGCTGGGACAAGCAAGACAGCTTTGAAAATGCAGACTGGCAGAGCTTCAGGGAAGGCCTTCTAAAAACTCGGCAGTTGTTCCCAGAATTCAGAGAAAGCTTATTTCTTTTTAAATTTTGTCATGAAAGGATTTGACTGTCTAACTTAATAACCTTTTACTGAGTGCAAAAATAGTTATTTCCTTTGAAAGGAAGTGCAAACTCTAAAGCAGTGAGTGTCTGCTCCTGAACCCTAGAGGTGCTGCTGTGCTCTTCCACAACAGAACTGCCACAGCTCAGGGGAATTTTGGGAAGCTTTTCTGGGCAACTGTTTCCTGCAAGTTAATGAGAATTAGTGCATGTATCTGATTGGAAAAAAAAAAAGAGTACCTGAAGGAGAGGATTTCAGAAGCTGTTTTATGTGTTTGGTAGAACAGGAGCATTGAGTGTTAAAGAACAATTTGCATTTTCTTGATCATCTTTGTATTCATTTATTGGCTAAACAGGCTGAAGTGTAGGAACAGCCAAGAATATTGTCCTGATCCCTTGCTGGCTGTGTGAATGGAATGTGTCTCCTGGAGGGATGTTGTGAAACGGGAAATCGTACCTGTTTGGGTTGACTTGTTCTGTTGGATTCAGCAGCCCAGGCAGTTTTCTGACAGCATCTGGTTCATTTTCCCTTCCCACTACAGGTCACCTGAAGCGTGTATTCAGCAGTGCTAAAGATCCTGAGGTGAGTGAGAAAGGAACATTTCATGTTCCTGGTGTTTAGGAATTGTAGAGCAAGCTGGGAGCTTGGCCAGTAGCAGTAGAGTGTAGAGGGCCAGCTAGGAAGGCTGAAAGAAATCCATTTCCATGCCTGAAACAAAAGGAACAAAGGCAGCTATAGATATTTTTAAATTTCCTTCTCAGAGTTTGAAGAACTAAAACCTAGTTTTGAAAAGAGAACAATGCTTGCAGACAGCAGATAGGAAAAATTTAATTAAGACCGTTTTGCTGTACAGTTGAATTAGATAATTTTAATTTAAACAGAGTGACTTAGACTCCTATTCCTATCACATTTTATGATATCTACTTGGAACATGAGGTGCTAGAAAAGGAAGGCCATTTTGCAATGGTGCCTGCGTTATCTGAAGTGCAATGGGCACCTTTGTGGCTGGGGAGCTGTGTGGCCCAAAAGGACGCAGGGCTGGCGGCCGTGAGCAGCTGAAGATGAGGCAGCGTGGGGCCAGGCGGCCAAGAAGGCCAAGGGCACGGTGGCTGTGCCAGCAGCAGTGGGGCAGCAGGAGCAGGGCAGGGAGCGTGGCCTGTGCTGGGCAGCGCTGCGGCCACAGCTGGAGTGCTGTGTGCAGCTGTGGGCCCTGGGAAGCAGAAAGTCATGGAGGGGCTGCAGCGTGTGCACAGAAGGACAGGGGAGCTGGGCAAGGAGGTGCAGCACAAGGCCAGTGAGGAGGTGCTGAGGGAGCTTTAGCCTGGACAATGGGGGCTCCTGAGGGACCTTCAGGCAGACTGCCATAGATCCCTGCCTTAGATCCATAGAGCCAATGCTCAGCACAAGGGCTGCTTCCCTGCCAAACATCCCTTCACTGCATCCAAGTGCTTTAGACACTGGAGTGGGTAACACTTTCATATTTTGCTTGTTTATTTGTTTGTTTGTTTACTAGAAGGAGAAGCCTTGTGTTATTTCTCCTTCTCCAGGGAGCTTTTTCTCAATCTTTCCTGCCCTTTTCCAGCACTGGCAGAAACACATCACTTTCAGGGTAACGGCTCCCATGTCTTTTGGCAGCCCAGGGAGTCAGTGTGTGTTGTGTTTGGGAATTGAGCAGGAAATCAATGCCCTTGCATTCCAGCTGGTGCTCAGGGATTAGAGGAGCTGGGAGGGGCTGGGCTGTATTTCTGATTCCAGCCACTTCAGCACTGTCAGTGTGGTCGAGTCCAAGAGAAGAACTTGCCCGAGCACAGATGCACAAAGAGTGCAGTTCCCAGTGCAATGCTCTGAGTGTCTGATTGCATTCCATAAGGACCCACACGCTGCAGATTGCCCAAGAGTGTGGGTTACTGAAGCAACAGGAGAGCAAGTTCAGGATGGCTGCTGATTGGGGCACTGCTACCGAGTGTTGATGTGTGTAGCAACAGAAATGACAGTGTTGATTCAGGGTGAACCCCACGTGGTGAATAATGTGCTTTGACTCTATGATTTAGAATGTTAAACAAATGCTTTTTTAAGCTATGTTATATTACACTAGTACTGTATTGAAACTATACTAAAGAGATACTATACTATAAAGCTACTAAAGAAAAACTCGTGACTGTCTCCAGACAGTCACAACACAGCTTTTATCTAATTAGCTAATCAAGCTAAACAACTACCACTAAAATCCAATTAACAAATCACTTTCAGTAAACAATCACTAGAACACATTCTACATGTACTAAACAACAAGAACAGCAAGTAGAGATAATAATTGCTTTCTCTTGTTCTTTAAGTTTCTCACTACCTTCTCTTAAAAAAAAAAAAACCTAGGAGACAGAACTATATCTCTTTGTGCACAAAAAATGTAAATACCACAGTACAGTAAAGAGAGATTATAAAAGTGAGATCTGTCTACCTGTCTATTTGAATCTTCCTGGCTCTGCTCCAAAGCAGAGGAAGATGCAAAGCTCACCTAAAGGCATCCCTTCAGGAGAGGGGTAGAGACAAGTTCCATTGACTGATCCTGAGCAGGCAGAGATGTTTCCCCCTCCAGAGATGGTTGATTTTTCCCCTCCTGTTCTCCTACTCCAGCCTCTTGTGCCCTGAAGCCTTCTTTTTATCCTTTAAATTTTTGCATGTCGTAAGGGAGTGGAACTATCCCATGCTGTAGCTGGGGTCTGGTGACTTTGCTCATACATGAATTACATGACACATGGTTTCCTTCACTGGCATCCCCAGGGCTGTGGAAGTGCATTCGTTAATGGGGCCTTATGAGAAACTCTGTTCCTGCTGGTCAGAATTCTCAGTTGACAAAAGAGGGAGAAGAAACACCTTGGTCTTCCTCCATATACTGAGATGGCCGTAGAGGTTCTCTGACTTCCATCAGGGATCTTTGCACGCATCCTCATCTCCTGAATGACCCGGTTTTCTAGCAAGAGTGTAGATGTCAGGAAGGAGGAATGCTGGTGCAGGCCTGAAGAGAAGGTGAACTCCAGAAGTGTCTCTGACAAGGAGTGAGCTCACCCAGGAAGCCTCTGCAGAGCCAGGATGGAGCTGTGGGACAGGGCGGGGTGTCAGTCACTACTGAAAGACAAACAGGCCATGGCAGAAGCAGAGGGAGGCTCTCACCAGACCCTTGAGAAATGCCACCCCTTCCCTGCCAGCTGCCTGAGAGGCTGTTGGGGCTTCAGTCCCAGATGGCCCCTGATTGTAGGGCCAGGGTCACTTTGGAATCTGTGCCTCCCGTCGGGCAGAGAACGACCCAGGAGAGCAGCAGCACAGTGCTTTGGGAACGTGTGAGCCCAGCAGCCTTTGAGTCTTGGCCCACAAAGGGCGTATGGGAAGTTGAAACCCATCTTGTCTTGCTTTCTGTGCAGGTGCTTCTAGAGAAAGAGCAGGAGCACACTGCCTTATCTGAGATGCCATGCCAGACTCAGGGAGAGCTGTTCCCTGCCCGAGAGCAGGAAGAGCAGCTCAGGCAGCAGGTGGAAGAGCCACAGGAGAATGGCCAGGTGAGCCTGACTGGCCAGGGGACAGAGGGAAGGGCAGGAAGAGGGGCGTAAACCAGAGCTCCTGGGACTGAGGAGGCCAGGAGTCCCACAGGCACTGGAAGGACAGAACCTTGCAATCTGCAGAGATCAGCCCTGGGACAGGAGGTTTGCAATTGAGGCTGATGTGGAGAGGGAAACAGAAAGAAATGGCTGAATAAATGTGATTTTGAGGCTGCAAGAGGAAAAAAGCTGAGCCTGATGGCAGCTCTCAGTCCCTTCCTCTGCTTTTGTGTGTACAGGACATCAAGGCAAAGCCACAAGCAGAGCTGCCCGAAGCTCAGAGTGACATCATGGCAGTGAAGAGAAAGAACAAGGAAGACATGGGAAGAATTCAAGAGGAGAATCTCCATCAGCAGAGGGGCGATCAACAAAACAAGGTGAATGAAAGAGTGGCAGCCACTCCACTCATGAAATGTCCTCTCTTTTGTTTGTTAGAGAACATGAAGGAACAGCTGGATGCAGAGCTTCAGATAGCTCACAGTATGACCAAGGCAAGGCATAAGCAGCTGGAGGAAGAAATGAAAATCATCAGAGAGAAGCTTAATCGCTTCCATCAGTCTCTGCAAAACCTAGTGAGTGAAAGAGGGATGCAGCCACTGCAGTCACCAATCTGGTGGTTTCTGCCCTTCTTGCCTTTCCAGTGCAGGGCAGCAGGGAGTGGGGCCATGCCTCTGAGTGCCATGCTGCTGTAGTGTGTGTATCACAGTCACTCTGAAGGACATTTCCTGGTGTGCTGAATCTCAGCTGCTGCCCTGAAACTTGTCCTTTGGCCTTTTGGCCAGCAGTCATCCAAATTGATTCCTGCTGGCCTGTTCCTGCTCTCCTTTTTTCTTGAGGTGTTTTTACAGTGGAACTTGGTGACCCAGACGGAGGATTGAAACAAGCTGTTGTATCTGCTGTCAATCTGTTCTTTGCCTTTTCTCACAGCCGATGACTCCTGGCTGACAGGGACAAGCTGTAGTGTCTGACTGCTTTGTTCTGTTTGACTTGAGGTGCAAGTGTTGACGTCTCACCGGGCAGCCTGCGAAGACTTGCAGGGAATGTGTGGCAATGAAGGACCCCAAGCTAGGAGTGAGGGACAGGAACAGTGCCCACCAGAAATGCTCCAGGTCCAGCACATCCTGGGCTCTGAACCTGCTGCTGCAGCAGCATCACCTCGAGGAAACCCTTCTGTGAAACCTGGGAACTCAAGCTCGGGCAGATCCTGGGAACAGGAGATTGAGGAGGAGTACCTGGAGCTGCTGGGTACGTACGTCTGGGGTGTTTCTTATCTGAGGGACAGTGTGTTGTGTGCGGGTGTCAGCAGAGCTGTACCAAATGCTCCTCCTGAGCTTGGTGTCACAGGGCCATTTAGGACTCCCCAGGGGCAGTGCTGTGCTCCGAGGCAGTGAGAGAGCTCTGGGTGTTCCTGCTGCCTCTGAGGGCACCTGGGACTGGCTTGGGTTTGCCTGAGCTTCCCTCTCTGCTAAAGGCTGAAGCAGGGATTGTTCTTGGATCAGCAGAAGGCTGTGACCTAGCAAATGATCTAGGCAAGTCCTGTGTGCTAGTGGCCAAACTGAACAGAATTTTTAGCTTCCTAAATTCTCCTTAGGCTCCTGACTTCCAACCAGTCATCAGAGCAAAAAAACTTCACAGAAATGGACTGGCTTTGGAGTTTTGTCTTTTTGGTTGGGGATTCTTTTTTGGAGGGGAGGGGGGGTGGGATTGCTTTTGTGTTGTTCATTTTTGGTGGGGGTTTTTTGTTGTGTTTTTCTCCATCCTGAAGGAGCCCTTCTACCCCACGTCTTACTGATGTCATTTTTATGACTGTTACTGTTACCACTACTACATCTGCAGTTTATTTTCATGAGAATGCTATATTTTTGTCAATAAGAGAATGCTATCTTTTTGTCAATAAGAACTACTTTGAAAGAACATCAGGTTACAGGACAAATAGAGAGCACGAGGTATTTTCCATGTGCCCCAAAGAAAAAACAGAGACTTTGATTATTGAAGTGAAGGGAGAAACGACCATCCTGATAATGCATCAAACTCCAGCTTTATTGATCAATCCATCATCTTAAATAACAGTGCTAACGAATGCCATGAATATTCTGTAATCCAATTTCATGATAGGCTAACAGAGAAACTTCTAACCACTCCCTTTGTTTTAGAATACCTACAATTGTTTATTAAAAACAGAAACCAAAACAGAAACCAGAAACTAAAACAGAAACCAGTGTTCCCAAAACTTCTACATCTGTTCTCAGGATGGCAGGCCTTCCCAGAGACGGTGTTCTGCTTGTTATGGGAAGACAATCTGAGAACTCCATTGTTTATAGAATGATGCCTGAGAGAGTCTAATTGTTTATACAAATCAGAAGGCTGAGAACTGTTAGAAACTGCTTTACTTTTCCCTTATACTTTTCTCTCAATTGTATGTCTCATGGCCTTTTCTTTAAGTCATTCTCCGACATTTCCCCCGTTTTTTCTTCTTTGAGAGAAAAGTGGTTAGTTTGCAGGTTTTTTCTATTATCTTACTGACTATTTTTTGAATGCAACAAGGTAAGATAATGGTGAAGTTTTTCCTCACAGAAACTCTTGTGGAGGAGACATTACCTCCTGTTCACTATCAGGGGCAAAGAAAAAAGAAGGGAACTCATCCACTATGCTTGGCAACACTTTAAACTTCAGAGCAGCTTCATGTGGGCCTCATAAACTCCAAAAGTGCAGACCCTGCTCTGCCAGGGCTCAGCTGCACCAAAGGCCTGAGAACAAACAGGACACTCAGTGTCAGAAATGTAATCCTGTGGAGAAGGATCAGAACCAGTGCTCAGAGGTGGAATAATGATAACTTGCTTAAATAACAAGATCCACCCTGCGCTTGGGCTGGTATTCCATTCCAGGCTCTATCTCCACAAATTAAAAATATCCCTGTGGGTAATTTCCTAGGTGTCATAATAGTAGAGCCTTTACACTGGTTATAAAGCTGTTTGGACACTATTTCCAGGCTTAGAGATGAATCCAGAGTAGCCCATGTCTGTTTATGCTGACTCATCCTTTGAAATTCAGAGTAATCACAGCTGAACTGCAATTATCTAATGCTTGATTGGGATCTCTTCTTATAGGGCCTACAACAGAATGTTGTGTTAAAGGCACCAGTTTTCTACACCTTATTGAGGCTATATATGATGTACTTTGAGCTTTAACCTTTTTCAAAATACACTGTGCCTCCCACCGATAATAAGCCAAGATTTTCTGCTCATGAGATTCATAAAGGTCTAAAGCTGAGGCAGTGTTTAGCCCTGTCTCATTCCGTAGTGCCCGCTCCCAATTATGTTCCCAGATATGTCTATAATTACAGGTGTGGCACCATAAATGAAAAAGTAACAACTGATCACAACCCCCACAACACAGTGCAACCCAAGCAGCACAATTTAGGCTGTGATATTCAAAACAGTTCTCTTTTGCCGGTCCTCTTATATGGAAAGATGATAATGATTCAATAATGTCAATCAGTTCTCTGGTCGTCCGGCAACGGCGTGTTACGGCCTTAGCAGGCATTGCACGACAGGTGGTAATTGGACTAAGAAAAGAAAGCTGTTAACTGTTTTCATTCATGCAACCTGGAGAGAAGGTGAAAAAGTCTGAAAATGCTCCTTTCTGTCCTTACATGGGTTTATCAGAAATGTTCAAGGTCAGTTTTCAGTTTGTAATCCTTTAGTCATTTGGCTCAAATGGCATCAACTGGGTGATTCTCAGTCCTTTGTTAATTTGGAGTGGTGAAAAGTAGTATGCATTTAAAGTACTTAAAATATTTGACCTAACAGACTTATTTGCAAATCATGTAAAATCACTTAAATCTAATTCAAACTTAACAGAATCTAACTTAACTTACTTAATAATACTTAACAAAAATTAATTTTCTTCAAATCCCACACAACTCAAACCTATATATAATTTAAACTTAGAAGACCTCGAACCCAACCGAAAACAAGCTCAACAAACTTAACCTTAACATTTAATGGCACTTAATTGATAACTTAACTTAAACTACTTAATAACAGATAAAACTTACTATAGAAATAATATATGGCATTTACTGTCACTCACCCACAGGCCTGACTCCCAAACACTCAACCAAAACAACCTTTCTCACGTCTTTGCTGCAGCATTTATACCAAAAACACACTCACAACATCTCACTCATACAATCAATCCAACACATCTCAACATTTTTAAACTTTTCAAAACACAGCTTTAAAGTCTAATGTTCCACTGGCCCAGCCATCCGGGCTTCTGATGTTTAAAGTCTCTGGTAATACAGATGTTTCCAAGACAGCATACCCAATGCTGAGCCAAATAGGCTGAAATTTGACTCCTGCATTCATTTACGCTGATCTGCTTTACAGTCTGTGCTGGGGAGAACAAAAGATCTTTCTAACTTAGGTGAAAAACATCCTGACAGCAACAGTCCTTGGTGTCGCTTGTTTAGTTTCACTGGTCTTTTAATTGCAATAGGAATCTTTTCTTTTGTTGACAAAAGTCACAGTTATTACGGCTGTTAGATCTCAAACTGTAGCTCCTGCCGGCTACGGGGCGGAGGGAGAAGCGCTCCCGCTCGAAAAAGCACTCTGAAGTCGGAATCCGCTAAGGAGTGTGTGACAACTCACTTGCCGAATCAACTAGCCCTGAAAATGGATGGCGCTGGACGCTCATCAGAGCCCAGAAAAGATGTTGGTCGATCTAAACAGCAGGACGAAAACTATCAATACACAGCATGATTGCTCCTCCATCACCTGCTCTCTGATGTCCAGTCACTGTTCCCAAGCAGCAACTGGCCGCCCGTGGACATCTGGCCCCCAGTTCACACATGAGGGCGATGTGGCTCCGGTTGCTCCCCCCGCGATGCTCTTTGATCACTTCCGGCACGGCGCGGCTTGGTTTCTGCGGCGGCGGCGCGGTTGCTCCCGCGCAGTGGCTCCGCTCTCGGGGCGGCGCGGCTCGGCTCCTGCGGCGGCAGCTTTTGATCTTCCCGCCGCTGCCTCCGGTGCGCCCGTGCCAAGTTCGGAGTAGCACAGCACCGCAATTCCACCATAAATCACCGAATTTACACATTTCCGTTAATCCATAAACTATATGGAAAATCCCTTTACCGTAGTCATAAGCCCAAAGTCCTGTTAAGTCCTTTTGCCAATTCATCTCTGCTTTGCGCTGCGGGTCACTCCCTTCGCGGTGGTTCAGCTTCGCCCGCGGTGGCTCCCTGTGGTGTCGGGTTGAAGGCTCCCTGTTGCGGAGGATTAGAGGCTCCCTGCTGCGGAGGGTTAGAGGCAGGAAAAGGTACCGATGATGCAGCGATGACTTCTGAAGGTGCTTGGCATTCCCGGCGCAAGTGGCCCGTGCCTTCCCATCGGCAGCATTTCGTGCGGCCCTCTTTATTTGATGCTGCAAACGCAGCGGACGCTTGAAGAGGTGCAAAAGCGGCTAACACTTGACTCTGAGAGGACCTTGCCTGTTTTCGAAAACCTATTCCTATCTGCTTGAGTACATCCGCCACAAAAGCCTGCTGCCCGGTAGGAATAAGAGCCATCCTCTCTAATGCTTCCTCTACAGTCCAATCTGCACCTAAAGCATTAAGTATGTTTCTAGTAGCAGAATTACAATTTTGAAGGACACACTGCCTGAGTAGGACCCTGCGCAAATATTCTGGCACGCCAGCTCTTTCAATTGCAGCAGCAGCTTTATCAACAAAAACGCCAAATGACTCATCTCTGCCTTGCTTAATTCCTATAGACACTGGTATCTCTCCCGGTTCCTTCACCATGTCTATTGCGAGTCTGACTAACTGCATTGCCTCCTGGCACTTTTCTTGACCTATTAAAGCTTGTGCATCAGTACGAAGGAAACGTCCCAGACCCATAAGTTCATCAACAGTGACGCCATGCAAGGGGTCACCCGACTGTCTTTGAACTACCACACACTCACTGACAAGTGTCCGCCAATGATCATTAAACAGCAATTGTTGATGGTGGGTAAAGATTAATTTAACTATGCCAAGACAATCATTAACGAGGAGGATACTGGTGTTAAAAATATAATCAAGCATTTGCTTAGCTGGTCTGCTTCCAAGCCCAAACTGACTAACAGCAGCTTGCAATTGAGATAACAATTCCCAGTCAAGAGCACTAATTGCGGCTTGAATTCCTCCACCAGCCTGAGGGTTAAAGACAACCGGACAAACCAGCTCCGGAGCCGAACTTATTGGCTCTAGATCTCCCTTTTCAATTGCATCTTGGCCAGGGCAGCCCACGCATCTCTTTCCCTTGCAATCGCCTCCGCCAAGTGGTTTTCCGACCCAGGGACCGGCTGATTGCTTGTCGGGAACGGAGTACGCGTTTTTGGCCCCGGCTGCTGGGACGCAGCAGGTACGGGAGAGTCAGAAGTGCTCTGTGTAGCCTGCGGCAAAGCAGACAACAAGGCACCCTGCGGAGCTTGGCTCGTTAGGGGGGGCTGCGAAGCGGGTAATAAAGCAGTCTGCATAGCCTGGCTTGTAGGCTGGCTCGTAGCCGGGCTTGTAGCCTGGCTCGTTAAGGGGGGCTGCGCGGCGGGCAGTGAGGCGGTCTGCGCCTGGCTCATAGTGTGACTCATAGCCTGGCTTTCCGAGGGAGGTGGTGAAGCAGGTAATAAAACTGTCCACGTCGCGGGGCCAAGAGGAGTTCCCGCGTTCTTATCAAATTCCCTACCTTGATCGTAGTGTTTGTTACGATCGTGAGCAGCAGTGGCCTGATAAGCAGCCCTTTTTTCAGCTTGAATTTGCAAAAGCTCGGTGTTAACGACCCGCCATAATTTACCCCACTTCTTAGCAGTTTTATCATCATCTAACGTAGCCTGCCACAATAAATCACCAAATTTACCCCACTCAGACAATTCGTGAACTGTGTGAGGATTTATAAAGATCCCCCTTTCTAGGCCATAAGCTAAAAGACCCGGTAATTCTTTCTGTAAATCTATTCCCTTAATTTGCCGTTTTTGCAAAAGGGTAATAAAAAGTTCATATGCGGCTTGCCTTTCCATACCTACGTGCGCACGTTGCAGCTCTTCAAATCAAGGTCACGGCCACATGAATCGGACGAGCCTATCTGTATAGTCGCTCGCAGCGCGGCGCGGGCCGGCAGGTTACCCTCCGCTTTGTCTTCCGTGCTTCCTTGCCGTTCCGGCTGCAGTTTCGATCTTACGGAACCCGAACCTGGCTTCACTTCGCGTGGCGTTTGCTTCCCCATGGTGTTCGCTATCACGGTCGGAGGTCACCATATATTGAAGTGAAGGGAGAAACGACCATCCTGATAATGCATCGAACTCCAGCTTTATTGATCAATCCATCATCTTAAATAACAGTGCTAACGAATGCCATGAATATTCTGTAATCCAATTTCATGATAGGCTAACAGAGAAACTTCTAACCACTCCCTTTGTTTTAGAATACCTACAATTGTTTATTAAAAACAGAAACCAAAACAGAAACCAGAAACTAAAACAGAAACCAGTGTTCCCAAAACTTCTACATCTGTTCTCAGGATGGCAGGCCTTCCCAGAGACGGTGTTCTGCTTGTTATGGGAAGACAATCTGAGAACTCCATTGTTTATAGAATGATGCCTGAGAGAGTCTAATTGTTTATACAAATCAGAAGGCTGAGAACTGTTAGAAACTGCTTTACTTTTCCCTTATACTTTTCTCTCAATTGTATGTCTCATGGCCTTTTCTTTAAGTCATTCTCCGACATTTGATAACAAACTTTATTTAATCTTCTAGTTTTATGCTTATCAAGATGTGTCCAGGAGACACATCCAGGTGGCATGATCTGATAAAACTGTACTGCAGGCATTTCTCAGGAGAGAGCCTCCAGCTCAGCCATGGTATATCCCTCAGATCCATGGCACTTTTCCATACCTGATTCCCACTCTTTCCCATGACTGTTAGAATCCTACCCATTGGCCCAGGCCCTGCTCAGATACATCTCTAGGAAAACATATCAAGCCCTTTGTGATTCTGCAGCACAACCCAATGAATCTGCTTCTTGCCCGTAACAGCTGCCAGTGCTGTGCTCTCAGATAAGACCTGGTGTGGCTGAGGCCAGAGCCCAGTGAATTCTGTATCTGCCATCACCTACTGGGACAAAAAGGGCACTGATCTGCGCCTCAGTGTGGCTGATCTCAAAGCCCATCCTGGTGTGTCCGGAATGGGGGCAAAAGCTTGTCTGGGGCCCAGGCTCACTCTGGCTTCTTCCCATCAGTGCCTGTCAGTGCTCATGCTTGGGCTTTGCCAGCCTTGTTGTGCTAACTGCCCTGTCCCTGAGGGCTGGAGGGACTGCAGAGGCTGGAGCCTTCCTTAGCTGGGAGAGGGGCATCTTGGAGTTCAGCCTGCTCATAAACAGGTCAGGGTCCTGATGCTGAAAGCCCCGTCAGAATCAGTTACAGCTTGAGCTGCTCTGGTTTACAAATGGGAAGGCATTCCTTTGGCAAATTGCTGAAAGGTGAGGAAGATGTCCTCCTCTCCTGGGATTGCAGGTCCCTGTGCTTTGTTTCCTGTCAAGAGAACTCTTCAAAAGACTGTACAAATCAGTCTCTGTGCTGGCCACCTGTGCTGCAGAGCTGTCTGCCTGGTTGTGGTCGTTGTCACCCTGCCGACCACAAAGGGCTCAGAGCCCCAGGCGCTGGGGCTGCCTTTTGTATCTCCTGGAAGCTGGGATCTCTGCTTTAAAGTCAGCATCTTGCATTTTGTTTCCCTCAGGAAGAATGGTGAACCCCACTGAAAATCCCCTAATGAAATACACGCATCTGAATTATATTGGCAGCGGGTGAGTCCAACAGCAGTTATTCCTGCACAACCATAAGCCGGGTGTTTTTCTGGTGGAATGTCTATCCAGCGTGAAGTCAGGCCAGCTGCAAAGATGTTCACACACTGGGGATAGATTGTCCCATCTCTCAATGCTGCTCAGAATTTGTGAGTGGGCTCAGAAGGCATTGTCAGAGATGCCTTGCTACCGAGGTCTTGCCTGCATCAAGGAACAGGACCTGGAAGGTCTCAATGTCTCTCAAGTGTGGGACAGCTCTGTGTTAATTTCTTTAGCATTTTTTGTATGTCTCAAAATCATACTGGCACACTAATGAAAAGAGAAGAAACTTGCTTGCCTGAAAGAGCAACCTATGCCCTATCAAAGCTGTGAGATAACAGTTCCCAGGAGCAATTCTTTCCCCTGGTTTGAGGAAGGAAACACTCTGTGGTCAGGATAGGAATCACACCATTTAGACAGTGAAACCCAAGAGGAAAGACTAACCTCCCTTTAGAAGTTGAACCCCAGTGCTTCAGGAACAGGCCCAGTGCCCATGCACTTGAGAGGAAAATGCATCATCTGCCTTCTGGCAGAGCCCTCCTGCATCCTGCAGATTTTGACACTTCCAGCAGAGATTTCCTGTGTGGGCTGGCTTTCACTGCAAGATCTAAATGGCTTCTCCTTTCTCTGGTTCTGTTTTGTTTCTAGGGGGTATGGAGATGTTTACAGAGCACTCGACACTGCCACAGGAGGAGAGGTAAATGTCAACAGCCCCTGCAGGCTCTGCTGCACTCGAGGGCTTTCCCCTCTGGTGTGAGCTGTGGCTGGAGCTTTGGGCGGAGCTGTACTGAAAAGGCACAAGAAGCACAGACTGGTGCCAGCCCACAGAACACATCTAGGACTTTGTCCTCCTCAGCTGCCGGAAGGAAGGCACGGAGGGCAGCGGTTCCTTTCAGAGAAGGACGCGCTCACTCGCTCTCCATTGCTAAAACAAAGGCGGTGCCTGCGAGCACCTCACTGCTCTCTGGGGCTACAGCTTCAGAGTCCTGAATTCTCATTTCTGGCTGCCAGAAAATCCATCTGAAAGTTACTCGTAGTTCCTTGGCCACCTGCAGTACTGCACTTGGAAACTGCACGTAGGGAGAGATCTGCAAGGCATCCCTGAAAGCCCTAAGCCCTGCCCATATCCCAAGATGTATCCACAGAGTATTAAGGCATGGATTACTTCTTCTGAGTCCCAAACAAAGCAGCAGAGAGTGCGGTCAGAGGTTTGTGGGTGATAACTGAGACACTGCTGTTAGCAAGTGGTCAAGGCAAAATGTCAGTGCCCCCACGTGTCCTGTAACTGGCTCCCAAGGGAGCAGAGAAATGGGCTGTTGGAATGTCAGTTCCTAATTACTGCAGTGCCTAATCACAAGGCAGTTTGGCACAGCTCAGCTGTGTCATTGCAAAATCACTCGCTCCACATGCCTTGTGGTCTCGTGCCACCAACCTCCCAAGTTACTGATTTTCAATGTCATTTTAGGTGGCAATAAAAAAAAAAATCTTCAAGGAGTGAGGAGGAAGGAGCTAACCTTTAATGAAATAACGATCATGAAGAGGTATAGGAGTCCCAATGTTGTGAATTATTTAGACAGGTGAGAGGTCATGGTCTTATCCCATGGATGTGTGTTTACATAAAGCAAACATTAGAGGTTAAAAACCCACTTTGGTCAGTGGCAGCAAGTAAAGCTGTTATTTTTATTTATTCATATGTCTCTACTCATCTCCAATGGATGAGAAGAGAGTGCATCTTGTCTGCATCAGTCTTCCCTGGCACACCTAGTTTGATAATTACTCCAAAATTATTCAAAACCTGGATCAGCTGTATCTTCCTAACTCAATACCCTCAAAGTTCACTGCCTCCACATTTATTTGGGATTGATTTTTTAAAGTTTCTTAAGTGCAGATGAACCATCCTAAAGTGGATTAACCTTGGATTGTTGCCCCTCCCTGCCATTGCTATGCATGCCAGGAAGACTAGGTGCTTATTTCCAGAAACACCATGCCTGACAGGTTTTTTATCTGGGCTGTTTCTAAACTGCACTTTTCATCTGCTGCCCCTCTAAGACAGCTCCTTTTTCACAGATGTGTCTTTCTCTTTGAGACTGCACAGATTGCAAACAATGCACAGCCAAGAGGGAATATCTATTCCTTTGATTCTGTCCTTGTCACAAAGGCATCTGGAAATAAGAAACTTGGAAGCAAAAAATCAGTGTAGCCATGCATGTTCATCTCTACCCCCTTGTTTCCTTCTTTCAGCTACCTTCTAGGCGAGGAACTCTTGCTGGTTATAGAGTACATGGATGGAGGTGTCCTGAGCGATATCGTCAGCCAGACCTGCCTGTCTGAAGATGAGACAGCAGCCATCAGTCGGGAGGTCAGCAATCCCAGCTGTGTTTCCAAGGGCTTGGGCAGGATTGTCTGGGAAACAGGGGCTCAGAACAGGAGAGGTTCCTTTGCCAAGCTTTGTTTCTGTGTTGCTGGTATGCTATGGGCAAGTAAAAGCATCTCAAGTGAAAGGCCTGCCAGTGCCCCTGCACTCCCTGTACTCAGTGCCAGTACTCTTAGCTCCTGCTGTTGTATTCTCGCTCTGTCTCTTGTATTTGTATTTGCTGCTCTCCACCTTGCCTCTCTAAATGTTTGCCTGGAGTCTGTCTTCACTGCATTCCTTGCCTGTAAAAGCAAAGGTGCTGGTGGCAGGATTTGAAACAAACAGCAAAGAAAAAAGAGAGAGACTTGTTTCTCTCAGTCCTCAGCTAAAAAGGATAGGAGTGCAGCCAGAATGCTCTTTGCTTCTGAGCACATGCACTGCAGCAGGAGTCATCCTGGCTGGTTGGCAGGGGACAGCCTACAACAGCAGGTGCTGTTGCCCTTTCAAAAGCTGACGTGCCTTTCCTCAGAAAGGTCCTGCTCTGCAAGTGTTGGAGCAGCAAGCTCTTCCTCTCAGTGGCCATTACTGTTCTGCCATTACTCCCCATTCCCCTGGAGAGGGAATCTTTTAGATTCTTTGTTTCCTTTCTTGTGTGATGAAATCACATCACTCATTTTTGCCCTTCTGTTTCTGTTTTCTCGCTCAGTGCCTGCAAGGACTGGATTTTCTTCATTCAAACAATGTGATCCATCGAGACGTGAAGAGTGACAACATCCTTCTCAAAACCGACGGTTCTGTCAAACTGGGTCAGTATATTCTTGGTCAGGTGCAGTGTTCCAGGGATGTGGGTGTGGGGCTGCTTGGAGTGACTGCCAGCCCCCCAAAAATGGTGCTGGTGGCAGTGCAGGGACCCCTGCTGTGAGCTGAGGGCACAGTTGCAACATGCACAGAGGTATAAGGAACCACAAGCAGTCAAGAGTGGCCTTGCTCTGTGTGTGTCCCTTCCAGAGGGAGGGAGTTACAAGTCCAAAGTTTCCAAAGAACAAAAGCCACCGCTAGAGGCAGTGTAAAAAATGGGGGGATTTTTAAAGTCACCAATGCCAGGAGATTCAACAGCACATTTTCAAACTTCCACTGGGGAATTCTTTTGCTTGCTTTCCTAATTGCACAGAATTCAGATAAAACCAGTATTTTGTTTTCTCCTCAGCTGGTTTTGGCCTCGCTACTCAGCTCACCCCTGAGCAGAGCAGACGGTGCTCGCTAACCGGGACTCCTTGGTGGATGGCGCCTGAAGTGGTGACAGGTCAACCATATGGCCCCAAAGTGGACATATGGTCTTTTGGAATTGTGGGAATTGAAATGATAGAACAAGAACCTCCTTACTTGAGTGAAAGTTCTGGCACGGTAAGGAGCAAATACTCACTGATCCCACTGTCTTTCTCACCTGTCCCATGTCCTGTGTGCCACTGGACAAAATCCCATTGCCATCTGCTGGAACTACTTCCACCAAGGTCCCCTCCTACAAATGTCCCTGCAACACATCAGCATCTGCTGGACTTTTGGTTGCATCAGTGGGGGAATTCAAGCCTTACCACATGCAAACAAACTCCAAACAAACAAAGTGTTCTCAGGCAACACTTTCATTTGGGTTAGTGGTTCCAGTTCTTTTGTCTGTGTAGATGGCCTTAATAACAGGAAAAGAGCATCTTAAGAGTGTTGTTATCTTTCCAGAAATGAAGGAAGGAAACCCAAACCCAAACCCAACAAAGTTTCTAAAACTGTGGTCTTTAGAGAGGAACCTAACCCTGTGTGCAGTTTCTTCTTATTGGGAAACATGGGCATGAGGGTGTAAAGGCCACAGAGTCTCTTCTGCTTCTTGTGCAGTGCTGTTGAAACACTCAGTGACCGTGTTTCTCTCCTAGCCCAAGCAACATTCTGCACGTCACCAAGCCAGAGCCTGGTGATGCAGAGGGCCTGCCAAAACCTCCCAGTGATTCCTGGCACTTTCTGGGATGGGCCTACCATTCATGCATTGACTTGAGTAGCCAAATGACTAGAGGGTGGCCATAGGGATGGAGCCTCTCCTTCTTCTGACCTAGACAATTTTTCTTTTGCTGCAAAAATGGGAAGCTGAAATTTTCAGACTGCTGAGAGACAGAACTGCAGGTGGCTCCTGTGTGCCCAAGCAGGCATTTTCATCCCAATACATTTGTGCAGGCACCTTAATGTGTCTGTGTTGAAGAGGAGATTGTAAATGTTTGGTTCCCTATCTGGGTATTAACTGATGGATTTCCTTTCTTTTCTTCCAATTACCATTGTTTTCAAGAACAGCACAAAAAGCCTGATGAGTTTTTTTCTAGGGCACATGCGCTTAAAGGACCAAAAAGCACTGCAGAGATGCCCTTCATGTACTAACCCTTGAAATTAGTTAGTATAGCAAAGTCCCTCTTCCAAAAAGCCTCTGAAGCTGGCATGAATCTTCAGAGATGCAAATGTCCTTTTGCTGATGTAGTTCCCACTAACTAGGTCAGGCAATGAAATCAGCTGCCAAGGCAAGATCTGAGGGATGGTGGAAAAGCTGTGGCTGCATCGGGGTTTGGGTTTTTGGTTGGTAAAGGAAAGTTATCTCTGGGTCTGTGCCAGGGCAGAAACTGCCACTGCAGAACAGAGGTTAAACAAAGGGATCTGGGAGAGCCTTAGAGATGTGAAAGCAGGAGGTGGAGCCTGGTGTCTCCTTTTTCTCCAGGCTACACACCTGATAGCCACAGTAGGGACTCCACAGCTGCGGCAGCCCAAGCTCCTCTCGGCTTTGCTGCGTGACTTCCTGAGCTGCTGCCTGCAGACAGACGAGGAGAAGCGCTGGTCTGCCAAGGAGCTCCTGCAGGTAAAATGTGAAGGGGCTGCAGGTGAAACAGGCTCTGAGGGATGGGCTCCTCTTCCACTCAAGTCCAAGGCAGCAGATGAGCCCCCTTCCTCCTCACCTCCACTCTTGGTGCTCTTCAAATGAAAATGGTGAGGAATCCTAGACTGGGCTGGGCTGGATGGCCCTATAAAGGTCCTGTGGTGCAAGTGTCCTGCAATGAGCAGGGACCTCTTTAAAGAGATCAGGTTGCTCAGAGCCCTTTGCCACCAGAGCTGGAATGGTTGCAGGGATGGAGCTCCTACAAGCTCTTGGGGCAAGCTGTGCCAGGGTGGCACCATGCTCCCAGTAAACAAGTTCTTCCTTAGACCTACTCTGATTAGATGCCCTTTGTGTTTAAAAATATTTGTCCATATCCTATTGTAACTGGCCCTGTTAAAAAAGATGTCCCCCACTTTCTTCAAAGCCACTCTGAAGTCTTGGAAAGTGGCAATAAAGTCTACCCGGGGCCTGTTCTTCACAAAACTGAATAACCCCAGCTCCCTCTGCATTTCTTGAGAGGAGAGGCGCTCTGTCCTCTGACTGTTTCAGTCACCCTCTTTTGTGATTTGGTGGGGTGTTCAGTTTTATCTAATGGCAAAAGAATTGAAGTAGAGCAATGTGGGGTACAGAGACATGAAATGGTGGTGGAGGAACCTAAGGAAGCCAGTCCCAGCCTAGGGGTCAGAGATTTGGCTGTGGGCAGGAGGGGCTGTGGGGGGCTCACTGTGAGCCTCTGAGGGGCCCTGGTTTGTGCCCCCCAGCCCACCCTCAGAGGTTTCTGCCACGCAAACAGGGACAGCTTGGAGGGAGTTGTCCCAGCCCCATCTGCTGCCTGGCACGCTCAAGCAGACGGGAACTGCGCCAGGGTTACTGCCAGGTTGTGTGGCAGAGAGGGAACTGCAGGGCCCAGTGCCACTGGGCTGGCCCTGCTGGGAAGGAAGGTGCCATCCAGCACACGAGGGGCAGGGCATGGAAAGGTAGACACTGCTTTCTGTCCCTGTGGGAATCAGCACAGTGCCTGTCTTTCAAAGGCAGGGGCCTGTGTGAGTCATTGGAGTTTCCTGAAAGGAAGAAAACCTAGGGACACAAAGTGCCATTTCTAGAGCACTGGCAGGGCAAAAATCCCAGCATGATGAATACATCACAATAAACAGATGAGTGGGATTCTGGGCCAGGTTTGCCTGTGATGGCAAGGTCTTGCACACTGGAGATGACTGGGGAGCAGATGGTCCCATTGCTCCTCTTTCTGGGTCTTTCCAGGAACTTGATGTATCCTGATTGAGTCCCTGAAGCAATGAGCTTGGAAAGTAATGGTTCACTGTTCTTTGTTGTATTTTTTTTTTCCGGTGGACAGCATCCATTTGTAACTTCAGCCAAGCCACCATTCATCCTGGCACAACTCATCAACTCAGTGAAGAAGACGAATAACCCTAACTCTAAACCCTAACCCTAAACCCTAACCCTAACCTTAAATGCTAACCCAAACCCAAACCCTAACCCTGTCCCTATCTGTAACCCTTACCCTAACCCCAACCCTAAGTCTAAGCCTAGGCCTAAACCTAAACCTAAGCCTAAGCCTAAGCCTAAGCCTAAGCCTAACCCTAACCCTAACCCTCGGAGACGAGAACATAGCAATCATGTCAAGATGTTATCTCTGTTACCAATTTAGAGTAGGATTGTAGAGTAGGGTTGCTGAACAGATTTGTAGCATAGAATTATAGATTAGAGTTGTAATTAATAAAGTTTCTGAAACATCAACTCATTTGGAAGATTCTCCTCCTTCTGACCCCTTCAGAAAATTCAACATTTCCTTCTGAATTACCAGTTGTTTTTTATGGGTGCTAAGTCACACATATGGCTTCTTTTGTATGGTTTCATAAGTGAGGAGGGCTCCTCTTCATTCATCCTCTCCAGACCACACTGCCTTTGGAATATGACCCACTGGCTGGTTATGGCACAGCTGTGATATTTCTAGTTGAGGCAGTAAGGGCAATGGCATTTGAAGGCAAAAACAAAGGAAGAATGAGGCAGCCCAAACATCTTGTGCAGGTTCAGGCCTTCAGCTGTGACTGCAGAGCATTGGGGTTCCTGCCACTTGGATTTGGATCCCTAAATGCAATAATCTCTTTGGCTGGAGGAGAGCCTTGCTCAAGTGAGAAAGCAGAAAGATCAGAGAGGGTGCTCGGGAAGGTCTCCTGTGGTGCAGAGCTGTCAGCGCCTGTGAGGTGAGAGTGGGCCCGGCCTTGCCCGGGCTGGAGCCCCAGCAGAGCCCCGGCAGAGGCCGGAGCAGCCTGAGCCCCGGCAGAGGCAGGCTGGAAGGAGGCCCTTGGAGCTGCAAGAGGCAGCAGCCGGGCCCTGGGTGCCTCTTGCTGGGAGCGGGCGAATCCTCCGCTCTCAGAGCCCAGGTGGCAGCTGGCTGCTGCCGAGGGGAAGCGCAGCCGTGCTGGGCACAGCCCGGCCTGGAGGCATTGGCCGTCTGGAGTGTGCCCAGGAGCAGAGAAAGGCCAAGGGCAGCCGCGGGCCGCTGGGCTGGCTGAGGATTCCTCCTCTTCTGCAGGCTGCCCTGCAACCCCTGGCAAAGGCCAGCAGTGTGTGCAGCACTCTGGTCACCATGGGAGGGAGCTGGGCTGCTCGGCAGGCTGGAGCACAGGGCATCTCCTTCAGGCCGGCACTTGTGCCAGGGAAGTGAGGCCAGCGTGAGGCAGGGACAGCTTGACAGGGCACACCTGCAGGAGCCAGCGCCTCACGCAGCTCTGGGAGGAAGCGCCTGCAACCCTGCAGTTCTGCACTGAGCCTGAGCAAAGGTGTGAGATGCAGAGTGATTGGCAGAAATATTCAGGCCCACCAGGCCAGCCTGCTTTGTGCTTTGTGGCGCACAGCATGCACTGTGCAATGCAGCTCTGAGCTGCTGGGAGAGAGGCAGTCGGGGATGTGCCTGAGGTTTGTGCTTGTGGAGTGAACTGATTTGGAAGGGGGCAGAAGGGTTTGAGCAGGCAATTTGTGTTTTCTTCATTAATTTCTGAAAGAAAGTCATAATGTGTTGCACACAGGTAGGGTTATTAGAAAAGAAAGGCCTTATAAAATCAGGCCTTGCTATAGTAAATTCCCAGATAGCCTGTTACATCTTCTACATGCAGCCAGCAAACTTCCCATGGGAACAGTCATGAGTGCAGTTAGCACAACAAGCTATTGTGCTAAGAAAACTGTTTGCATCTCTAATAAACAAGAAATCTCTCCCATGAGCATCCATGAAAAAAAATGTAATCACCTGAGTAAGAGTGAGTCTTAAAAAGAGTGAGTCTTTGCATGTACACACTAATACACCTTCTAAGCAATAAATTGTGTGGCAAGGAAACTACCAGCCAGCTGGACTGAACACGAGATCTGTGAAAACCGTGTAAAAATGAGTTATGTGAATGAAGAATTGGCTTTCCCTGCATGAAGAAACTGAGTCCCAGCCGCTTTATTGACACAGCAATGTGGCTTCACTCAGCAAGAGCACTTGCAGGGTGTATTGATGAAACGCTTGTGTTTGATTCCCAGAATAGGAAGAAGAGGCGTGTAACAAACAGGGTTTAGTCTTGTGAATTCTTTTAGCTTTAACAGGAGTGCTGAAGCCTGTATTCCCCCACTGCAGTGCTTACTGTGTGCAACTGGCGATCTTGGCCTTGAGAATAAGGAGAGTGCCCCTGCTAAGAACATAGCTGGAATGCATTCAAAGGGAAGAAAGTGTTTTTAGGAGGCTCTTGACCACCAAAGGAGAATTTGAGGAATGGGAATATTTCCCAAACAACTGTGTCAGGAACCAGAGACGGGCCCGAAGCCCTGCCATATTTGATCCATGTTTGAGCAGGTTCACAAGACAGTGAAGGAAAGTGTCTTGTTTAACATGGGGGACCTTGACCCTTGAAAGAGAAACAATGTATTGGTCAATCAGTGGGCAGTCAAGCTGTGAAAGGGGAACAATGGAGCCATCGGTGGCAGGGAGTCATGGAGTCATCCTGAGCCATCATCTCACACGCCAGCCATGTGTGAGCTGGTGCTGTAACTGGGAAAATTCCACATCCTTAGCAGGAGATACAAGGCCTGGTTCTGAGCTGGAAGGGTGAGAAGGATGAGATGCACAGCGTTTTGATCCAGAGGATGTCCTGGAAGTGCACTGCCTAACTGCCCCTGCTGCCGAGCACCACGCTCCATCTCCTTCTCCTGCTCAGCACATTTTTGGGAATCCAGGGGTTGGTATGTATTATTTGCTACTGCAACTAATGGAATAAAGTTGCTTTGCAAGCTCAGTTGTGTCTTAGGTTCTTTTGTGCATGGATCGCCTCCTGAACCTGTGGCAACGACCAGCAGGGACCTACAGGACACTCCTATTCTCATGTCAGTAAATTCTGAGAAGTGATTGAAATATGTCAATAAATTTGAGGTAATGTTTAGCCTATGAGTTTCAGCAAAGTATTGAATATGTCTTAGTTCCATGGATACAAAACGGGTAGGTGAGATTGCTGGGTGTGCAGGGCTTAGGGAAGTGATTCCCTATGCACCCACCACTGAAACAAAGTAATGCCTCCTTTCTAGCCCAGAGCTGGCAACAGGGATCAGGCCCTGCTTGGAAACTTTCATTTTGGCAACTTCTGTTAGCAGGTAAGAAAGGTCAAAATGAAACATTTTCCAGCTGGTTTATCCTTTTAGGCACCAAAGCTCTGTGCCACGGGTGGCCTGGGTGTGTGCAGAGCAATGCAGCCCCCACAAAGCCCTTGGTTTCCCCTCAAGTTGCCAGTTTGACTGCTTCCAAAGGGAAAGAAAGGCAGAGATGTACATCCACAGGAGCCCTGGGCTGTGGGCCATTTTCTTGGTCTGGTTGCCTTTGCTTGTATCCCATCTGAGTGCTCAGCTGGGGTACAGGCTGTAGGTGCTTGGGGCACTCTTGGAGCTCCTCTTGGATCCCCTGAACAACAGGGTTTGGCCCCTGAGGGGAATTTGTGCTGCTTTGTGACAGAGGAAAACTTCCCAGGCTCTTCTGTGTTTGCTGTAGGGAAGGTTGGTTATTGCTTGGCATAAATTCACAGACCAACATGGAGCGTTTGCTTTGTGATGTCAGGGCATGGTTGCCACATCGTCATAGTGGCATCAGAAGGTTGCCTTGGTGCACAGAAGGCCTGAGTGTCAGAGCAGCCCTAGTGCTGGCTCAGATTCAGGAGAACTTTCCTGATTGGCACCTTTGTCAGTGGGTAGCTGCCCACTGACAAGAGCATTGTTTCATCTATTTACCTAACTTTCAAAAATAACAATGTTTCACTATCTGGCCAGGGCAGCTTTTGCTGCTTATGGCATTTCTTTTTCCGCGTGTTATGTTACCCACTTTGCACGTAAGTAGAGTTTTCCATTCTACTTAGGTTAGGGTGTATCCTAACCTGGCTTTTCTATGTCTTCCTGCTCTTTCTTGGTGGCTGAGTTTCTGATTTTGTAGGAGAAAGAGCATTAGGATGCCAGTGGTTTGGTAAAGCTCCTGCCAAGAGGTTCAGCTAAAAAGGGGGTGTCTGTAGCCACAGGGGCAGCATTTGCAGGGGAACCTGCAGGGCTTCCGTTCCCTTCACGGGAGAGTCTGTGGCAGCAGAGTCTGTCATTTCCTCAGGCTGCTGGGACAAGCAAGACAGCTTTGAAAATGCAGACTGGCAGACCTTCTTGGAATGCCTTTTAAAATCTCTGCAGTTGTTCCCAGAACTCATGGAAAGCTTATTTCTTTTTAAATTTTGTCATGAAAGGATTTAACTCTCTAACTTGACCCTTTACCAAGTGCTTAGCTAGTGATTCTCTTTGCAAGGAAATGTAAACTCTAAAGCAGTGAGTGTCCGCCACAGCTCAGAGGGGATTTTGAGGAAGCATTTCTGGGCAAGCATTTCCAGCAAATTAAAGAGAATTAGTGCATGCAACTGATTTAAAAAAAAAAAAAAAAAAAAAAACAAAGAAAAAAAACCCAAAAAAAAGACCTGAAGGAGTGGATTTAAAAAGCCATTTTATGTGTTTTCTAGAACAGGAGCATTGAGTGTTAAAGAACAATTTGGATTTTCTTGGTCATGTTTGTATTCATTTACTGGCTAAACAGGTTGAAGTGTAGGCACAAGCAAGAATATTGTCCTGACCCCTTGCTGGCTGTGTGAATGAAAGGTGTCTCCTGGAGGGATGTTACAAAATGGGAAATCTTCTCTGTTTGGGTTGACTTTTCTGTTGGATTCAGCAGCCCAAGCAGTTTTCTCACACCATGTGGTTCATTTTCCCTGCCCACTACAGGTCACCTGAAGTGTGCATTCAGCAGTGCTGACCCTGAGGTGAGTGAGAAAGGAACATTTCATGTTCCTGGTGCTTAAGAATTGTAGAGGAAGCTGAGAGCTTGGTCAGTAGCAACAGAGTGTAGAGGGCCAGCAAGGAAGGCTGAAAGAAAATCAGTTTTCATGCCTGCAATGAAAATAACAAAGGCATAAGTGGATATTTTAAAATTTCCATCTCAGAGCTTTAAAGAACTACAAATCCAGTTTTGCAGAGAGAACCTTGCTTGCTGACGGCAGATAGGGTGGAATATTTACTTAAGAGCAATTTCCTGTACAGTTGAATTAGACCATTTTGATTTAGTCAGAGTGCCTTACAATTCTATACTTATCACACTTTATGATATCTACTTAGAAGATGTCGTTGTAGAACAGGAAGACCGTCTTGCAATGGTGCCTGCTGTACCTGAAGTGCAATGGGCACCTTTGTGGCTGGGGAGCTGCGTGGGCCCAAAGGACGCAGGGCTGGCGGCCGTGAGCAGCTGCAGATGAGGCAGCATGGGGCCAGGGGGCCAAGAAGGCCAAGGGCACGGTGGCTGTGCCAGCAGCAGTGGGGCAGCAGGAGCAGGGCAGTGAGCGTGGCCTGTGCTGGGCAGCACTGCGGCCACAGCTGGAGTGCTGTGTGCAGCTGTGGGCCCTGGGAAGCAGAAAGTCATGGAGGGGCTGCAGCGAGTGCACAGAAGGACAGGGGAGCTGGGCAAGGGGGTGCAGCACAGGGCCAGGGAGGATGTGCTGAGGGAGCTTTAACCTGGACAATGGGGGCTCCTGAGGGACCTTCAGGCAGACTGCCATAGATCCCTGCCTTAGATCCATAGAGCCAATGCTCAGCACAAGGGCTGCTTCCCTGCCAAACATCTCTTCAGTGCATCCAAGTGCTTTAGACACTGGAGTAGGTAACACTTTCATATTTTGTTTATTTGTTTGTTTGCTCGAAGGAGAAGCCTTGTGTAATTTCTCTTTCTCCAGGGAGCTTTTTCTCAGTTTTTGCTGCCCTTTTCTAGCACTGGCAGAAACACATCACTTTCAAGGTTAACGGCTCCTGTGTCTTTTGGCAGCCCAGAGAATCAGTGTGTGTTGTGTTTGGGAATTGAGCAGGAAATCAATGCCCTTGCATTCCAGCTGGTGCTCAGGGATCAGAGGAGCTGGGGTGGGCTGGGCTGCATTTCTGATTCCAGCCACTTTAGCACCATCAGTGTGGTCGAGTCCAAGAGAAGAACTTGCCTGAGCACAGATGCACAAAGAGTCCAGTTCCCAGTGCAATGCTCTGAGTGTCTGGTTGCATTCCATAAGGACCTACATGCTCCAGATTCCCCAAGAGTGTGCTTTTTTGAAGCAACAGGTGAGCAATCTCAGGATTGTAGTTGAGTGGGGCACTGGCTACCAAGTTCTGATGTGTGTAGCAATAGAGAGGACAGTAAAGAGAGATTTCAGTAATGAGATCTGTCTGTCTATCTATGTATCTATGTATGTATGTATGTATGTATGTATGTATCTATCTATCTATCTATCTATCTATCTATGTAACATTTACATAATTGAATCTTTCTGGCTCTGGTCCAAGGCAGTTGGAGATGCAAAGCTCACCTAAAGCATCCCTTTTAGGAGAGGATTAGAGGCATGCTCCCTCGACCAATTCTGAGCAGGCAGAGATGTTTCCCCCTTCAGATATGGTCGTTTTTTTCCATCAGAGTTGTTTTCCTCCTCCGGCCTCTTCTGCCTTAAAGTCCCCAGTTAATTCTATAAATTTCTGCCTGTCCTAGAGAGGTGCAACAATTCCATGTTTAGGTGGTGTTGGTGACTCTGGTCACACATGCTTTATGTGACACACGGTTTCCTTCACTGGCATCCCCAGGGCTGCGTAAGTGCATTCGTTCATGGGGCCTTAGGAGGATCTTCTCTTTCCCTCAGCAGCAGCAGCAGCAGCAGCAGCAGCAGCAGCAGCAGCAGGGAGCGGTGGCAGGGTCAGGACGAGGAAGAGGTGGCTGCCCTGGCCCTTTGCTCCCGGGCCCCAGGCCAGGAGGGCTCTGGCTGCAGCAGGGCACTCTTTAGGCAGCCCCTGGCAGCCTCTGCATGGAGCACAGCACGCTGCCCCGTCCTGCTTGTGCCACTTTTCTTCAGCAATACCCGAGCTCCTCCTCACAAGGAAAAAACTCCAGCAATCTAAAAAGAAATCATTCAAGTACAGTTCTACCTGCCTTTGCATTGTAGTTCAGGGCATGTATTTTTTGGTCTATAATTTCATGATATTTATGAAAACATGCATTCATATCTTCACATTTTTGTGGTTTTAATTATTCATATACCTAAACACTCCATTTTAAACTCTTGATTTATTGAAGTTGGTAATTTTGAGGTAGTATATTTTAAAATGCCACAAAACAACACCTTTTGGGTAGTTTTTCTCACTCTTAAAAAAACCCCCATAAGCCATTTTAGTCTCTGTCTCTCCAAATTGGTTCATATCGGCCTATTTTTAATCAGGGCTACAATACTTTTATAGGATTGAGAGAGCTCCAATTAAATGCACACCGGTGATTCCTCTTGTGCAATGTCAGGGCCCCACCGTAAAGCCTCTATTTACTTTTTTTTTCTCTCATTAGCTCAACTGCAAACACACGTTCAGTTGCAAACTTACACAAGATGAGCAAAATCAAAATTATTTGAGGGGCCTTTGGGAGCTCCTTGCTGATCTTTCTGCTTCTTCAGCTGAGCAAGGCTCTGATCCAGGCAAAGAGATTGCACTTAGTGCTACACAACCATTTGGCTGGAACTTGCTGATTTCTAGGAACAGCTGGAGGCCTCTCTCTCCCGAGGATGTTTTGGCTGAGCCAAGCTTTGCTGGGTTTTGGCTGCAAATACCATTGCCCTTGCTTTCTTCTATCCACAAGTACCATGGCTGGGCAAAAACTGCCACGTGGGCCATCTTCCAAAGGCACTTTGGTCTGGAGTTTGTGAATGAACAAGAGCCTCATCCACTTCCAAACCACATGAAAAAAATCAGGAAAGAAAACTTGCCATCCTTAACAAACAACTGACAATTCACAAGTGGATCTAGAGCTTCTTTACGCAATGAAAAGGAAGGCAATCTTCCAATGGAGTTGTGCTTTCATGAGTTTTTCTTCTGACTCCCACTCCCAGCTGGCACTGGAAAAAGTCACGTCTCTGCAAGTGTCAGTGTCTTCTGTCTGCCATCAGTTGTTTTGCTGCAACAATCAGAACAGGCATCAGGCTGGAGAGAGGCTCAGCTGATGCTAGCAACAGGAGCTGCCCCAAGGAGAAAAAAGACATGAACTTTTACCTCCCAAACCCATCTCCCCAGAGGCTCAAGTAGGATTCCTCTGGTTCCCAGAAATACAAAGAAATAGGGCTGAGAAGACCCTTTGCAGCTACGTCTTCATGCCCAAGACTTTGCTGATGCCATTTGGGTTTTGCCTTTTTTTTTTTCTGTCTTTTCTGTATTCCTTGCACATCAATTTAGAGCTCTGTAGGCTACTCGATTTGTGACTACTTTTCCCAGTCCTTTTCCATGGCCTTTGCCTAAGCAGAAAGACAAACTTCCAGAGCTCCAAGCGCCGGGGGGTAGAAGGCCCCAGTGTTATCTTGGTTCTTCCTGGGACAGACCCCTGCAGGGAGCTGGTGGACTCACCATCCCTGCAAGCCTTTGAAAGAAGACTGGATGTGGCACTCGGTGCCGTGCTTTAGTTGAGGTATTAGGCCATAGTTTGGACTCGATCATCTTGAAAGTGTCTGTCTTCCAAGCCAGGGATTCTGTGATTCTGTGACTGAGGCAGCTTTTCCTGCAGCCCTGCAAAGGGCTGTGGGGGCCCTTGGCCATAGACGGGGATCAAGGCTCATGGAAAAGAAGCAAAGGGCTCAAGGCGAAGGCTGACAGGGCACAGCTGCCACAGCCCGGCCCAGAGGGAGCCTCATGTCCTCCTCCTCAACCTGCGCCCTCTGCGCTGCCCTTTGCGGCGCCGGCAGCTCCTCTGGCTGCGGGGCTCCAGGGCGTGCTGGGGGCCGGGCCCCTCGTCTTCGGGAAGCGCCGGAGCCTCGGAGGCGAGCGGCTGCTGCTGTGGCCGGCAGGGGAGAGCTGCGGCTGCGGCCCCGGGCACGGCGAGCTGCCGCTATGGCCGGCTCCTGCCGCGGCTCCTGCCTCTGCTCCTGCCCTGTGCGCACAGACACGGCCGAGGGCTGCCCGGCAGCTCCATGCCGCTCCGCTGCGGGCCCGGCCGGGCTGCTGCTCTCTGCGGCCTCTGCCCGCCGCTGCCGGCCCCGCCGCGCTCCCGCCTGCTTCTGCCGCAGCCGGGCCCACACGGGAGGCAGCACATTGCGGCCGGCTCGGAAAAGCCCTGCCCGCAAACCGCCCGCCACGGCCTCGGCCTCAGGGCACAGGCTGCCGGCGTCCTCGCAGCTGCGAGCCGGCACGGGCCGCCTGCCGGCCTCGGCCACAGCTCCCGCCTGTGTCTCCATGGCCGCGGCTGCTCGGCACAGCGGGCTGAGCACAGCCAGCGCCAGCAACAGCTCCTCAAGGGCCCAGGCCCTGGGCGCTCCGAGCCCGCCCTCCCCCGAATCCCAGCCATGAGGGGCTTGGCATCCCAATGCATCCCCTGGGGACAGCAGAATCGGCCGCTGAGCTCAGCCCATGGTGACACCACCAAGTGACCAATGGAAAATTCACCAAATCCTCATCAGAGACAAGAGAAAACTCCCATGGTGCCTGACAGCCTGAAGGAACTACCAATTCCAGATCATTCCATCCATGTATGAAAAGAAGCTTTTGCATTAAAGCAGAAAAGAGTTATCGAAAAGGAGGGCAGGAACAAACAACAAAGTTATTTGGACTCATGCTTCTTGTGTCTGTTAGAAAGGCCAAGAAAATGCACTCCTTGCTCTTCTGACACAGCTCTCTCTGTTCATGATGTGGGACAGCGAGTGCTGATGATGTGCAGGAGCTGATGCAAGGGACAGGGACAAGGAAGGATGCAGTAGGCACAGTGCCAAGCTGACAGAGGGATGATCTCTGGCAATGGCACTGAAGGAGAAGAGTTTGCAGGCAGCACAGAAAATGGCTCTTTGTTTCACTTCTTCTTTCAGTGCTGCTAAGGATGTAGCCTGGAGCAAGCTAGGAACACCAGAGCCTGGAGCCCTTTCCAGGCAGGGCTGCATCAGACACAAACCAGCAGGGGACTGAGGAGCCCCTGGGGTGGCAGTGAGCAACCTCAGGCTCTGCTCACTGCTGCTGGCATTTTCTATTGAACCATCTCCAAGGACTTCTGTTGTGCTCTGTATTTCTAAGGGTTTTCCCCCTTGGTTTTTTTTTTTTGTTGTCTCCTGCACCTTTTTTTATCCATATTTTTCTATCCTGTCAGCAGCAGCCCTTGTCCAGAACTGGCTCTAAAATATCAGCAAAGCAGCTAGGAACAACAATGGGTGGAATCCTGTGGCTCATGAATTCATATGCCAGAGCCCTGCCTGTGCCTTATGCTTTGTCAGGACCTCCTTCTCTGTGCAAAACAAGGGACTAGTGGAGTCTTTTTGCCACAGAGCTCCTGAGAAGCAAAGGTTGGGCTAGGTTTCTCAGGAGTGTATCCGTTAAGTTCATTGCCGGCAAACAGAAAGTAAGGCCAGGGTAGCAGAGCAGCTGGGAGCTGGTCACTCCCTGCAAAGGGCTGGTGTAGGATGTGGGAACACCACGTTCCAGGAGGGGCAAGCAGGGTCAATGTGCTCAAGGTGCTGCAAATGAGGTTTGGGTTCACTTAGAGAGTAGTCAGGAGTGGTGAGCACTGCAAGATCCAGCTGCAGTCCCCATCCACGTCTCTTTCAGTGCTGGCTTTAGGGTGTCTGCAGCCTGGATCCAGAGCGCCCTGGGGGGCTCCTGAGGCTGCCTTTGCACTCGGGGTGAGGATGCCCAGGAGCCCCTGAGGCCAGCAGTGGGGACCAGGGCTGGGGTTTGTGGCCTGGCAGGTGTGGCTCTGGGGGCTGTGACATGCCAGGGCATGGGTCACTGTCACTGCCCTCCGCAGCCCTGGCTAGCTCTGTGATGCTCCAAGGAAAACGGCAAGAGTGGGGATCTGGCTAGGTTAGGGTTTTGCCTGAGCCAGAACCTCTAGGCCAAATGCCGAGCAGTAGAGACCTCTGGAGGACCGAGTGGAGGAAGCAGAGGAGGCTCTTCTGCGGTGTAAAGTGCAGGCAGCAAATTCATCAGGAGAGGCAGGGGGAAGGTTCTACAAGTCAGAATTCCCAAAGGGAACAGATGTTCAGAGAACCCGCAGCACCCCTGTGCACTGGTTTTTAAAATCTTTCAAAACAGGGGGTGGACACCATATAGTAACCAATAAGCGACTCTTGGGGTGTGGTTTTGAGGGCTACAACAAATCAGAACAAGGGAAAGAGAGAGCGTTGGGATAGGGATTGGATCTTAGGGTGAGAGACAGGGAACTTTCTGGAACAAAGGGTAGGGTTTGGGCTGATGGGTGGGGCAAAGGGGCTGGGTTGTCTTGACAGACAGGGAAAAATCTGGTGAGGAGGGAGGAGATTCCTTGAGAGACACTTGGGTAGGAAGGCATAACTGAGGGGAGAAACTAACTGTAATAACTCGGGGAACACTTGAACATACCACTATATAACAACATTTGACTCAATAAACTACCACACTGCAACACAGAAATTCAGGCTTTCAGCAGCTGAGAGGTGGCACTATTAGAACCTGCAGCAGCTGGTGAAAGCCATTTCTCTCCTTCAGGTTCTTGCTGTGTGGGAAGGTGCTGCGAGTTGTGGTGGCTGCACTCCCCCTTTGCTGGGAGGATGATCTGTACCAGGGCAGAGCAGAAAGCTGCCATGGTGAGCAGAACATGCTCAGAGCATTACAGTTCAGAGAATGGCACTGCCCCTGAAGGGCAAAAAGCTTGAAAGCATAGAATTCTGTGCAGAACCATTGCACAAATTTTCTCTTCTAGAACATGCCCATTTTTGTATACTGTAGATGAATATTCCAGGTTTTATAGAATACATGGGGTTTTTTCTTAAGGTTTTTGGGAGAACTCTCAAGTTTATTTCTGTTTGTATTTTACATCCAGCATGCATACAGGTTTTTTTTTTTATTATTATTATTTTTCTTTAGTAAATACTTAGGGAAAAATACCTAAGCATTTTTTAATCCTTTGGGATATTGTGACTAATATTCTTAGAAAGAAAACCTTGTTGAACAAGTGTGGAAACACATAGAGAGGGAAAACAATATAAAAGTCTTTTAGAACAGGGCGTGTAATAAGGACTGCAGAACTGAGTAATTCCTCCAAGGGCAGAATTAGCAAGATATATTACCAAGAGTAACCGCCAAGATACTTCGTTAAGCCAAAGGACCTGCAGCCATACAAAGTACAGCCAAAGCAAATGAAAACCTTTGGAAAAGAGGGAATTTTTCCAGTGACATCAGTCTGTGATAAATAGGTATGATTTCTGCTGATAAATATTTAAACAGTAGTCAATATTGATACAGTAATTAATATTTGAGAATAATAAAATAGTTTAAAGTTGTAATGCCAAAGAAGAGAGGGAGAGGAGGGGCTTCACCCGCCCTTCCCAGCAGATGTTCTCAAGGACCACAGGAAAGAAGCTGAAGATACAGTTGCTAAAAATGACCAAGAACCTGGTTGGATCCCAGAAAATGCTAATTATAAGGGATTTATTGCCTTGATATGTAGATGCAGTGATACATTGTCTTGGCTTACATTGTACTGGCTTGGTGGGCATGTGTAACCCAAAGGTGAATTAAAGGACAACGAAGAAGACTACAGAGCCTTCATCAGTGACGACCCCCAAAGACTTGTGCGACCACCAAACCGAGTGGTGGCGCATGCGTGCTAAAGGTGGTAATGAAGGCGGAGATAGAGATATGACGAACCGAAAATGGGAGGAGATGGAATTGACACATAGCATATAAGGGGTGATTTTCACTTGGCAAGCTTGTACGTGAAGTGGCAAGGGTCATTGAACCCCGCACTCCGTACCCCGCGGTTGTTTTTGCTTATGTGCTATTATTTGAACCAAATTATCCCTTATTTTAATCAAATTATATTGTATCCAATTTTATATTTTTTTATTTTAACTATTCAAATGAAATTGCGACTACTTTTAATATTGTTTGGGGTTTTTTTATGATGGGATAATTGGGCAAACATAACAGCTTCACAGTTAGAGCTGTACATATGTTCTGATCTTTAGATACAGTTTTGAATTAACGTGTTTTGATTCTGTCTTTAAGTTTTGATGACATATTTTTAATTCTATATTTTTTTTGATGATGAAAAAAAGTAAATAAATAAACAAAATTGAAAAAAAACAAAAGGAGAATGTGAGACCAGGACCTGCTAGCCTAGAGATTATGGGAGTGCAGCTCACTCGATGTGCCAGCGTCTCACCACATGCTTTCCGCATTGGGCCTCTCCTCCTCCTCTTTGGCCAGGTTTTCTTTGTGTCATTTGTGCTGCTCTTTGTTACTTGGCATTACAACAGAGTCACCTGTTGACCTGTTTGAGGGACAATGGATCCAAAAGATCCTGTCTAGTCAAAGGTGTGTTCTGTGCTCACCAAAGGCCTGAGCAAAGAAACCAAGAGAAGTGTGCCCAAATCCCAAAGCTTTGCTCCTTTGCAATCTCCCACAGATCTGGCTCACAGGTGTCTTCAATCACAATTCCACAGGTAAGAAGAGGTCATGTATTTCACTGGGAAAAGATGCACTGCTTTGGAAAAGCCACCTGTATGTATATTACTGGGGACAGCAGTGCAGCTGTGTTGTTTGCTCCTTGTCTGCAGAAGGATGAGTGCACTGGGCGGCCAATAACAAGTGACAAGGTTTCCTCCAATCTGCACTGCAGCCTGGGTGCCATTCAGCCCAGAGCTAGGGGATCATTTGTTCCCATGGACCAGTGCTTGCCAGTGGAATGAATTCCTGCACAGCTGGAAGAAGCAATTCTGGATTCAGCTCCAGCTGTTGGTGGGCTGCATGATCATTGACAATGCTGCACTTCCAGAAATTATTCTGCAGTTTCCTTTCATAGTCATTTGAAGCTTTGAAACTTCATATTTTAATTTGCTTTGCTTTAGGGTAAAACACTTCTGGGCCCAGTGCAAGCTGTAACCTTTTGACAGCAAAGTCCTCATGGTTGCCAGCTTCTGATGTTACATAATGTCACCTGTCTGCATGTGTCTGCTTAGCTCTTGGTCTAGTCCCGGCCTAGTAAAGCCCAGGCAGGGTGGCACGTTGCAGGGAAAACTGGTCCATGAGCTTATGGTGTTGCCATCAGCAGCAGAGTGAATGTGCCCTTTGGGGATTCCTCTGGAGACAAATTTAGTGACCTACTCCATGCCACAATATTACCTTAGATCTTTCTGCAATATTCTGGAAAAGGCTGTGAAACATCACATCTCCTTGCACAGCCACTGTTTGAAGAGGGGCATTTTTGTCCCTCCTCAAAGTCATTGCTCTTGCACACCAGAAACATGAACATCCACCAACAGGAATGATGCATGGTCCTGCTGCTGCTGCTGCAGAGCACTGGGTAGTGCAGACCTGGATGTTACCAATATGAGCACTTAATTAGCATTTCATGCTCCTTCAAGCTGTCCAGATCCCAGGACTTTTTGTTTCAAAGCAGCCACTGCACCATCTCTAGGGAAGAACAGGAAATGGGAAACAGCAACTGCCAGCCTTGCAGGGGTGTGGGGGAAAACCTGAAGTGTCTGCATCAAGAGATGAATGGGAAGAGTGTAATTGCCAAAGCAAATGCTCTGTTAGGATAGCAGGACCAGTTCTTTACTGCATGCTTGCATGAAGATCATTTGGGATCTCCTTTTTGTGTCTCATGCAGAAAAGGAGCTCTTAATAATACCACGCTACTTAAACCAGATGGGGATGTAGCTCTGTAGTGGTTCACAATGAAGCAGACTGCCTGCTGTGTCACTGCCAGCCCTGCTGAGCCTGCGAGGGACTGTAGTGTATCCCATGCCTGTTTTGCCTCCAAGCAAAGCTTGGTTTTCCTTATTAGTGTGGAGTAAATACAAGAGTCATAAAATGGGCAATTAAACTGGCCACTTTGGAGGATATGCTCATGCTTTCACACATCAGTCTTGCACCTCACACTCTCAAGGCTTCGTACTCATCATGAAATATTTTAACAAAAAAACCTCAGCTCTCAAGTTACATCTGAATAAAATTGCACAAGATCATCAAGAATTCTGCTGTCAGGAACAAGACAAGAGCCTTCCGACACTCACTTGCAGCTGTCCTGGATTGCTGCAGCCCTTTGTGAAAAGCTGCAGCAGACAGAGTGTTTGGAGTTGGTTTGGGCCTTTATGAAAGATCTGTGGAGCAGTGTGCAGGGCTCTCCTGGCAGGAAACTGTTTGTCCAAGCCCAGGGACACGGTGCCGGCAGGAGCGGAGCGGCCCCGCTCCCAGCCCGAGAGTCTGTGAGCTGAGCCACGCCGGGGAGAAAAGGCAGCGAGGGGCTCCAGCCCAGCTGCTTCACTGCCCTGCCCGCCCCATGGAGCTCTGCCACGGGAGAAAGCTGACGCCGGACGAGCCCCCGAGCTTCCATCAGCTGCTGGAACTGCTCCATGACGGCTCCTGTTCTTCCGAGAGAGACCCCGGCGCCTTCTTGTAACGCGTATCATGGGGGGATTCTGTTTGTTAATAAACTGTTGGGGGTTTTCACTTTCATCTATTAGTAATAATTTCCTATTGCTGGAAAGGGATTGTTGGAACACTTTAGAGGAAACAATTTATTGCACAATATCCTGTTTGAAGTTGTCTCAAACTGTGAGAGACAGATGGCTTCACACAGGAGCATCCTCAAGGCTGCTGAGGTGAAGGCACAGAGAAAGACAAACCCAGTATTTCTGAGGGAACTCCTTGACTCCAACCCAACCTGAGTTGTCAAACAGCAGACCTGATGTTTCGAGACATGGGCCACAGGGGAAACCTTTCAGTGTGTTTGGTCCAGGCTGGGTTATGCTCAGGGCAAAGGTGTGTCAGTGTGTTGGATAATACTCTTTTCTTGACCTAGAGATGGGGCAACTGAGAGGTGTTTTAAAAACTTTTATTCCATTTTCAGTCTCATGAGAAGGGTGAGACAATACAGATGTTATAATTCACACCATCACAATTAAGAAGCCAACTATTTCCTAATTACAGTATTTCTTGGTCTATCAGCTTTTTGCCGTGCCATGTTGTAGATGCCTTAAAGCCAATTATTTAAAACTACCCCTTGTGTGTCCCACTACAATGCATCTTTCATAGCTCTGTTTTTCCAAAGTCTTATTTGCAAGGCCATCTTTTGAAACTTTTTTCCAGCTCCATTTCTATCTCAACAATATCTGTCCTATTCCATGGCATTTTTAAGTTAGCGCTTCCTGTCTCAAGGTTCATATACAGATGCATACTGTGTGGGCCTTCTATTAGGCCTTAAAAGCTTTCTACAAATCCATTTCTCACATCAGTGCACTTTGCTCCTTCTCTCCTCATTGTGCCTGGCAAGCACAGGAGGCCAGAGCTCCTGCAGAACCCATCACAGCACTCAGTGGGAGCACACTTGTGTGCAGTCCTCACCTGGAGCTGTGGTGCCCAGCATTCCACCACACTGGAATGAGGAACTATTCCTGCTCTTTCAGAAGGAGCTAAGGAGGTTTGGCCTTCAGATCAATTGTCTGCAGGCTCCTGCAGTGCCTGGTGCTGCTCCCTTGCCAGAGGCACCCCAGGCCAGGGGGGCACATCTGGGCTGCTGTGTCTGGCTCTGGGGCTCCGTGTTCTGGGCAGTGAGGAGGAGCTGCAGAGGCTCTGCAGGACTGACAGGATGGGCTTTGGGGCTGGCAGGAGAAGCTGAGGGACCTGGGCTGCTGGAGCTTCTCAAGAGGAGGCCCAGGACTCATCCTGCAACTGCTCCAACGGTGGCTTCAGAAAATCCCAGAACCAGAAAGGGTGGAACAGGCCATGGAGATCATCAAGTCCACCCTGTGTCCTGACACCGCTTTGTCTCCCCTGAGCCTCCTCCAGGATAAACAACCCCAGCTCCCTCAGCCGCTCCTCACAGGACTTGTGCTCCAGACCCCTCCCCAGCCTTGTTGTCCTTCTCTGGACACGCTCCAGCCCCTCCATGTCCTTCTTAACTGGGGGCTCCAGAACTGCAAACAGCACTCAAGGTGCTGCCCAACCAGTGCTGAGCACAGGGGAAGAATCCCTGCCCTGCTCCTGCTGGCCACACCATTCCTGATCCAGGCCAGGAGCCATTGGCCTTCTTGGCCACCCGGGCACACTGCTGGCTCCTGTCCAGCCTGCTGTCCATCAGTCCCTGCAGGTCCCTTTCTGCCTGGCTGCTCTCCAGCCCCTGTGGCACCTTGTTGAGGGAGGGAGGCAGGGAGGGAGCGGGTCCAGATCCAATCCTTCCTGAAATGCGGTGTTTGCTGGCACTGCCAGTTCCCAGATCTTGGTATTTCCCTATTCTGGCACAGCCCAAGTGCAGCAATTTGCTGGCAAAGAAAGTCAAAACCAAGCAAAGACCTGGTACCTACAGCAACCCGATCTCATGTTTGCTGACACCGCCAGTGCCCAGATCGGGAATGTCTCAGATGCCTGCACAGCCTAAATCCAGCAGTTTGCTGGCACTGGAAAATTAGCATCTGGAAATTTCTCAGTGCCAGCAAAACCTAAATGCAGCATTTTTCTTGCAAAGAAAGCCAGAACCTAGCAGCTTCCCGGTGCTGCCACCAGCACCACCCAGGTCTGGTGTTTGCTGCGCAAGTGCCCAGATCTGGAAATTTCCCAGTGCTGGCACAGCCAAGTCCAGCAATTTGCTGGCACAGAAAGCCAAAATCCGGCAATTTCCTGATGCCAATACAGGTGCCCAGACCTGGTGTTTTCTGCCACTGACAGTGCTCAGATCTGGAATTTCCCTGTTCTGGCAGAGCCAAGTCCAGCAATATTCTGGTAAAGAAAGCCACAATCTGGCAATTCCCTGCTACCGTCATTGGCAATGCCAAGATCCGGTGTTTGCTGGCACCACCAGTGCCCAGATGTGGGAATTTCCCAGTGCCAGCACAGCCCAAGTCTAGTAATTTTCTGGCAAAGAAAGCCAAAACCTTGCAAATACCTGGTACCTACAGCAACCCAAACTTGTGTTTGCTGACACCACAAGTGCCCAGTTCCAGAATTTTTCAGGTTCCTGCACAGCATAATTCTTGCAATATGCTGGCACTGAAAGTTCACATTTGGCAATTTCCTGGTGCTGGCACATTCCCCACCCAGATCTGGTGTGCACTGGCACTGCCAGTGCCCACATCTGGCAATTTCCCTCTTCTGGCACCACCCATGTCCAGCAATTCACTGGAAAAGAAAGCTAAAACCTGGCAATTTCCCCTTGCCAGCACTGCCCAATCTGGAGTTTGCTGGCAGCAGGACCCCAGGAAAGAAGGAAGGAAAGAAGAAAAGAAAAGAGGAAGGCATCCAGATCCAGTCCTTCCTGGAGCCTGGAGCCTGAAATGGGCTGTTTGCTGGCACTGCCAGTGCCCAGATCTGGACATTTCCCTGTTCTGGCACAGCCCAAGTGCAGCAATTTGCTGGCACAGAAATCCAAAACTCATGGTAGCTTCCTGCTACTGGGTCTGGCTCCACCCACATCTTGTGTTTGCTGCACCAGAACCCAGATTTGGAAATTTCCTGGTGCCAGCAGAGCCCAAATCCGGCAGATTTCTGTCACTGGCAATGACACCACCCAGATCTGGTGTTTGCTGGCAGTGCCAGTGGCCAGATCTGAAAACTTCCTGGTGCTGGCACAGCCCAAGTCCAGTGATTTGCTGGCACAGAAAGCAAAGTTTGGAAATCTGCAGGTTCTGGCTCCAGCGCCACCATGATCTGGTGTTTGCTGGGACCGCCAGTGCCCAGATTTGGAAATTTCCCAATGCCTTCACAGCCCGGGTCCAGCAATTTGATTTTAGCCACCTTAGGAAGAGAAGTTCCTCGGACTGTGACTTTCCTTTTTCTTGGAACTGTTTAAACCTGCTCTGGACTGAAAACCCAGACAAACAGCGGCAGCTCACACCTGTGGCCCCCCGAGCTCTGGGACGCTGCATTCCAGCACCAGAGGGACTTAGAAGAGACCGAGAGAGCCAACTACAACCCACAAAAAGGACTTTCGGAATTTGCCATCTCTTCAGCACTGTTCGAGGTTTTATTTAATATTATTCATTTTTCATGCTTGTGAATACTTTACTTGTTTAATAAACTGAGGTTTTTTTCACTTTTCTCCAGGGGAGTCTTTCCCTGAACTAGTAGGGGGAGGGGCCGCTTGAACTTGCTTTCTAGACAGACCCCTTTAGGAGGTTTCCTCCCCAAATTTGCCCTAAGCCAGCACAAACAGTCACAATGAAAACTTCACCAGTGGCATAATTTCCTGGTGGAAAATCTTGCGACAGAAGCTTGATCTTGTTCTCCATGAGAGATTCTTGGGAAGAGCAGACAGGAGAAGATTCCTGGAAAACTGAAACAGCTTTCCAGAAGTGAAATGAAAATGAAAGAAACAATCCAGGATGTTTTCCTCTATTTATTTCTATGCTCCCCTTTTCCATGTTACACTACTTCTCCATCCCAGTAATTCCAGATGCACTGCACCTCTAAGATCGGTGACTTGGTGATTTTTAGACACTCTAGAATCCCATGAGCCACACACAGTTTTCCTTCCCCTGTTTTTACTGGAAAGCAACACTGGAGATGTAAGTGCAATGCTGGGCTCAGGTAGGAATCCTACCCCAAGGGAAGGTGGCCCGACAGTGTTTGACCCTCAGCAAGGACAATGCACAGCAGCAGGCGAGGGGATCACTGTGCCAGTGCGCAGGAGTCAGGGCTCTGCATCCGGGCTCAAGGCTGCAAAGTTCCCGTGTTTGGGCAGACGGAGGGGCTGTCCCCGGGGCGCGCGGGGCTCGAACGTGGGGCTCGTGGGGCGAGCAGGGAACGGACACGGGGACGAACGGCCCCGGTGCTTCAGTTGCAGCGGCGGCAGCGGCGGCAGCGGCGGCAGCAGCGGCGGCAGCAGCAGCGGCGAGAGCAGCGAAACAGATAATTTAAAACACACTTTCTCCTATTTTTCTTCCTCTTTCTCTTTGTCCCTTTATTTCTCTTTCTCTCCCTTTCCCGCTGTCGGGCACCCTTCTCTCGGGGTCCCTTGCCCGGCGTCCCTCTCCTCTCCCCGCCTCCCTGTCCCCTGCCGGGCCGGGCCATGCTCCCGGCCCGCCCCCGGCCCCGGGCGGGGCTGCCCCGTGCCCGGCCCCGACCGTCCCGCCGCGGTCTCGCCTCCGCCTGGCTCTGGCCGTACTGGCGGTGGCGCTGCTGGGCGGGAATCAGTGCCTGGTGCGGGGGCGGCATCGCCGCCCTTCGGCTCCGCCTGGCCCGAGCCCGGCCCCGGCCCCAACGCAGGGTCCAGTCCCGGCCCCGGCCCCGGCCCCGGCCCCGGCTCCGGCTCCGGCTCCTCCCGGGGCCCGCGGAGGACACAGGCGGCGCGGCCGCTCCCGCCGCCTCCGCTGCGGCTTCCCCGACCCGAGCTCTGCCGCTCGGCAGCGCGGCCGCCAGCCCCGAGCCTCCCGTGCCGCGTTCCAGGAAGCGAACGCCTGGGCATGGCCGGCCCGGGGCGGGTGAGGGGCGCTCGGGGGCCGTTGCTGGCCCCGGGCCGAGCGCTGACCGCCGCGTCCCGCCCGCAGGTGAGGCGCAGGAGGCCCTGCAGGAGCGGCACCGGCTGCGTTCGGTGCTGGGGCGCCAGAGAGCCTCGAGAGTGCCCAAGCTGGCCACTGTGGAGGAGGAGGAGGAAGAAGGCCCTGGAGCTGCTCCAGCACAGGAGAATGAAGAGGCGGTGCCGTTCCATCCACCGCAGGAGGGTGAGTGGCAGAGCTGGGCTGCAGGACTGGAGCCTGCAGCCAACTTGGCTCCATCCCATCCCATCCCATCCCCTGGGGAAATGCCCAAGGACAGGACGGAAGAGGGGCCGGGCAGACATCCCGCAGGGGCCGTGCTCCATCCCCTGGAGCATCCCGGGGCTCTCCCTGCCTGGGGAGCGCAGGGCTGGGCTGTGTTCTCCGGCCTCTCCCGCAGCCCCTCAGCTCTGGCTGCGCTCACTCTTTGCCAGATGCAGCCCTGGAGCGCACACAGCAGCAGGAGAGCAGACGTGGCCGCTTCCGCAGCACAGCACAGGTACTTGCAGCCACCCCCACCTGGGCTGGGCCTGCTGTCCCTGCTCAGCCCAGCCCCCTGTGTGCAGCATTCCGTGCAACATCCCCGGCTTCTTGCCCTTCTCCTACAGCTTGTTTGCGACTTCATCAGGAGCATTTGGCAGGAAGAGACCAGCACCATGGGTACTGGGCTCAGAGCACACTCAGAGCTCCTCAATCATGAGACCAGTGCCACCCTGCTGGATTTGCTCCTGGAGAAAGGTGTTGCCAGGCCAGAACAAGTAAGCAGCCTGGGGCCAGGCTTCAATTCCACCATGAGTCCCGTGCCTTCCCCAGCCACGCCTGGTGGTCCCTGGGAGCCTTTGAGGCCATGGCAGTGCGCTGGGAAGGGAAGGACTTCTCTGGGGACCCTGGGGACATTGTTCCCTCTGGCAGCTTTCCAAGTCTCCCCATGCCTTCTCCAGGTGCCCGCCATGGTGAGGTACATTCACCGCTGGCTCATGGCCAATGATTCTGCCGAGCACAGGCTGGACAAGACCCTGCTGAATCTCACCATAGCACACCCGGGTGATGCAGTCGTGACACTCCTGCGTGTGGCCCCGTCCTGTGACAGGTATGGGGCCCACCTGCCCAGAAGGCTCAGGCCTTCCCAGCCCATCAGCCTGTACCACCTGTCCCAGGTGTGTGAGCAACAGAGAGTTCCAGGGCCCTCTGGCTGCTCCCTTTCCCAGCCCTGGCACGTCAGCCCCCGAGCCTGCTGCCATGCTGCCTTGCTGCCCCTAAGGGCCCTGTCTCCACAGGCCTGGGCTGCCTGGCTGCTGCTGGCCAGGGCCAGTGGACAGAGGCAGAGCCCGTGGGCAGCCAGTCCCTTAGGTATGCCCAGGCCACGGTGCCGTGTCTGAGACCCACCCTGAGACAGAGCTCTAACCCTACAGAGCTGCTTTGACCATGTGGAAGACCATAATGTGCTCGCTCAGGACTGCAGAGCCAGTGCAGCTGATACTCCTGGATGTGCTGGGGAGCTGGCTAGAGCACAGCATGTGCACCTCTGACAGGGACAAAACGGGTGTCTTTGGCCTGGCTGTGAGTTTCTGACACTGGCCTTTGCTGGCCCCAAGGCTCCCTCTCCAGTAGCTCTCCTTCCTCCTTCCCCCACTGCATCTCCCTGCCTCAGGCGCTGATCTGAAACCTGGCCCAGGGGCAGCTTCAGGCCCACCAGGCCCCGTGCTCCCCCTGCCAAGGTCTCTCGGGGCCTCTCCCTGCTAAGCTTGGGCCCTGCCACACGGACCCCTCGGCACTGAGTGCTGTCTCGGGGGGCTTTGTCCCTTGCAGGCAACCGTGGTGATGTGGAAGATCCTTCAGGAGGCCCCTGTCCCACGTATAGTGGCGCCGCATTTCCCCCACCTGTTTGTGCATCTGCTCTTCCAAGTGTTCTTCAGCACAGAAGAGATGCCAGAGGAGGTTGATACCTTCTGGAAGCAATGCCAGGAAGAGCACGGCCTTGCCACCAGCCCCAACAGGTGCTCCATCCCACTCCTCCTGTCCCTGCCACGTGGCCTGCCAAGGAGCCAGTGCTCCCAGTGTGACCTGTGCTTTGCTGTGCACACAGGTTTGCAGTGCAGACCCTGAAGTCCCTGCTCTGCCTTCTCCAGTGTGAGCAGGTGGTGGTGTCAATGGAAGGCAAGCGTGGCTGGGACACGCTGCTCTGCGTTGATACCCATCACTCTGCCGTGGCTCTGCTGGCCAGGTGAGACACCCCCTTCTCCCCATTGCTCCTGGCATTTGTGCCCTGTGCCCAGGCTGTCCCACACAGTCCCCGTGGCTGTGGGTCAAAGGGACGAGTGACAGCCAAGCAGACTGGAAAAGGCTGGAAAAGGGGGTGCCCAGGAGCACATCTCAAAGGGCCCAGGTCCCCTGGCAGTGGGTGGTGGGGAAGGACAAGAACCATGTGAGTCAGTGCTGGGAGAGGCTTCCCCCCCCGGCTCAAGGTCTTAGTGACACTTTCCACCTTCCAGGGAGATGTGCCATGCATCCAGGCCCTTGTGTAAAAGGCCCTTATGTAAAAGGCCCTTATGCTGCCTCCTTGAGATGCTCAGCATAGAGATGCCATACTGGGATTTCCCTGCCCTGGCATTCCTTGTGGAGGTGAGCCTGATGGCCAGAACTGCCTGGCTGAGCTGCCTCCCAGCTCTCTGCCCTCTCGTCGCCGCAGCCGCCTGGGACGGTGCCCGCGCCCTGCGCTGCTGCCTGGGCCCAGCCCCGTGCGGCTCCGGGTTCCTGCCGGCCGGCTCCCCTGTCACTGCCCTGTGCCTTGCAGGTCCTTGAGTGCCTGGACTTGAGGGAATGCAGGGACAGCATCATGGATCTTGTCTTGTCATGGCACCTGCAGAGGGACCGCGCAGACATTGGCAGCCAGCTGCTCAGGGCCCTCCTCCCGCTCAGGGACCATTCCCGCTGGTGAGAAGGGGGCAGTGGCTGAAGCCGTGCAGGCAGCGTGGGGCTGGGCAATGCAGTCGCTTGGCCTTGCCTGGCCTTCGGGCGCTGGGGCAGCTGCTCCCAGCTCTCCTGCCTCCCGCTTCAGCTGCCCCAGTGCTTAAGGACAGGCCTTTGGCCTCTGGGCCCTGTGGCAGCAGGGTGGCCTTTCACAAAGTCGTGTTCCACACAGGCCGAAAGAATGTGGAGCCTGACCGAAAGGCTCGTGGAGCTCCTGCGGGTCAGGATGACCACCATGCTACTGGGCTATCTGTTCCTGGATAATGGTGCCCGCATACCCAGTCCCATTGCCCTGCATTTGGCTAAGGTGTTCCTGCCACTCTTTGACCACGTAAGGCTCTGTGCCCCCAGCCATGGCCACTGGCTGCTGCCCGGACACTTGGGGCCCTGTGCAGATGCAGGCCTGTGCCAATGTGGGCCAGAACCAGCTGATGCTGAGCTCTTGCTGCCTTCCTGTTCTACAGGATGATAGCCAGGTGCAGCAGCTCTCCATGATTGTCTTTCACACCTTGATTTCTGCTGTAGAAGAAGAAGGAAAAAAGCCCCTGATGACACAAGTGTGGCAGAGCCTGCTCCCACTGCTCTTCCACTGCCATGATGAGAATCTGCGTATGGCACAGGTGAGGACTCGTGGGCTGCTGCTGTCCCCCTGGCAGGGGGCTCGGCTGCTTCCTGCCCTGCACCTGCTTGACCGCAGCCTCCTCCAGGCTGCGGCTCCTGTGCCCTGGGCTGTGGGGCCATGTCCGCATCTCTGCTGCTCTCCAGACTTCTCGGGAAACGCTGCTTTGTGCAGTCAAGTTCCTGAAAAGGAAAGATCTTGAAAAAACTGTGAAGAAACAGAAACTCTCGAAGTTCACTGAGCTCCTGGTAAGGAGGGCCTGCATGCCCCAGCCTCAGCCGGGAGAAGGGCCCTGAGGGCGGTGCTCAGTGTGCGGGGCTGGCAGCTGTGCCCCTGCCCGCTGCTGCAACCAGAGGCCCCGCGGGCTCTTCTCCAGGCTCCCGTGGGCCAGAGCCAGGTGCCCATGAAGCCCCGGCCCGGTGGGGCTGCGGGGCGGGCCGGCACCGGGGCTCCCCGGGCAGCAGCCGGCCCGCTGCCCCCTCCCCTCGGGAGCCCTTGGCCAGCGGCTGCTGGCTGTGCCTCAGGGCTCTGCGGCCAGGGGAGGCCGGGGCTGGGCACAGGCAGCGCCCGGCCCAGGGGCTGAGCCCGCACCAACCCTTCCCTCCTGCCACTCTCTGCAGCTGGCAGAGGACAGGAGCCGAGTGGCCGAGCACCTGCGCCGGGCCCTGTGCTACGTGGAGAGCCCACAGGAGCCCCTGCGAGAGGCGGCCGTCAGGTTCATGGGTGAGTCCCGAGCCCGGGCTGCCCCTCCCCTCCCTGGCCCGCAGCAGCTTGGCCCCAGCCCGGCCTGCTGCCCCGGCAGCGCCAGCCGTGCCCTGGGGCGCCGTGGAGCCCCGCCTGGCCTGGGCATTGCTGCTGCCGCCCTCTGGCAGCCATGCCCTGGGGCGGCAGCGTGCGGCAAGGGCCGGGCTGAGCCCTGCCGGGCCAGCAGCCCGTGTGGCCACAGCGCCGGCAGCGCCGCTGGCAGGGAGCTGTGCCGCTGGGGCCGTGACAGGCTCTGTGTTCACAGGCATGGCCGGGCGGCGCCTGAGGGGGCAGCAGCAAGAGCTGCAGCTGATCTGCACTGGTGAGTGAGGGCAGTGGGCTGACAGCGCGGGCTGCCGAGGGGAGCTGCAAGGCCTGCTCCAGCTGCGGAGGGCTCAGCTCCCGTGGGCAGAGCACAAGGAGCTTTCAGGGCCCCGTGGGCCATTCGTGGCCAGCAGCTTCGGGCTGATCCCCTTGCTCCCTGCTCCCTCCTGGCCACGGCAAGAGCCGGCTGGGATGGCCCTTGCAGGGGGCTCTCCTCGGCTCCCCGCAGATCCGGCTCTGACCGTACCTCTGTTCCTCTCTCTTGCAGCCCTGGAACGCCTGACGGATGACAGGAGCAGTGCCGTGTCGCAGCTGGCACTTGAAACACTGCATGTCCTCGGGGAAATACAGTGTGGGCGATATTCCACCATCCAGAGGCTGCAAGATCAGCTGCACATGGCATGGAGGACTCAGCCTCGTCTGTCGGGGCTCGGCTGGCTGTGCTGCCGGAAGACTTAGGAGAAGAGCTGATCCTGGAGGCTGGGGCAACCTGAGCCAGGGGTAATTTTCCTTTTCTTTAATATTTTTCTGTTCTTCTTTTCATTGTTTTATCTATATTGAAAATAAATAAATTATAGGGTATATATAATTATATATATTATTATAGATTATAGATTACTGTAAATAATTATAGAATGTATTATGATACACAGACTGCCAGGAGCTTTTCTTTGCTGCCCAGGGTCTGCAGGACAAGAGGCAGGAAAGGGTGAAAAGGGAGCTTGTGCTCAGCAGCACAGCAGGCTGAGGGGTCCTGAGGCCCTGCAGGGGGAAAAGGGTGCTTGTGCTCAGCCAGCTGCCCAGGTGTGCAGCGGGCAAGGGAAAATGGCCAGAAGCCCCTTGGCCTTTGGTGGCTCTGCTGAAGCCTTTGTGCTGCCCACAGAGCAGCTGGGCAGGGGCCAGGGCTGTGGGAATCCCTGCCAGAGCAGTGCCTGGAGATGGCCTCAAGCCCTGTGCCAGGCAGGAAGCGCCATCCGTGTCCTCCTGGCCGCGTGCTGCTGGCTGCCTTGCTGAGGGCTCCCAGGTGCCTCTGGATGGGGCTGCTCTGCAGCTGCTGTGGGGCTGCGGCGCTGCTGCCGGGCAGCTTGGCCAGGCTGGGGGAGACCCTGAGGGGCTGGGGCGCTGGCAAGCCCTGGGCAATGGGCTGTCAGAGGCCACAAGCAGCCCCCCAGCAGCTGCCTTGATCCTGACAGTGTTGACTTGCAAGAGGGATCCCGGGCACTGTGTAACTAACATCATTGGTACTGTGGGAAACCCAAATGCAGGGAAATCTCAGACCTTTGGTCTTGTCAGCAAAGCTTAGAATTAAGCACAGGATTTGATCTGAGACCTTGGAAAGGGCTTCCAAACTTAGGTGCTAGATATGAGAATGCAGATTTTTAGTTTATAGCAGAGACACGGGGAGGAATGTTGAAGTGGAGGAAAGTTTAGAGTTTTAGAGTCCAAGATCTAGAAAAAATAAAAGTAGTTACAATGGAAAACAAGAAGCTTAGGATGCAGTGCTGTAGGTTTGTGTGTCATAACATGATTGGCTAAGGAAGTTTACACTGTAGCATGAGTCCCTAAGGTGAAATATTGAAGGGTTGGCTCCAAACCACAAATATCTTTGTTGGCCGTGTCTTCTTGGCCAAGAAATCCTTCAAAGCTCTTGTAATTACAAGTCTTGCGGCCCTGTGAGCCATGCGGTGGAGATGTGAGCCAAACTCACCCTTCCTGTCTGTGTAGAAGTGAAGAAAATGCAATGGCATCATGTAAAATACTCAGAGGTCCGCTCTCTAGCTCGTTCCAAACTCCTTCAACTCCTGTAGAGTGGGATTTAGCTACAAAGAGATGACAAGGACCCTTAGTGCTTCCTCTTTGACTCCAGAGTTAGAATCTTTAGAATTTAGAGTCTTTAGAATCTTTCACATAAGCCTGTGTAGTTATGTGCCAGAAATGGATCATTGGAAGAAACTTTTCCAAGTAACTTGCATGGAGGTTTGTTTGAAGGGTATTTGAGGAGAAAGGCTCCCAGCAGAGGTCTGGGCTTTGGCCGAGCTGTGTCCCCTGCTGATTGTGAAGTGTGCCATCAGCTGCAGGGCTTTCTGGGCTAAAAATGTCATCAAGTCACTTGGACTTGCTCGTTATGGCCTCTAAAAGCTGGACCCAATTTTGGGGCAAATTTGGAGACCGCATCTATGGGTGGATGGAGCACCTAGGATTTTCCCAGTTGCTGGGAATGGCTCTCCAGGTCTCTGGAGTATCCATCCCATCTGGTTTTGCTTGTGCTGGTTCCCTGACATCTGGGGCCCTGGGCAGAGCCCTGAGAGCCTGGTCTTCCCCCAGGGAAGGAGAAGGAGCCCCTGGAGAAGCTGTACCGGGTGGGGATGCTGCTGCTGCTGCTGCTGTTGCTGCTGCTGCTGCTGGAGACAGCGAGGGTGACATCAAGGATGACAAGCTTTTCCTCAGCCTGGCCACGGGAGGCTGAAGGTGATGGACTTTGATTCTGGCACCTTCTTCAAAGCCAAAGTCCACAGGGAATTTGCAGATGATTCCCCAGCTGGGGAAATTCTGCCAGATTTGGGCATGGCTCAGCCTGGCTGGGAACCAAAGGCTCCCCCTTTGCGGGGGCAGATGCAACTCATTCTTCAGTGGCTGCCCAGCTGCTTTGGCAGGGCTGGGGCATGGGCTGGGGTGGGTACGAAATGGGAGTGGGCTCCTGGCCCTGCCAACAGCCCCCAGCACTCACCGTGCCCCGGGCTGGGGCTGGGGCAGCCAGCCCGACACAAACAAAGCCCCATGGTGAGAGCAGAGGTGGGGCTCCAGAACCTGTGCACAGCTGCTTTGCTGTGCAGGCAAGGAAGGGCTTGGGCTGCTCCACTGCCCTTGTTTACTTTGGGATCACCGTGATTTTGGGGGGCAGTGCAGGGTGGAAGAGAGAAAGTGTGGGCTTCCCACACCCATGGCTGGGTTTTTCCCTTGCATGCAGGGGTTTGGCCTTCCTCAAGGCCCTGACAGAGATAAGAGTTTTTACCGTTTTTCTTGTTTTCCCTTTTTGCATCTAATCTCTTTTCAAGAATGTGTTGTTTGTTTTTCCAGAGGAAGCATTCCAGGTGGTCCAGTGTGGATGGGGAAGTGCTTGGGAGCAGCTGTGGCGTGGATGGGCCGTGTCCTTGGAGAAGGCTGAGGACATGGTTTGGGAGCAGCTTTTCTTCCAGCCATGGGTGGCATGAGGTGGGTCCCTGTGTGCTTGGCAGGGTGGGATCAGAGCTTTTGGGAGCTGGCAGCGAGCACAGGAGCATCCTGCTCTGGGCAGCTGCTGAGGGCTGGATGTGCCGTGGCTGGCTGCAGGCTGGGCACATGTGCTGCCCTCCTGCTCTGCTGCCAAAGGCAGCAGGGATGGGCAGCTCTGGGCACAGCTCTGGGCACAGCCAGCATGGCCTGGGCACCGCAGGCCTTGGCACAAGGGCACAGGAGCCCTCAGCTGATGGGCGGTTTCTGCTTTCTCCCCTTGCAGCCGGGCTCTGCGGGTGCTGAGGCTGCTCTGGGCTCTGCCAGGGCTCTGCTGGGCTCAGCCCTGGGCCCAGCTGGGCTGGCTCTGCCCTCACATTGCTCTGACAGCTCTGCATCAGACGAGCCCATTGCGAGCACAGTGCCTGAGCTTTCTGCTTTGGCAGGTGAGTGAGACTCTGCTGCAGGCCCAGAGATTGCAGCTGGGGACACACATCCAACTGGCAAGGACCCAAACTCTCCACAGTCCCAGCTGAATGCCTGGATCTGCACAGGGTGTTTTGTCTGTCCCATTCTTCCTTCTTGATTGGCTGGAATTGTGCAATTGCACTTTCTTCCTCCTCTAGAAGTGCCACGAGTGGGCGAAAGCTGGCGAGTGGGCCCTGCTCCTGAGGCAGTGCAGTCTGGAGCTGATGGATGGAGAATTGCCCTTCTGCACTGCCAAACCAGAGCAAAAAGCCGTAAGTGGGACTTTGTGTCTCTAAGAAATCCCTGACAGTTTCAAAGGGAATGTGCAGCTCATTTCCAGGCTGAGAAGGAAGGTCATCTTCTAAAGGATTTGGGGTTTGACAGAGTTTCCATTCCCAGTCCTGCTTGGAGCTGGAAGGGCACAAAGCAATTTCCTCTTGCTTCAAGCACAATTTCAAATACAAATTTCAAATGTTTGGAAACAAAGCCCAAAATCTTTAAAAGGCTGCTGAGGTCAGTAAGATGGATGCATGCCATCAGCACATTTACAATGTAAATAACTGAGGTCTCTTTTTAAAAAGATCATTTACCTCTTAATGCAAAGAATTTAACTTTGCCTTTATGTTTTGTTTTTTCAGTAACACCTGGATTTTATTCCTATCCTTTACAATTTACCTATTTTTTTCCTTTTTCCTTTTTTTTCCTTTAAATAGAAAACATGTCCTATCAAAGGAATGTCCTTTGCTCCTGATTCCCTTGTGGAGCAGCTCCCTTCCTGCTGGCTGAGCTGCTCAGGCAGAGCCCGGCAGCTCCTGGCCCTGCAGGGCTGAGGCTTTTCCCCGTTGCTGGGCACAGACTGATGGAGCAGCACTGCTGAACATGGGCACACAGAGGGACCAGCAGCAGCTGCCTTTGGCCACCTGAGGCTCCAAGGCCCAAACTCTGAGCAGCCAGGGCTGGAAGAGACTGGCAGGATCTGATCCCTGGATCTCGGCCAGGGCTGCACAAATGACCCCACAGCAGCAGCAGCAGCAGCAGCAGAAGCAGCAGCAGCAGATGGAGCTGACTTTGAGCACAGCCCCTGCCCCTCTTCCCTCCCGTGTGCAGCGGTGTCACAGCAGCCTGAGGCACCTGGGAGCCCCCAGTGCCAGCAGGGACTGGAGATGGCAGTCCTGGGCTCCTGGAGGCTGTGCAAGGAACGGAGCTGGGCACTCCCTGTCCATGGGGAGCTTCCAGATGGAAAAGGCTGCTGTGCCCAGGCAGCTCCAAGGGCACAGAAAGGAGGCTCTGGAGCACTGGATCTGTTCCAGTGCCACAGTCCTGGGCAGCAGCCAGCGAGCCCTGGGGAAACAGAGGGCACAGCAAGAGGGACAGAACCAGGCAAGGGCAGAGACTGGAGAGAGCCAGGCCTGGGAGCAGGAACAGCTGCTCCATTGCACTCTTGGAGAAAGCTCTTGGCTGGTTCAAAGCGCTGAAAGGCGTGAAGGGCAGAGAGGAGGCCCCACGAAACAATGGTCCTGTTTGCACAGCCTCCCCTCTCCGTGTCCCAGAAGGAATTGCATGGACTGTGTTCTTCTCTCTGAGTCGTCTCGTTCAGCATGAGCAACTCAGCACCAGGAGCTGAAGGAGCTGAAGCCTCAGGCCACAGGAGCTGGGCAAGAGGGAACTTTCTGAGCAAAGTAATACTGCTAAAATAGCCCCACCTGAATGCAGCGGATAGAATAATGGAATCACAGAATCCTTTCTGTTGGAAAAGCCCTCTGAGCTCACCCAGTGCAGCCGCTCACCCAGCAGTGCCAAGCCCAGCACTAAACCACGTCCCTAAAGTGCCAAGGCCTGGACACCAGCCCTGAGTGAGGCCTGGACAGCAGTCCCTGAGCCAAAGGTGGCCTCTGGATGAACCTTCCAAGCAAAGGTTATCTTTGTATCTGCTCCTAGATGAAATATGCATGGTCATTAGGCCATGTAATAGATGTAGCCACTCCTTAGTGAGACATGTCTTGACCTTTGTGTATTTAGAAGCCAGACAAGGCCATGAAATCTGACATCTGGCCTTGTTTGGGGCTGTATGGTCAAAGTCAGCTCCCTTGGTTCCTCCTTGAGCCCTGGCTAGGCTTTGGGAGGAACTGAAGAGGAGGATGAAAGCAGATGTTGCCACACTAGCAGTGCCTTCAGTTTGTTCATTCAGCACTGTCAGAGCTGGGCCCTCTCCCAGTGGGGTTGGAGCCTCACCTGGGGCTGGAGGCACCTGCAGGAATTCCCAGTGCCCAGGAGTGGCTCTGCAGCCCTTGGCTGTGACAGCTTCCCCAGCTGCTGTGTGGGTCTGGGGGATGGTAAAGGCTGAGGGTAAATGCTGCTGGATCTTTCTTAATCACTGCAGGCAATCTTTGGTGGGGATGGTTGGGTGCATTGCTGAGCTGCTCCTGTTGTGATTCTTTGCTGCTCTGAACTGCAGTGAATGACACTGATTCCTTCAGTTGGAGTCTGTGTCTCTGGTGCTGACTTTGCCCACTGGTAAAACAAAACTGGCACAGTCTGACCAGATCCCAACCAAAGGTCACTTGTTTAGTGTCAATGTGAGGAATCAGTCCCATCAGAAATTCCCAGCTGGGAAACCCTTCCCTGGAATTCCCTGGCTCTGGAGTGGGCTGAGGTCAGAGCCCTGTGGGAGCAGTGGGGCAGTCTGCAAAAAGAATCTGCACCCCTGGATGCTTTAAATGTATCCAGAAATTGCATATGGAAAAGGAAAAGACCTTGTGGGTTTGGGCAGACAAAGATGAATTTCTTCAGAGTACATAGGAAACAGCACCTTCAGAAGGAACAATCATTGTTGGAATGCTCCCACATGGAGCAACAGAAGAAGGTTTTAATCTTGAGCTCAGATGCATTTGTGCAAGTGAAATATTGATATATTTTATAATTATATACGTATTTATAGGATAAGACAATATATATATTTATATATGTATTTATATATTTTAATATGTATCTATATTTCGGTATGTCTATATCAATATCTACATAAAAAATAGGAACAATATGAAATAGTGCTGACAATAATAATTTGGTATCTTTGGCTGCTCAGGGATGTAACACTAAATACCCTACAGGACAGGATTGGCCAGGACCCTAATGTCAGTGGTCAACTTTGTGAGATTGTATACAATGGAAAAAGGAGGAAGGGAGGAAATTGGCTATTTTTACAGGGTGTGCTGATACTGTGATGCAGAGTGTTTTGTCTGTTCCTGTGAAGAATACAGTGGTTTTGCCTGCAGGGTTTTTCATGTACCAGACTATGCACAAGCTGCAAGATTGGTTGAACAGGTGAAGGGGTTGTTAAAAGAGCAGCTGGAAAAATGAGGAGATGGGAACCTTTGCCCTTGGAGAACCCATCTCCCAGATGTGCTCCATGCCCTTCACAATGGCCCACTGGGGAAATGAAACCCCCTGGCTGTGCCCGGCTGCCCCCAGTTTGCAAATCCAACCATGGGCAGTGAGACTTGGGCTGCCTGGGAAATTGTTCTGGTTGTGATGGCCCCTGGCAGGGCCAGCCCAGAGGCTGCAGGGCTGGGCCTTCATGCATTGGAATTAATTAGGATAAATTCAAAGCAAATGAGAGCTATCAATTCTGAAACAGGAATTCAGATTCCTTCAGGACACTTTGCTTTGGTAACTGCTCCCTTGGAGCTTGGCCTTGCAAAGTGTTCCTGTCATGGCAGGAGGAACTGATGCGGAATGTCCAGGAGAAATTACAGTAATTCTGTTAAACAATAATGAACAAGATTGGATTATTCAACCCTGTGACAGGGTAGCACAATTATTGATCTTGCAATTTTAAGAATGATTGTGAAAAAAGGAGATCCAGCTCCAATCACCACCGTTTGTGGAGATAAAGGGTTTGGATCCAGCAGCCCTAATAATGGAGCCAGAGTGTGGGTCCAGAGGCCAAATGGCCCTCCTGAGGCAGTTGAAGGAGCAGCTCCTAGGAAAGACAACTGTGAGTCCTGAACCCTGGGCAGGAACAATGGGAATGTGTCCCTGCAGCCAAGGATTCTGTGTGAGAACAAGGAGATCTGACAGGATATTGTTTTACACATCCTGCCAAACCAGATCTCCCTGTTTGCCCCAAGGGCCCCTGTGGAAAATGCTCTGATCCACTGGGCTCCATGTGAAGGCTGCTGTGACACTGAGGGACTTGCACAGGAATTCCATCCAGGAGCCTGGGTGCCCCTCAGGGATTGGGACCCAGCCCCTTCCAGCCAGAGGGGGAAGGGCCCCCCAAGCCTTGTTAGCCACAGACAGCATGGTAAAGCTGAACATCAAAGGGCCTGGGGGCATTATTCTGGAATTAAAAAGGTGCCAGCTCCATGGACAACAGAATTCTTGTTCCTAACTTGAATGAGATTGAGAAAAAAGAATGAAGAATGGTGTCACTAAAGTAATACTGATGTCTGTAAGGTGTACCTTGATAGTCAGCCAGAATCTTTGTCTGCCACAAACACCTCTGGTGTTTCACCAGGGGATTGGTCATCAAAATGTAATGATGGCTTATGATGGATTGCTGAGCTTCTTTTGTAATTCTTTGCTAATGATGATGTGCTTTGCTGAGCTTATCCTTTTGTAAATCTTTGCAGCTTTGCATGATATAAATGACACAATTCCTTCAGTTGGTGTCTGTGTTTTTGGTAGTGACACTGCCCACTGGTGAAACAGGGCCCCCTCTTGCCTAAGTGTTCCCTGGGAAGGCAAAAACCCTCCCTCCAAAATTCCCCCCTTCCTCCCTGTTCCCCCCTTTACGCCCTGAGCATGATGTGCTCTGCTCTGGTGTATGCCCGGGTCAGTTGGGCTCCCCTGTCCTGGCTGTGTCCCCTGCCCAGCTCCCCCGCAGCCCCAGCCCCTCCCCAGCGTGGCTGGACGAGGGGCAGGACAGGCCTTGGCTGTGCTGCAGCTCAGCAAGAACAAAACCATCTCTGTGTGCTCAGCACCCGGCCCAGCAGTGTCTCAGTGCCAGGGCTGTGCCCTCAGTCCCTGCCAGGGGTTTCCATGGCAACTGCCAAGCCAGGTGACCCAGGTGTCCCCCAGTGCCGGTTGCCATGGAAACAGTGCCCAGCCCTGCCCCTTTCTGTCTGGCTGACCTGGCCTTTGGCCCTGGCCTTGCCGTTGGCTGCTGGTTCCTGGTGCCTGAGCGGCCAGCGCAGCACAGGGCAGGTGGCCATGGCACAGCCCCCAGCAAGGGATCCCCTCTGGCTCTGGGCACTGACACCAGCCCTGAGCAAGGGGCCAGGGCAGCTTTCTATGGCCACCAACCATCACAACAGCTCCAGGCATTGGTTGTCATGGCACCAAACCAAGGAACGGGTCCCCATGGCCATTGCCATGGCACCTGGTGGCACCAACGAGTGTCACTGCAATTGTACCTGGAACAGCCCTGGCACCGCTTTGTCCTGAGGGTTGCAATGGCAGCTGAGGGCAGCAACAGCTGGTGCTCTGCAAGGGCCCTGGGGCAGACGGGAAGGAGGAGCAGAGCAGGGGCTGATCCATCCCCAGTGCGCTGCACAGCCCAGGGCAGCGTCCCAGAGCGTCCTCATGGAGCTGCCAACAACATCCCCCCTCTGCAGTCCTGGCCTCTCCCCAGCTCACACAGGTGCCTCATCCTTGCAGGCACAGACACGGCAGCACTGGCTCAGCAGCCCCTGTTTGCATTGCACACAGCAGGCGGGAGCACCCCCATGCTGTTGCTGTGGGGACATGAACCTGAGGAAGCACAAATGCCATCAGCCCCTGGGGCCAGCAAGGGCTGGGGGACACCAGGGAAACCACTCAGCTTTGTCCTGGCCTCTGCAGTCAGCCAGAAATTTGTTCCCATCAGCTGGGAGTTTCCTGTCCCACTGCAGACTCTGTTGGTCAGAGCCAGGGCTGCCTGGCAGCCACCCCCAAACTGCCCTGAGCATTTCCTTGGCTTTACCTTTGCTTTCTTTACTCTTCCTGCAACAAATTTCTTCCTATTGCCCACCCCTCTTCCCTCCCCTGCAAACAGCCCATCCCTGTTTGCCCTTTCCTCCCTGGCTCCACTCCCCATTGCAGTTCCCGACTTGGCCCCATGGGAACATCCCTTGGGCAGCAGGATCATCCTACAAGTGCTGCAGGAATTGTCTGCAGGCTCCTGCAGTGCCTGGTGCTGCTCCCTTGCCAGAAGCACCCCAGGCCAGGGGGGCACATCTGGGCTGCTGTGTCTGGCTCTGGGGCTCCCTGTTCTGGGCAGTGAGGAGGAGCTGCAGAGGCTCTGCAGGACTGACAGGATGGGCTTTGGGGCTGGCAGGAGAAGCTGAGGGACCTGGGCTACTGGAGCTTCTGAACAGGAGGCCCGGGGCTCATCCTGCAACTGCTTCAAGGGTGTTTTCAGAGAATCCCAGAATCAGCAAGGGTGGAACAGGCCATGGAGATCATCAAGTCCAACCTGTGCCCTGACACCACCTTGTCTCCCCTGAGCCTCCTCTCCTCCAGGGTAAACAACCTCAGCTCCCTCAGCCACTCCTCACAGACCTTGTGCTCCAGACCCCTCCCCAGCCTTGTTGTCCTTCTCTGGACACGCTCCAGCCCCTCCATGTCCTTCCTAAATTGGGGGCCCTAGAACTGCAAACAGCACTCGAGGTGCTGCCCAAGCAGTGCTGAGCACAGGGGAAGAATCACTGCCCTGCTCCTGCTGGCCACACCATTCCTGATCCAGGCCAGTAGCCATTGGCCTTCTTGGTCACCTGGGCACACTGCTGGCTCATGTCCAGCCTGCTGTCCATCACCCCTGCAGGTCCCTTTGTGCCTGGCTGCTGTCCAGCAACTCTGTCCCCAGCCTATAGAGCTGCAGGGGTTGTTGTGTCCAACATGCAGGACCCACCACTTGGACTTGTTCAACCTCACCTTGTTGGATTTGGGCCCTGGATCCAGCCTGTCCGGGTCCCTGTGCAGAGCCCTCCTACCCTGCAGCAGATCCACACCCACACTCAGCTTGGTGTCATCTGCAAATTTGCTGATGCTGGACTCAGTCCCCTCATGCAGATCATCAATGATCTGCATTGATTCATTGAATCATTGAATTCCACGCTGGCTGGCTCTGACCCCTCGGCCATCCTGTGGGTGCTCTGTGATGGCACTCAGGGTGATCTGTTCCAACACCTTGCCAGGCACCCAGGTCAGGCTGACAGGCCTGGAGTTCCCCAGATCCTCCTTCCAGCCCTTCTTGGGGATGGGCTCACACTGGCACCTCCAGTCCTCTGGGAGCTCCCTGCTGAGCCCGGACTGATGGTAAATGATGGAGAGCAGCTTGGGGAGCTCATCCACCAGCTCCCTCATCCCCCTGGGAAGGATCCCATCTGGTCCCAGAGACACCTGTGAGCATCTGAGTGGCTCAGCAGGTCCCCAGCTGCTTCCTCCTGGATTCCAGGAGGGCTGTTCTTCTCTCTGTCCCCATCTACCAGGCCAGGAGAACACTTGTTCTGGTTGGAAACTGTCTTATTTTTTAAATTAGTCTTACTTTTGAAAGCAAAGAAAGGTTAGGTACCTCAGTATTTTCCTCATCTTTGGTAACCATATCCCCCACAATAAGAAATGGTGGTTTTCCTCAACCCTTTTGCCATGAATGCATTTATAAGATATATTTTGTTATCCTTCAAAGAAGTGGCCTGATTAAGTCCTAATTAATCTTTCGCCTCTCTAATTTTCTTTCTAAATGACCTAGTGATATTCTTAAACATTTCCTGAGTTTCCTGCCTGTCCTGTGTTGGCTACATGATGATTGTATCATATAATTTGTATAATGTAATTTGCTCCCTGCCCAGCCAGGCCCGTCCTTTCTCATGCTAACTCAGTTTTGGGCACAGAGGTAAAGGCTGTTGCTGCTCCTTTGAAATTTCTATCTTGAAGGGTGTCCATCCTTCCTGGAATCCTTTGTTTTTAAGGGCTGTTTCCCTTTAAAAAATCAGTACCTGATTCAGTACTTTCCAAATCTGCATCCTGAATAGGCTGAAGTCTGCTCTTAAAAATCCAATGCAGAAGATTTGATGATGCCCCTCCTTCCACAGAATATATAAAACCTCAATAATTTCATGGTCATTGTGCCCCAAACAGCCTCTGACCACCACATCTCCCACCAGCCCTTCTCTGTTTGTGACCAGCAGGAGACAGAGCTTTCCTTGGCAGTGGGAATTGCAGGAAACCTCCCCAAAGTGAAGCTTGGAGAGTTCAGGCTGGATCTGAGGAGAAAGCAAAGTCCCTCGCAGGGCAGAATGTTGGTGCTGGAGGTGTGGCAGCGTGAGGCTGGGCCATGGCCGGGCTCTGTGTGCCAGGAGCCGGCAGCGCTGGGTGCAGGGAGCCCAGGGAGGGCACAGCAACGCTGGGTGAGAAATGCTGGGGCACAGCGAGATGGGCGAGTGCAGCCAGCCAGGGCAGAGGAGCAGCACGCCCAGGGGGCACAGCCTGCAGGACAGATGGCCAAGGGCTGGCAGGGCCACAGGCACCCAGGCCTTTGTGCCCTGGGCTCGGGCAGCGCCTCTGGAGGCCCCACAGGAGGAACTTTCCTGGCAGGGGCTGCACTTTGCTTCTCCCTCGGCCTCCCTGGGGAGGCTGCAGGGGCTGCAGGTTTATGCCATTTGTCCTTACTGCCCCTCACATCCCCCTGCCCCACAAACAGCCCCAAGGCAGCCGTGAGGGACAGGCCCTGCTGGCCCAGGCTGGGCTCAGGGCTTGGCCTTTCTGCTTCCCCCAGCCAGCCCAGGCCTTGCTCAGCATTGCAGTTCCCTGCTCAGAGCCTTGGGCTCCCTGCAATCCTGCCTCAAGGATCTGCTCTCACCAGGCCCTGGGCAGCCTTTGGCACTCCCTGCCCTCACTGGGGCCCAGCCATGCTCCAAGGCACTTGGAGTTTTGCTGCTGACTCCTTCAGCAGCTTCTTCATCCTTCTCTGCATGCCTGAGGCTCCTGGACCCAGCCCCAAATCCACTGTGGGGCTGATTAAAATACAGAAAACCCTCAGGAGATCTTGGACTCTGAAAAAAACAGGGCCAGGAGACTTCTTCTCCTTTTTAATGCCTTTATTAAAAGTGATCAGCTCAGGATTGGGTAGCTCGGCAGGTCTGCAGCATCCCGTTGTCCCCCAAGGCGACTCAGAGGAGGAGGATATGCGCAGATCTGTCCGCAAGGGGCAGAACTGGGGGAATCTAGTCCTCATGGGAGCTTTTTGGGCATGGTGTCCCCACCAGATGTTTCTACTTTTGCCGGCTGTCTTAGCAGGCCCTCATCTCCGGGGGCTACTCCCATGGTCAGGGCGAGAGGCTCCGAAGATGTTCCACATCTCTGCAGGCCCAGCACTCGGCTCCTCACGTCCAGACATCACTCTAGTCTCTCAACTCTTATTTGGTTCGTTGTTTTTGGGGTCTTCTCAGTGCAGCGGGGGACCCATGCTGCATTCTGGTCTTGGAGTCACTTTGCATAACCCCCTCCCCTTCTCAGGTGTCTTCTCCTCACTGTTCGGGAAGGTTCTCACCCTTCATTGTGTCAGAGAAGGGCCATTACCTCGCCCTAGCCAGGGCTTTTACTAATACAAAAACAACCATTAACGACAACGACTTGTAATTACTATAACACAGGCAGCAGCCCAGCAGTAGTGGTCCCTTTTTTTCTCACAGAAAAAAATCAACTGAATTTTTGTTCATAACAGTCTCCCTTCCATTGTCTTCAGGTTTTCAAGGCTTGTGCAGTGATTGGAGTTAGTTTGGAGTTCTCCTCAGGAGGGAGATTCCAAAATGCACCTCATGATTGTTTTTTAATCAAGGGTGCATTTTTTTATTTTTCAGTTCATTGAAAAGGTGACAGAGGCTTTCGCCTGGTGATCTTGATGCTGAATGTCTCCTGTGGAGGTCTGGGCACAGAGAAGAATGAGCCCCTTGCAGGCTGACCGTTTGGACAAGCTGCTCCTCACCCCCAGCCTCACCATGTCTGACATCGCCCACCTGGGACTGACATCCCAAAACATCCAAAAAATGTAGGCATTTATCCTTAAAAGAAAAATTTAATTAATTAATGATAATTATACTATTCAAATTCATGATAGTATTATTCAATATTTTTATTACCTGATTTGTATATTTATATTTTAAAAAATGTTACATTTTTATCAGGCAAAATAATTATTGGTCATTGGTTCTAAACAACAATTCCCTTCGTTATTCAATTATTCTCTACTGCCTATTTATTTATTCCTCTTTATGGTAACTAGTAATATTTGTAGTCTTTTTGGCATTATATTTATCATGTTTTGCTCTGATAGGGCCAAGTGGTGGCACTTTGTGATCCCTGGAGACATTTCTGAGGCACGTTTAGGGCAGTTTTGAGTCTGGGGAGGGAATTCAGAGAGAACTTGAGGGTCTGGAGGACACTTGGAGGAGCCGGGTGGGCACTTGGAGAGGCACTCAGGGATTCTGAGGGACAGTTCGGGGTCCGGCGACAGCACTTGGGGGTCCAGGGGGGCCCTTGGAGATCAGGGAGGGGAATTTGGGGCCCTTCAGGGTCCAGACGGGCCCTTGGGGGGCTCGAACGGGGCTCTCTGGGCTGCGGGGGGTGATGGGAGTTGTAAGCGCGGGTATCATACGGTTTAACCAGGGCCGCGGAGCATCACGGGAGTTCTAGGCGCAGCTGCAATGACTCTCAGTGGGGCGCGGGGCATGACGGGAGATGAAGTCCCGGCTGGGATAGAGCCGGATGTGCGACGCGGAGCATGATGGGAGCTGTAGTCCCGGAAGTGGTTCGAACGCGGCGTTTATGGGTCCGAGAAGGCACTTGGGGGACACTTTTGCGTTCGAGCCGCGACTTGAGATCCTCGGTGGGGGGACGTAAACAGTTCGGGAACTCTTGTGGGGAGGTCAGGGAGCCCTAACTGGGCTCTTTAGCGTCTCCCACAGCGTTTCCAGTGTTCCCCACTATGTCCCAGTCCTCCCCAGTCTTTCCAAGGACAGTTTCATTTCTCACGGTGGCCGTGGCAGCCGAACCCAGCAGTGGGGTCAGTGCAGTGCCCATGGCCACAGCCCTTTGCAAGGACCCAGTGCAGCTTGGGCTGATGATCCACCCTCACAGTTGGCCCAGGGCAGCTCTGCAGTGCCTTTGGTGGCACCTGGGGCTGGCACACACCTGAGCAATGTGTCTGCACTGGGGAAACTCAGGAGTTTGAGATTGCTGCAAAAATCCCCAAAAGTGAAAAGCCCTCTTAGGCTGGGTGCAGGCAGCTCTCCAAGCACAGCAGGTCCCAGGGGAGTGAGGACAGACAGGATGGGGCTGGGCAATGTGGAGCAAGGTTGTCCACACTGGGTCAGAGCTCAAGGTGCAGCTTCTGTGGGCAGGCCAGAGCTGCGGAGGAGAAACCCTGGGTCAATATCAATCACAGAATTTTGCAACAACATCTGCTCTAAAGAGAAATAACATAAAATACTTCATTTAAAATAGGAATGTGTATTTCTTACAAGTTCTTTGAAATCTTTCTCCATAACTGGACTAGGAAAAGTTTAATGATTCTCACAGGACTTTGATGTTGTTTACATGAGACTCAGTCCCTGAGAGTGTCTTCAAAAAACTTCTCAAGAACTCAAAATTAAATCGGAACTCTGAACTTTCTTGAAGTTTTAATGGGCCCACTGAGGACGATGACTGAGAAAAGTGTGCCCAGGTTCCACTTAGAGCAGAACACTGGAGGCAGTGATGACAGCTGGGGACAAGCAAGGCTAAGGTGTCTCTGGTGCTGAGCACACCTGAATGTGTTTGAGGAATGCAAAGGGCCAAGGCCTGAGCCCCAGCCCCTGCCAAGGCAGATCCTGTCCCTCCCTCCTTGCTCAGGGCTCTTCCCGGGATGGGCACTGGCATGTGGGGATGTGCAATGCCAAGGGCAGGAGCATGGGGCGGCCCCTGCCAGGCTGCTGAGCAGGGACAAGGAGGCAATGAGGCCCCAGGCCTGCAAGGGTCACTTGTCCCCTCGTGGCCTCAGGCCCAGGCCCAGCAGCCATGGCCAAAGTGCTGCCCAAGGTGGCTCTGGCAGGGCTGCCTTGCAGCTGCTGCCCATCCCTGTGCCCTGTGCAGCCCAGGCTGTGCTAAGGTGTCCCTGCCCTGCGCCTCTGTCCCTGCAGGCTGTCGGTATCCCCTGGCTGCCCCATGTGGCTGAGCACTTCCTTTGCTGACAGCTCTGCCTCCTGCCTGCCTCTGCCTGTCCACACAGAGCCTGGGGCTGACCCAGACGTCTTCTGGGAGATGTGTTGTGCCACAGCCCTGCCCTGGGCGGGAAATTAATCTCTCCTTTCCATTCTGGGTCTTCACAGCTGCACTTGGTGACATTATTTCTATCTCAGGTTCATTTCCACTATGAAGAAGAGGTCCAATATATTTGAATCCACCTTTGTCATCCTCACAGGCTGTTCTTGTTCTGCCCTCAGTCTCCACTGTACCCAGAACTTCCAGTTCCCATACAGTGATCATGTTCTTGGGGCCTCCAAATCCCATCCTGGGAGATCTCTGGGCCTTCTCAAAGGTGCTCAGCCCTGGAGATATGATTTAAATCCAGGAATGGCTGAGTACATTTTTGCCCAAGATTGTATTGGGGAATATAATACAGAATAATACACTGTATCTTTTAAGTGACTGAGAGCAGATTTAGATTTTCTGTAAGGATGAAATATTTTTTGATGATGGTGGCAGGACACTTGCATAGGCTGCCCTCAGAATTGAAACTCCATCCCTGGATGTGTTTAAGGTCAGGGGCTTTGTACAACCTGAATGAGTGAAGGTGTTTCTGGGTAATGGGAGTTTTACCAGAGACTCTTTTCGGTCTCTTCTAACTCAAACCATTTTACATTTCTTTGGTTCTTATATCCCAACTGCTTCTCCACAGGGCTGCAAATACCTACGCACACCCTGCCAGCATTTTAATGTGGCCTAATTCCCAACACTTTCATAAAAAGGAAAGAATTGCCATATTAGGGACATGAATTGCCATGTTTATGGAGGAATCATTAAAAGCCCCAAAAGTAAAGAAACTGAAAGGAAGGACCAAAATCTCAGTGTGAAAGATTCACAAAGTGGGATATTGGCAGAGACTCTGATGGTGACCTCTCAGCTGAGGATGGGGGTTTCTGCCTTGGAGTCTGAGTATCAGGATGGAAGGTCGCTCCCAGGAGGAGTCCTTGTGCATTTTCCTCCCCCATGGCTCTGCCCTTCCTGATCCAGCAGCTGTGGGGCAGCAGAGCAGGGGCAGTGCAGGGACAGGCCTGGTTCTGACAGGGCTGTTGTGGTTTAGGAATGGTGCTCCCAATTTACTACACCTACTACCAAGACCATGTGTCGCCCCAGATTTATATTCCCACCATTGCCCCCCCACACCACAGGGGCTTTGCCTGGCCTGGCCCTGATTGATCTCAGCCCATGTTTCACAGTCAGGGATAACCTGGAGATGGTGTCCAGGGTTCACCCTTGTGTGGCCAGTCCAGACCCCCCTGAGGCACTTTAATCCTGGCCGCCCCATCCTCCTGTCTGTTGTTGTGATGCTCTTCAGTGCCCAACTCTTGGGCACGTGAGCATCCACAGGAGGGAGTTTCACAGCCAACTTCTCCCCCAGACAGAGATGTTCTTGCCCCAGTCCAGCAGCCCAGCTGGGTTTCCCTCTGTGCTCCCAACTGTCCTTTTTCCATGGTTCCAGCCACCCCAGAGAGCATTTCCCACCATCCCTGAGTCACTGCAGAGGTGCAGCACTGGCCATTTCTCTCGCTCAGAGCTCCAGGGATGGTCCCAGTGCTGCAGTGACTGCAGGAAAGGGGACCCCACAATGGGACATTTCTTGGTCAGACACAGACAGGAAGAGTGACAAACTGTCTGTGACTCGGGTTTTGGCCTCGCAGCCCCTGCCGTGGTTTGCAGGGAGCTGCAGTGTGGCTTAGCCCTGGTTGTACCCAGCAGTGCTGGCCTGGGAGAAGGTGTTGGTGCCAGCCGGCCCAGGGAGCTGCAGCGTGTGGGGAATGAGTTCCTCCTGGCCTCCTGCCCCAGGGTGGCACTGCAGGGCCTCATGGAGCCAAGGGGCCATTGTAGCTCTTCAGGGCCCCATGGAATTAAGGGGACTCTTTGGACATTGTGGGGCCTTGTGGGACTGAGGCCATCGTGACACTTTAGAACCAAGGGGCCACTGTGAAACTACAGGGCCTTGTGGAACTGACACTGAAATCACCCAAAAAGAAACTTTCTAACACAGTTTGAGTATCAAAAAGCATTCATTTTTATTGCAGCACTGATCACTTGGAGGATCCTTCCTCCATTCGAGTGCCCCAAACATCATGCGAACAGAGGTTTTATGACACACACAAGTTCCATATTTATGAGCTATAGAGGTTTTATGACACACACAAGTTCCATATTTATGAGCTATTCCTCTGTGATGCTCTACATCTGGCCTGTAGGCCACACAGTATAAATAATTCCAACTTCATAAGTGATTTATTATATAATTACCTTGCTTATGTAATTCAACCAGTAAGAGCAGACCCAGGCCATTGGAGACTCAGGCTGCTATTGGCTGGTTAGCTGAGTAGTAACTGGCTCAGCCAATGAGGATTACCTTCATGGGCCTTCTTATCTATATAAGGAAGTTAGATCTCAATAAAGCTGCCTGTTGCTGCATGAACACGTACAGTCTAGTCACCTGTCTCCATGGGCAGGAGTTACTCCACTCTCAGGCTTGCAGAGTGCTGCCAAAACCTGGCATCACTGAGCACAAGGACGGCCTCGCTGGTGCCAGGAAAGCTCAGCAGCACCTTTCTCTCCCAGCAGCATAACACTGGCACAGGCACTGAGCAGCCACGGGCAGCTGACTACTGCTGGGAGACAAAAACCCCAAAACTGGGGGGTTTACAGGGCAGAAAAAACGTGGAGGCACTTTTCTGATGACACCTACTCTCATCAAGGCTTCATCCAGCAAGAGGAATAGATAAGCTAAACTTATTTCTGGATAAACCACGTTATTTCCACCCTGAGGACCTGAGGCTAGCACAGGAGCCAGCGGAGGCCTTTTAGACAGCAAAACATTTTTGCCCATTTTCCCAGGCTGGCTCACGGTCACACCTCACCCATGTGGCTCCAGAGCTCTTGCTGTGTCCCACAGGCAGGTTATCCCTTCACATCTGCTCTCGCAGGTTCCAGTGCCCTCCCGGAGCGCCTCCCCGGCTGTCCCAGCACAGTTCAGCACAGCTCAGCTCGGGGTTCCACACGCGACGGGGCTGGGGCACCTCAGAGCTGCTCCTGCGGGCGGATCACCGCCATCGGTCATCGGCTGAAGGCCTAAAGAGAGGACAGCAGAAACATCACAAATAAGCCATTAGTTCCATCTGTATTCACAAAGCTCGACAGCAACGGCCTGGCTTGTGGCAGAGGACAAAAGCCAGTACACCGAGCGAAAGGCTGAGGAATTAATGCTGAACCGCACAGCCGAGCAACATCCCCAGTCCCCCGGCTGAACAGCTAAACAGGAGACAGTGAGTATTTCAGGTGGCGCTTTCCTGCCCCGGAGCCCCGGTCTCCAGCCCCGCTGCCGCCGCCACCCGTGCCCTGTACCCTCCCCCCCCCTCACCTCATGGCGGCGGTGGCCCCTCATGGCGAGGGAGCTCGGCCCGCCAGAGCCACTCCTGGCCCTCATGGTGGCGAGCTGAAGAAGCCCAGCCCCCCAGAACTGCTTCATCTCCACACGGCGGCGGGGGCGGAAAAGGAGCGGGCTTGGCCACGCTGCCGAGGTGATTCCACAGACACCGCCCCGCTCGCTTTGGCCGCTCCCCCTGGGGCGGGGAAAAACCCTCGGTAATCAGGCACCGGGAGGGACTTTGAGATCGTCTCGTCCCACTCCCTGCCATGGGCAGGTACACCTTCCACTGTCCCAGGTTGCTCCAGTCCCTGTCCGACCTGGCCTTGGACACTTCCAGCATCCCTGACAGAGCTGGAGCAGGAACACGATCTGTGGAGCTGGGAGAACTGAACTCAAGCACCGGCTCATGGGAAGCAGAGGGCTGGTGAGCTGCCTCTGCTTGCCCCTGATGTGTTCCACTTCGGGCACAGGAGGTAGAAGTGTCAGCTCAGAAACAGCTGCCAGCAACAAAAATCCAGCCCTGAAATAAGCAGAGAAAAAGCTGTGGTGCTGCCAAGTGCCTTGCTGGGAGAAGCACAATTCCACACTTTCCCTGACCTCCACTGGATGCTGTAACATCAGCCCAGTGCTCTGTGTATCCATGTCTGGGCACAGCAGTGTAACAGTAACTCCCTCGATGGGGATCCATTCAAAGGAAGTTTTTCTCTGGGCTTTGTGCTCCATTGCGACACTTGAAGGCCTTTCCAGAAAGCCTGGCATCCCTCCCCCATGCTCCTCATGTGCTTATGCTCTCAGAGCTCAGCAGTGAACTCAGCTGGAGCTGCGCCTTGCCTCAGGCAATCATCCACTCCAGCTCTGTCTTCTTCAAATGTTTCATGGTCTATTTTCAGCCCAAGCAGGCAGCTATTCTTCCTGGATGTGGGGTGCTCCTCTCCAGCTCAGCCTGATCCTGCCTTGTCCTGGGAAGCTCTGGGCTCGTTGTGCCCAGGACACTGCTGTGTGCAGGGACAGAGGCTGGTGCTGAGCAGAAGGAGCTCGGTGCTTCCCCTGTCACTGATGAACCTGGTGAGGAACAGGTTTCCCAGCTATTCCCAGTGCAGCACAGCAAAACCTGTCTGGGGGAGAGACAGGTAAGAGCAGACACAGAACACTTCATGCTCTTGTTCCTGGGGGTCTCACTGCCCATGGCCAAGGGCACGTGCCCACACAGGCATGGATGATGACTCTGCCAAGACCCTAAGCCACAGCTTCAGTTTAGAACTGTTTAATTCATTAGCCCAGCATGGGGCCCAAATTATTATGCTTTGTCTCTTTAATAAGACATTTTCAGCAGGACTGGGGAGATACTTCAAAAGCTTCCTGAATGCCAAATACCAGAACTCAGAAACTCTCAGTGCCAGGACCAGTCTCTCACTTCCCAGTACAGACTCCCTCTGTGTGCACAGCTTTTTCTCTGCTTGCTAGCCTTGGAGGTGGGCTCAAACAAAGGCCTGCACATCATTTGTGAACTTTGGGTGAAAAGCATCAAACCAGATGAAACACAGCAGAGCAGCTCTGCCATGGGGGTGAAGCCCTTTTCTGTCACAGGAATGTGCTCTCTGCAATAGCTGCAGCCAGTCCCTGTTGTTCATCTTGGCTTGCTGACCACTAAACAGAGCCTCCTTTTCTCCTGCAAGTGTCGTGGCAAGGCCTGAAAGGACTGAGATACTTTGTTCCAAGCCAGATTAGAGATATGAGTTACTACAAAACAAAAGCCCAGCAAGCCTCCTGGAGAGTTCCTCTCATCTAGACACAGCCTCCCCTGAGCTCTCTGCATCCCAGCACAGCCCTGCAGCTTGTGTTCAAAGCAACTCAACTGGCTCCAGAAGCCTGGGTAACCTCTGTTGAGTGAATGTTCAGTTGCAGCATAAAGGAGGAATCACATTTGAGTGATTTTGCTCCCATAAATTAGCAGGATGGGTTAAACCAGGACATGAGCACTGTCTGCTGGCACAGTGCATCCACTCAAGAGATCTGCACTGGCATGGAGCTGTAGTGCTTCAAAAGACATGTGCTCCAAGCCTGGGGTGGGACATCCCCCATGTAGCTGATGTCTGCAGCTCCTGTGGCAGCAAGAGAGATCCTTTACTGTCACCTCAGCCCTGAACACACCCGTGCCCAGGGCTCACTGCCTGCCCCCAGTCACTGCTCAGCTCTGGCACTGCAGGGCTGGTACTGTGATCCTTCTGTACCAATCAGATTTTGGCTCAACACCATTTGGCCACACTGTCAGTCACTGGAGAAAAAGACAGAGTAGTACCATGGGAAGAGGAAGAAAATTCAGTAAACCTATGGAAGAAAAGATCTGTGGATGTACATCATCATTTACCATGGTGGTCACCTCCAGCCCCACAGCTAAGCACGTTCAGGCTTTGGTGAGAAGAACTTTTATCCCCCTGGTGTCTGTCATGGCTGGGGCCTGTGATGATGACACCTCATGGGTGTTGGTGCTTGCACTGCCCTGTGAGTGACACCAGCCTTGCTTGGCTCCCACACAGCAGAAGGCAGGGCAGCCATGGCCTCGATGGTGCCTTTTCCTCTTTGAGGTGCTGCACCCAGGTCAGGGATACCCCACACATGAGCACAGACTGGGAGAAGAGCTCATTGACCAGCAAAGAAGGGCTTGGAGGATATAATGGATGAAAAGCTGGACATGAGCCAACAGTGGCAGCCCAGAAACTCCCCTGTGCTGGGCTGCACCCACAGAGGAGTGGGCAGCAGGTGAGGGGGGGATGGTCCCCCTCTATTCTGCCCTTGTGAGATACCCCTGCAGAGCTGCTCCAGCATCAGAAGGACCTGGAGCTGTTGGAGCAAGTCCAGAGAGGCCATGGAGATGCTCCCAGGATTGGAGCCCCTCTGCCATGGAGCCAGGCTGGGAGAGCTGGGGGTGCTCACCTGGACAAAAGAAGGCTCCAGGGAGAGTTCAGAGCCCCTTCCAGGGCCTAAAGGGGCTCCAGGAGAGCTGGGGAGGGACTGGGGACAAGGGATGGAGGGACAGGACACAGGGAATGGCTCCCACTGCCAGAGGGCAGGGATGGATGGGATATTGTTCCCTGTGAGGGTGGGCAGGCCCTGGCAGGGTGCCCAGAGCAGCTGGGGCTGCCCCTGGATCCCTGGCAGTGCCCATGGCCAGGCTGGACACTGGGGCTGGGAGCAGCCTGGGACAGTGGGAGGTGTCCCTGCCATGGCAGGGGGAGGAATAAAATTATTTTTATGGTCTCTTCTGACCCAACCCATTCTGTAATTCCATCATCTCCTCTGCCTCCACAGAGGGGCCATTTCCACTTCCCCACTGCCATCACAAGATGGCATTCCAGACCTAAAAGCTGAGCTGGCTCAGCTGATACTTGGAGATCTTTTCCAGGCCCTGGGGTGTCCAGCCTCAGAAGAAGCTGTGGATTTAACCCTGCCTGCTGAGCTCTTCTGCCAGGTCTCAGCCCTGACACTGCCTTTTAATCACATCCTTTAACGCCAGGGCTGTGTTTTAATCAGCTGCACTGAAACACTGCTGCCGCTACTGTGTAACCTCTGAGCCATCTAATTGCACTGAGTTAAGCCAGTTACAGCTTTGACAGTGAATGTCATGCAGAGCACTTTAATCTTGACCTGCAATACCTCGGGCTCTTGCAGGGCCTCCTCTGCCTCTGAGGACACGCTGCTAATCAGACCGAGCCAGGATGTAGTTTAAGAGATGGACAAAGGGAGCCAAGGGCAAATCATGAGCAAAATGAATCTGACTAATTTTGTTACAAAGCAGTGTTGAAGGTAGAGCTGCCTTTTCTTTGCCTGAGAATGATTTGGGAGAGTAGTGAGAATAATTTTTTTCAATAATTTATAACTTCAAAATAATAACAAAAATAAAAAAAAAGAGAGAGAAAAATCATTGTTCTTAGATATGTTTTTTAAAAAGAAAGCTTATTTTGAGTTAGGTGCATAAAGCACTGGTGCAGTGTGTTATCCCCTGTGTCTGCTCCCACATGTGAGTGGGTGCTCCAGGCTTCACCCACCAGTTGCTCCCTGCAGGAAGAACCCATGATCCAACCATCTCCTTCCCTGGCCAAGGGCCTGCAGCCTCCCACCAGGGCTTGGTGCCATGTCCTGTGCCTGCCAGCACAGCTCCCCAGGGGTGGCAGTGTGGCAGGATCTGCTGCTCAGCTGGCTCAGAGGCTGGGGCTGGCTGTGTCCCTCTGGGCAGCTCAGGAAAGGCTGCTCCGGCTGCTCCTTGCAGGGAGCTGGAGCAGCAACCTCACTTGATCGGGGGAAAGAGCAGTCAGGAAAGGTTACATAACCCTGATCAGGCTGCCAGAGGGGTGGTGCAGCAGCAGCAAGGGCAGTGCCACTCTGGATGTGGCTGGGCAGGAGCGTGCCCTGCCTGTGGGACCCTGCCTGTGGGACCCTGCCTGTGGGACCCTGCAGCCCCTCTGTCCATTCACTCTTGCCTGGGTCTCCTGGCCCTGTCAGAGCTTGCTGGTTTTGTTGTTCAAAATGCCCTCGGGCAGCTCGAGGAGCCCGTGCAGTTCCCTCTGTTCTGGGCTGAAACTGCTGCACAGCAATTCCTTTTTCCATTTCATCTCTGGCAGAGCCCTTGAGCTTTGCTCCCTTCTTCTTCCACCCTCCTCTCCTCCTTCTGAGCTTCTCCTTGGCCCAGTCTCCTTCCCTGGTGTCCCCTTCTGCTCCCAGCTCCTATTTAACCCCCATCTTTTCTGTCCTCTCCTTCAGTGCTCCTAGCCAGAGGACAGATCACAAACCACAAGCTCTGCTATCCATCTACCAGATCCCAAGCCACTGTCTCAGTGTGATAAAGGTGATCTGCTAATCGTGTGGAGAGGATCCCCCAGGATGCAAACCCCTGCTGGGATCTGTGGCAATTCCATGGCATCAGCCACAGGGTAAACGTACAAGGGAGGGGTTGCAGCTGCCTTGCTCGAGTGTGGGCACCACAATCAGCCTGCCTCAGGAACTGAGACCTGCACAAGGCCCACCAAACACACCTGTGTCCTTCCAGTGCCCCACCAGGTCTCCTGGCAGCAAGGAATTTGCTTTAGTTCTGTGAGTTTTATAAAGCCTGACTCAAATCCCAGGGATTTCAGGCAGTGCTGACACGCAGAGTGGGGTGGTGTGAGCACAGCCCTGGGGTCAGGTGCTGGGGCAGATGGGTGGGCACATCAACATCAACCCAGTGTTTTAGAGCAGAGCTAACTAGGAACAGCTTATTCCATTAAGAAAAAAAAGAAAACCAATAATCATTCTTAATTAGGACAGAAACCTCCAGATAGGCTTTTTTAAAGAAAATGCCTAAAAATACCATTTTTGCTTTGATTTGAAAACTATTTTTTGCTCTTCAGACTGTAAGATAAAACAATTTGAATTGATGATGCATTTCACAGCAGAAATACATCCCTTTTCATCTTGAAAATGCTGAAATTAGTTGTTACAAAATTTTCAATGTTTACCCCCTTTCTTAAAAAACAAAATTTTTAATTTAGATGAAATGTCTTTTTTTTTTCCTAATGGAAACTCTTGATTACATTTTTACCCAAGAGTTCTAATTAGAATTAACAATTACAGCTGATTCTTGGTGGGGTGATAAACAGCTGGACTGCACAGCCCTCTCCACTCTGGGACTTCCAAACAAGCCCCAGCCCTGGCAGTTTAGCCTTCTGCAACATTTTAGACTTGTCTAGTCACTGGAATTTATTTTTCTTTCTTTTTTTCCCACCCTTTCTCCTCTGAGGGTTAGATTTTACCAGTGCAGCATCTCTAACAGTCAGGGAACTTCACAGTGAGTTGAGATCGCATTGATTTCTCGAGGAAGAAGCCGCATACTAATTTTTCTGGTTTTCCTCCCTTGAGGAAGACAGGTAACAGCTCCAGGAAGGCAGCTGGGTTTGTAGATATTATGTTTACCCACTGGCTGACAGGGAATTCTGAGGTCTGTGGGACCATCATGGGACACAAGGAGACTTTGGCTGGTCTGGTGCAAGGCTGGATTTGCTGAGAAAGAATGTGGGATTAAAGCAGAACAGGTTAAACCTGAGAGAAGCATCAGGTGAAGATCAGGGGATGGATCAGTCCATGCTATGCTGCCAGAGCTTCCCCCTGCCTCCAGGATGATCCTCACAATCCAGCTCTGTAGGGCGAGGAAAGGAACACTGGAGCAGCGAATGAAGAGGAAATGACTGTGGTGGAGGGGAAGGGAAGATGTCAGAGTCTGCTCTTAAACCCCCAAACCCTCTATTCCAGGCACCGAGGCAAGTTTGTCCAGCCTTTGCAGGCAACCTCCAGAGAGCCAAGAGGCACTGGGACATCCTCTTTCAGGGGACTGGTGTCCCCAGTGCCGCTGTCACTCCTGGACTGCCATGTCCAGTGCTTTTCATGGCTGTTCATCCCTGGGCTGGCTCCATGCTGTTAATGGCTGATCTCTCCCTGGAAACAAGCCCATGGCCTTTGCCTGTCCCACCTCGCCCCTCCCACTCCCCTGCCAAACAGTTATTACCTTCTTGGACAAACCTGAGATAGTATTAAACGAGAGGGAGGTTTTCATACACAAATGTCCCTGTGATTAATGGATTAAGAGATTCTGTGCAAATTAAAGCCTTTCTTCATACTTTGCACATCCAGCTCTTCAGCTGTTGTTCTTTCCCTTCTAGTCCTTTACAGAAGTCCCTGTGGGCCTTGCTTGCCCCATTCCTTTTGCTGCAGTTTTCTCCCCACAGTGACCCAGGGATTTCCCCCAAATCCTTGTGCCCACTGAGTCCTGGGCAGACCCTGCTGCTCCTGAATCAGCACTGAGGAGAGGAGGATGCTGTGAGCACAGCTTGTTTATACACAGAACCAGCCCAAGAGAGGGGCTGTAAATGCCTCTTTATTTCCATATTTATCATTGCAGCTCAGATGGATGAGGAACCCAATGGAAAGTTTAGATGAAACAGAGAAGAAATGAAAAACTGTTGGCAAGCGGCAGCTCAGCTGAGACTGGCAGCCTCAAGGGCTTCCAGAAGGAAAAAGGCTTTCAATTCCTGCACTGCTGCTCCATAACAACCCCATTCCCCTGCCAGGCCAGGAAGAGTGGGGCAGCTGAGGAACCCTGCCCTCCTATGATCCCACCCCAGGGAGATAGACCTGAGACCCCAAAGCAGCACATTTGGTCTTGCTGATGTTTGGCAGGGCTGATTTCTTCCCAGAGCAGCAGCAGTGTGGGTGTGGAGGCTCCATGAGGATCTCCAGGTGATGGACACTGTGGTCACCCATGCCATGGTGGAAAGGAGCCACAAAGGCTTTGCTGGACACCTTTGGAACATCCAGTGCTGGGTGCTGGTAATGGATGATGATTTAAAGCCCATTTGTGCAGGGAATAATGGCTCATAACCATCCCCTCTCCTTTAGTGGTGTGACACTGCTGAGATGGGTGGTCTCATTTCCACCTTAGGGGAGGCGTTTTATTACTTGTCCCTGGCCTTGCTCCTGAGCCCATGTGTGCTGTGATGTGGACGTGCTTCAAATGCAGTGACAAGGAGGTGGCAGCCAGGATGTGGCTCCTGGGGGAGGCAGCCAGAGAGGCAGGGATGGTGCTGCCCACAGCTGTCCAGTGATCTGAAACCTTCAGCCCTGGGAGGGAGTGACTGCTCCAGGCCAAGGGAGTCTGACTTTGCTGGGGGATAACCAGGACTGTGTGTCTGTGACCGGGCTCTGTTCCATGGGGAGGAGGCAGGGGATTGAACTGTCCCCTTGCTGCCTGCATGGCCCTCTGTGTTGGCCAATTTTTCACCTAAATCCTGGCTTGAGCACCCATAAAGGCCCCTGCCCAGATCATCTGGCATGATGGCTTCTAGAAAAGCGTCCCTAGGGTCGCTGTCCCTGCCTAGTCACAGCTGAGCTGGTGGCACTGAAAACTTGAGTTTCCATTCACATCCCTCCTGTACCTGCAGGTCCCTGTGCCCTCACTCGGGGCTTTATTCTCCTCCCTGCTTTCCCCTCATTTGTGCCCGGCTCCGGAGGAGAGCACTGGGAATTGATCGCTGTGTTGGCTTCGCTGATTTAATCCAAATTTAACCAGGCGGGAGTGAGCGAGGGCAGCCCGGGGGCCCGGCATGCTGTGAAGAACCCGTCGGTGCCGAGCGGTGCCGTTAATAACGGGGGTGAAAGGCGGCAGCCCCCTGGCATCGCCCCTCTCACCCTGGCACAGCTCCCACGGGGACAGAGCTGTCCTGGGGACACGGCACAGGCACTGTCAGGGGCTGTCACCTGGTGGGCGCTGAGCCCTTAGTGCCAGGACAGAGCTGTCCTGGGGACACGGCACAGGGACCCTCGGGGGCTGTCACCTGGTGGGTGCTGAGCCTGAGCTGTGCCAGGACAGTGCTGTCCTGGGGGACACAGCACAGGGACCATCAGGAGCTGTCACCCAGCGGGCACTGAGCCCTTAGTGTCAGGACAGAGCTGTGCTGTGGATGCGGCACAGGGACCCGTCAGGGGCTGTCACCTGGCGGGCCTGACCCCGAGCTGTGCCAGGACAGAGCTGTCCTGGGGACGCAGCACAGGGACTGTCAGGGGCTGTCGCACGGCGGGCCTGACCCCAAGCTGTGCCAGGACAAAGCTGTCCTGAGGACATGGCACAGGGACTGTCAGGGGCTGTCACCCGGCGGGCCTGACCCCGAGCTGTGCCAGGGCTGCATGGGCAGCAGCTCACCCGCGAACCCGGAGCTGCATCCCCGCTGGCAGAGCCCTTCTAGAGCAGGGATGGCCCCGGGCTCATTGCATCCCACCTATGGCTCCAGAGCCCCGGAGGGACTGATGGCAAACGCCTTTGGATGAGTCTCTTTTTTTGGCAGTGAATGAAATAAGATTTGTGCTGCTGGTGATAAGAGACTGCAAGATGGACTCATCTGATCCTCACAGCAATTCAGAGAGGCTGATGCTGACATGGCAGAACAGGTCCTACAATAGTCTTCACGTCCCAGCACACAAAATGGGTGAGAAAAAGCATTTTTAAAAGTGACTGGGGAAACTCTGCAGTTATGATGCTATCCTATCTCAAGCCCAGGGTTCCCCTCCGGCCTCTTTGGAGTCACAAGTACTTAAAAAATGCTCTGCTCTGAACTCAGGCTGGGTCATGACTCATGTCTTGGGCTGTAAAAATGCAATTCATTGTGTCAGCAGGAAAGTGGCTGTGGGCAGCGCTCTGGCAGCGGTGAGGCTGGCCAGGGCAGGCTGTTCAGCAATTACACCCACTGGAGCCCAATTTCCATCTCATATTTTGCTACAGCACACAAAAAAGGTTCAGGGGAAGGAAAGGCTGAAGGGGAAAAGTGTTTCACTTAAAAATCCTGGTAGGACTCTATGCAGTGGCTTGTCTGGCCACAAATCCATCTGTTTTGGTGCAAGTGCAAAGCCTGGACCTGCCACCTGGAAATGTGACCTCAGGAGTCTCCTGTAGCCTGTGGAGTTTGCTTTGTACCCAGAAGAGACACCTCTCATGCTCATCCTGGCATCCTTCCAGAGAGAAAAGGGCAACTGAACCCTCTGGATGTCTGTGCCTTGCTGTGGGCCTTGTCTCTGGGTCTTCCCCCAACCAAAACTACTTGCAGGTACTTTTAGTATGAACCCATCACCAAAAACTAAGTTACCTGTCAAGGGCAGCACTGTGAGGCTTCACAGCATTGGCACCCTGGGACTTAATTTTGCTTGTGGACTTAAATGTCCAGTTATGTATCTGGGAGTGTTTAGCTGTTGTGAGCAAATTTGGGACACATTGCCACAACTGAGTCACTGGAGAAGCCAAACAGCCTTGAGAGGAGAGGAGCCTGGTGGCTCCAGATGAGCATATGGCAGTCCTGGGAGCAAACTCACACACCTTTGCCAGAGGAACATCTGGATTCCTTAAAGGAAGGGGTTTAGCCAGGAAGCACCAACTCCATGAAGAAAATCTGGATTCCTTAAAGGAAGGGGTTTAACCAGGAAGGATCAACTCCATGAAGAAAATCTGGATTCCTTAAAGGAAGGGGTTTACCCGGGAGGGATCAAATCCATGAAGAAAACCTGGATTCCTTAAAGGAAGGCGTTTAACCAGGAGGGATCAATTCCACAAAGAAAACTTGGATTGCTTAAAGGAAGGGGTTTAACCAGGAGGGATCAATTCCAGGAAGAAGATCTGGATTCCTTAAAGGAAGGGATTTTCCCAGGAGGGATCAATTCCATGAAAAGCAGCTGCCCTGTTCCACTGCTGTCCAGGACAGAGCAATGCTGTGGGATTGGGACAGGGGCTCAGTGCCTGTTAAAGCCCTGGGCACTAAGGAAGCCCAGGAGCAGCTGCAGGCAGAGGCAGCTGAGGGATTCCTGCTGCCTCCCACCAACGCTGCCCACGATTCATCAATTACCTATCTGCTCAGTCCTTTTCTCCATCCTTTTGCAATCTAAATAGCACATTTTATAGTTGCTGCTAAGTGATGTGATCAACATCAATTACCTACTAAAAGAGAATCAAGTCTTGATTTAAAATTAAGTGCTGCATTTTCCCATGTTCTTTATATGTAGCCAACAGAATAATTGCAGAGACATAAAAACTAATTACACAACTCCACAATTATGCCTCCCTCCTAGTGCTGTGATTGTCTTTAAGTATACTGAGGAAAAATTACTCCCAGTCCCAAATTACTCTCTCACACCCATCTTCTCTAATACCTTTTGAAAAAGCCCTTCATCCCATCAGACCAGAGAGAGGAACTCCAGATGCAGAAGGTAATACATGCAGAGTGTATTTTCTTATCTCTTAGATGTAGGAGCAGTTTCAGATGTGGGATTTGGTTGGGATTGCCCAGGGATGCAGCAGTGCTCCTCTCTGGATGGACTGAGCATCTCAGTGAGGCTTCCCAAAGTACCTGGTGTGCAGCAGCCTGAGACAAGCAGGGGGAAAATCCCCTTCTCAGTGCCCCAGCTGACATTTGGCTCCTGGGCTGCAAGCAGAGAGACCAGTCCTGCCTGGCTGCCAGCCTTGGCTTGGTGTGTGGAGCCCAAAAGGAGGAGGAAGAGGATGAAGTACAGCAGTACTTCCCCCATCCAAAAGCCAGGAGTTATGCCCAGGCAGCAATCACGTAGCTGCCTGAGAAACTATAATCCTCAACAAAAATCATAAACATCTATAAAGCTCTGGTGCACTCCTGACAGGCTTTGAGGGATTTGATTCCAGATTATGTTTTTGAGATGTTTACAACCAGCCTGGAAAGACTGAAAATATTCAGTTACTGGCAAGGAGAGCTGAGATTTGCTTACAGTCAATCTCCTGCCTCCAGGATCTCTGTTGGTGCCAGCAGTGAAACACAGCATGGGTGAGCAGAGTCGTGGGGACAGTGGCCCAGGGACAGGTCCCCTGATGTCACTGAGCATCTTTCACTAGATGATTAAGCATTGCAGGTTTAATTTTGGGGCTGGCACGTTGGTTTTGGCTGCTGTGCAGTGGATCCCATGGCCTGTTCCTCAGCCACAGCCCAGCCCTCACCAGGGAGGGCTGCACAGCTCGTGGCTGATTTTCCATCATCTCTGCAATGCCATCACTCAGTTGCAGTTGGGAGAGGGGTGGGAAATGCTTTGGCATGATTTTAATCAGCAGAGTGCTTTGAGTGAATGAGGTGAGGGGACCAGTGAGCTCCCTGTGCCTTCTCTGACTTTCTCACCTCATTTCAGCATCAACCAGGGGTGCTAAGACTGAGAATTTACACCCTTGTGTTTACCTGAAACCTCACTACCTTCCTCAAAACCTGTGAAAAATAAAGGGGATGCTGAAGTAGCCTGTGGCAGGGATGATGTGATGTGTAAAGCCAGTATCTCCAGATCATTGCAAATATTCCCTCCTGATCCCAGGCATCCATCCCAGATATTCCCACCTTGTCACCAGCCCAGAGCACTGGGTGCCACCTCCAGCCCTTCCTTGGACATGTGCAGGGCAGGATACTCCAACACCTCCCTGGGCAGCCCCTGCCAAGGCCGGACCACCCTTTCCACGGAGAAATTCCTCCATTAGTCCAACCTAACACGATGCACAGAGGCGCGCCAAAGCAGGCATTCACTCCTGAGGGACAGATCCTCCAGGATGGGGTTGCTGCCCGGGACACGCCGTTCCCACAGCCAGGGAGGCTCCCGCAGGCCAGGGTAGCGGACACGGCTCAGCCCGGCTAACCCAGCCCGGGACACGGCTCAGATGGGCCCGGGACATGGCTCAGATCGGCCCGAGACACGGCTCAGGCTCAGCCCGGGACACGGCTCAGGCTCAGCCCGGGACATGGCTCAGATCGGCCCGGGACACGGCTCAGGCTCAGCCCGGGACACGGCTCAGATCGGCCCGAGACACGGCTCAGGCTCAGCCCGGGACACGGCTCAGGCTCAGCCCGGGACATGGCTCAGATCGGCCCGAGACACGGCTCAGGCTCAGCCCGGGACACGGCTCAGGCTCAGCCCGGGACATGGATCAGATCGGCCCGGGACACGGCTCAGGCTCAGCCCGGGACATGGATCAGATCGGCCCGGGACACGGCTCAGGCTCAGCCCGGGACATGGCTCAGATCGGCCCGGGACACGGCTCAGGCTCAGGCTCAGGCTCAGGCTCAGGCTCAGGCCAGTGAATCCAGTCCGGCACACGGCGGGGCCAAGACAGCGCCCCCACAGCCGCCTCACAGGGCACAGGTGGGGCCAGGATCAGGGGGCGGGACCAAGGGCGGTGCTGACAGACAGCACGGGTCAGGGGGTGTGGCCAAGAGTGGGGCCGTGCTGAATGAGTAGGGTGGGGCCAGGGGCGGGGCCAATGGCAGGAGCTCGTGCAAGGACAGCGCTGATTGGCTAGAGCGGGGCCGGGGCGGGGCGGCTGGGGCCGGGCAGCGCGTGCGCAGTGCGGAGCGGTGAGTTGGGGTGGGGGGGTAGCAGGGGGCAGTGGTGCTGGCGGCCTGTGAGGGCCGGGGCGTAGCTCCGGGTCGGGGATCTGTGATCCGGGACGGAGCCCTGGTCGCGGCCCAGGGGTACCCACTGCTGCCTCCCTGCTTTGCCCTTGCACGAGCAGACCAGGCGGTAAGGCCTTGCCGGGTGGAGGCTGCCCGCCGGCCCGGTTCCCCTCATTGGCTGTGGCCGGGCCGTTGGGGACGTTGCGTGTGCGGCCCCGGAGGCTCGGCAGGCCCGGCAGGACGGGCAGCCTGTGCGGCTGGAGTGCTGCAGCAAACGCGTGCCCTGTGAGGGGCACTTAGGCACACAGTCGGAGCAGGGCAGGGGTCCCTTACACTCAGGGCTTTTAAACAAAAATCTTACACGTGAGTTTCCCCCAACGGGCCCAGTTTGGATCCTGCCTGGAGCACGAGGCTGCGTGACCTCTGGCCTACTGTGTGCCTAGGCTGCTGTGGAATAAAAACGTGCTGGAAAAATTGAAGTAGCTCTGGGATACTAAAATGGATGTTTCTTCAGGGTGTGCTCTCTGTAACACGAGGTCTGAATTTTAAAACTGGTTTAATTGTTTTGGTACAAGCCTGCATATGGTTTTCTGGCAGGAGAACTGGTGAAACGGATGCATTCCACAAGGCCAGGAAGGAGAACGCTGAGCAAATGGGATTTTGTGTATAGACACTGTTTGGAATGTTGCCTTAAAATGTTTAAGTTCAGTGGTTGACTAACACTTGCATTAGGAGTGAGCTTTGACAGAGCTCTGATGCTGCCCACCTTCAGGAGGGTCTGGGTTTACACCAAGCTCTATAGACACAATTTCTGAAGTTATTTATTCTGCAGTGTTTCTTTGCTAGAACTAACCCTGTCTGAGTGCAGCGCAGAGGCAGAGCTGCCTGCGCTGGTGCTGCTCAGTGTGCCTGCCAAAGGAGGGTGATCAGCAGAGGCATTTCTGTGGTGGAGCTGTCTGTGGAAGAGGCTGGTCCGTGCACAGCCTGGCAGGAGCCTTTTAAGTGCAGATAAGTGTCCAGAGGATGTTAGAAGATGGTGACATGCCCTGTCATTTACCCAATGTGCTGCCGCAGTGCTCCTGCTCCCTGTGATCATTTGAATTCATTTGTTCTCTGGGAGTAGCACTGTTAAGGGATGCACTTCTAAGTTTCTGTCTTTTCTTTCCCCCAATCCTGCCTTAAAATGACCCAGCCTGATCCACTTAGTTTTTCAGCAGCCTCTAGGGTATTTCTGTGGTGGAAGTATCCAAAATGCTGTCCCAGAAAGTTCAGTGTAGGAGTCCAGCTACCAGAGGTGGGAGAGCAGTGTTGCGAGTTCCTGGAGGCTGCTGTCTGTGTGACCATGTATTTCCTAAATTTGAAAGGATACAAATATGATTCTTGGTAAGAAATCAGCTGGAAACAATTCCTGGTGAACTGTCAGAACAGCCTTTGAACCCACAGTGTTGTCCCTGTGTCCTGAAGCAGCACAAGAGCAGGGCTGGTGCTACTGCCACCACCTTCTTCATTTTTACAGTGGAGAATTCCTTTAGCCTGAGCAATAAAACACCTGGCAAACTCCAGCACCCCGACACCTGTCTCTGCTTCTGCTTGGGTTGAGCAGATGGGGTTGAATGCACAGGAGCCATACCTTGAGAATTTGTGAGGCAGTGGATTATTCGGATAAATTTAGGGATAATAGTCAGCCTTTCCATGTGCTAATCCTCTGTGCTACTGACTCCCTCCGTGGCTTTTGTAACCCACCTCAGCTCTTACACCCAGCGTTCTCCTCTGAGAAATAACACTGCACTCGGGCTCGTGAGGGAGGTGAATCAGCTTTAATTAAGATTTGTGGAGCACTTTGTTGATAAGTTCTCAATAGCTGGTTGCTATTTTTTATGAGCACGCAGATATTCTTAGCACCTGCAGTGGGAAGTGACACAAGGCTGGGGATCTCTGGGAAGTGACACAAGGCTGGGGATCTCTGGGAAGCAGCCCTGCCAAGGGAGACGGCGCCTGCTCACCGTGAGATCCATTCTGGCTGTGGTTCACGAGTCAGCTCAGCAAAACCCCAAATCCCTCTGAGTCTTTGGGAAATGTGAAACGTTCCTGAGAGCTAAGCCCTGCTTTTGCATGAGATTTGTAGCTTTTGCCCCCTCGCTGGGTTTCTCCCAAGCTGCTGGTTGGGTTTGGTGCAGCTGTGTTCTGGTGTCACCTGCTTTGTAACACCTTGTGGCAATGGCTTTTAACAACTGTCCCCTCAAATTAAGGTGTCTGGGGTGGGCAGGGCTAGGTGATGGCCCCTGTGGGCTTCAGGCATTGCAGAGGTCAGTGGGGTGGAAGGGGAGGAGGGAAGCTAGGAAACCATGCCCTCCCCCAGGGCAGCATCCCATTCCCTGCTGGCTTCTCTGCTGCAGCAGCAGGTGGCAAATGAAGCTTGATGAGCTCTGTTAGTGAGGGATAAGGAAGGCGTGAATGGAAACGGTCACAGCAGTGCTGGCTCTGTGTTGTGTGGGTGCCCCTCAGCAGGATGAGGAGCTCTGTTGTATTTTGGGGAAGAGAAGGCTGTTCATTTGGCTTTGTCACTGCTGTAGGAGTAGCCAGATGGAGGATGCTAAAAGGAAATACAGGGCTGGAACAGCCTCCTTGTCCGTGCCCCTGTCCTGAGCCAGGGGAGAGATGCTTGGCTCCAGGCTGGGCAGTGGTGGATGGTAGTGCAGATCTGGACAGGACCCAGTTCCCTCTGGGCCTTGATGGACTCCCACTCTCAGAGCCTGACAGCCCATCTAACTTGTCCTTGCAGCAAACTGAGCAGCCAGTTTGTGTCTTGCCTTCACAGAGTGGGGAGTCCTGTGGCTGGTTTTCCTTGTGAGTAAACCCTGTTAAAATCTGAGAGCTGGGACTGGCCCTGGAGGGAGCAGGGATGGAGAAACCCCTCCACAGCTGGTACAGGGCAGCATGTTTTATACTGCTGACTGCTCTGCTGGCTGCCCAGACCCTCTGGTCTGTGTGTACCTCAGAGCTGATACCAGCACAGAGCCCAGAACTGGGTATTTTATGTTTCTGGATCACAGAGGGGAGTTCAGCTCTTTGGAGCTGTGGTGTCACAGTGCTGGCACATTTAGTCTGGTCCCCAGTTTTCCCCAGGTTCCCTCTGTCTGGAGAGCTTTCCCCTGGACTCTGTTTGTGTGCTTGATCTCTGTTTGTGCTGTTTCCAAGTACACTTCTTTGCATTGTTTTCCTTGCTTTTCTTTCTATTGATTTGTTGGTGTTTTGGGAACTTTTCTTCAGTTTATCAATTCCGATCATGACCTCCAGAGTGCCTCCAGCTCTTAATTCCTGGGCATCCTTTCAGGTTTTATAAAAGTGCTTTCTCTTCTTTGTTCAAACTATTAATGGAAAGGTTGAACAGAAGCAGACCTGGGCTGAGCTCCCAGGGCTCATACACAAGGATTTCTCTTGTGGTGACAGGGAATTGCTGATGGCTACCCCTCAAGTGTGTGGGGTTGAGTTGCTTTGGTTGGTCTTTTTTTTTTCTTATTAATGAGCACTGGGCCTCATGAAGGTGAGCTTACCCAGACCCAGCTCCTCTGGCTATTGAAAGCATCAGATGGATAGAGTGAAAAACCTGCTTTGTGCTGGTGAGAGGTGTGATGGGCAGGTCTCTGTAGGGGAGGATTGTGTTGTGCTCTCCTTCTGAAGGCTGAGGTGATTTTTAAGAGCTTTCATGAACTTTGTTCACCTGGGGCTTCTTGCTGATGCTTGCTGGGGCTGTCACAGCTCTGAGACAATCCTCAGCCCTGCTTCCCATTCAGAGCTGCCTCAGCAGTGGGCTGTGCATGGGGGAAGTTGTGTCCAGCATCTCCTGCTCCCCTTTTCTCTCTATTAAGTCTCTCCTCAGTGGGAGTTGGGCTTGTCTGTATGTGGCTAAGGTAGCAAAAATGCATTTTTCTCCTCAAGCAATTCCAAGTTCCTTGTGTGGTTGCTCTTCTCTGGAAAAGATAAAACTACCTGCTCTGGAGAAATTAATGACGCTCATTTTTATTCCTAAATAGTGTGTCATGGTGGATGTGGTTGCAGGACACCTCACTGCACCAGGCCTCTGCTGTCACCTCAGTGCCAACTGCTTAAGGAAGAGCTGAAATAGATTTCACTGGAGCAAATATCTCTGCCTAGCTCTACCCTCCCTGAGTTCTGTGAGTACTGAGCTGCTGGGCTCAGATGCCTGAGGTTCAAGAATTGGTCCTTTTCTGAAGTGCTATTCCATCTTTCTTTGCACATGGGTGTAACTGTGGGGCGAAATTTGGGCCCCACTGAATTTAAGGACAACACAGGGTGTTCATGTCTTCCTCCTCTCCTGGCTGGTAACTTGTGGTACCCAGCTGTTCAATCCAGCTATGCTTCAGGGACACCATCAACAGGATGGAGATGCTGTGCCCTCTTTCTATTGGTCTGTGGCTGATGGTAGAGTCATGGAATCATGGAATATTCTGAGTTGGAAGGCACCTACAAGCATCATTGTGTCCAACTTGGTGGATGCCCTGACCTAATTTCAGTTCCAGGGCAGAAATTTCAGTCTCCCTAAAACCTTCCTATGGCTTCTGTTGGATTCTTCCTCACTTTTCTCCAGGGGGCTGTGTGCTGTAGTTAAATATGGATGGAAAGGTTGTGTTCCACTCTGGATTACAGCTGAATCTCAGTGGTGGATAAATTGCATCCCAAGTCTAGTTTTCAAAGCCCTTTGGGCTTCATGGGCTGCAGGAAGCTGTATTTTATTCTGGATGTCTGTTTGCTGACAATTCTATAGGATTTGCAGACAGCAGGTTGTAAGAGCCCTGATTATACTGGTTTCCTGTGCAGTCAGACTCTTCCCAAATAATTCAAGTGCCTGCTGCAGAGAGAGGGAAAGGAAGATGGAAGGATGATTTAGAAATCTCCGGAGTAGATGGGAAAAAGATGCATATGTTGATGTGAAGGAGATACCAAGCCACATATATTTCTTCCAGCATCTAAATAAAAGTCAGGATTTTTTAAATGGTTGCCTACTTAAAGCCCAAATAATTCCTTTAACGGCAGGTTTTAAAGGTTTAACCTAATTTTAGAATTTTTATTTCTGGAAGTGTCCTTCCATAAAATTAACTTTTTGAATGCAGAATGCTTTAATGTCTTCCATGTTGGTGCTCATTTTCAAGAAATCTCTGCACAGTTATTTCTTATGTACCAGTTATATCTATCAGCCAACAGATACCAAGTGTAGCAAAAATGCTATAATGATATTATGGTCTAATAATAGTTATAATGATTCTAATTACCTGGTGCAGCTTTAAAGAGAGGCAGATTCAGAGATGAGTGCAAAGGAGGTGTTTAACCTTGAAGTGCAGAGGCAGGGCTCTTCCAGAGGTGCCTGTGCTGCGCCTTCTCCTCCCCATCAGACATCCCCCTCCCTCTATTTCCTCCAGCAGACTGGGAGCAGCACTCTGGTGTGTTTTTAATGTTCAGACCTCATTCTGGCTGTGCTCAAAGAGTGCTGGTGAGCTGAGGATGAGCACGTTTCCTGCAGTACCTGGGAGTGTGAAGCCTGCTCGTTTTCAGCCTCTGTCTGCCCTGCTCCTGGCGTGCTCCCACAGCCTGATGATTGTGGCACTCGAGGATTGCTCCCACCCTCGGAAGCTGCAGAGCCTCAGCAATCTCCATCCTCTCTGCAAGCTGCTTGTGCTGCTCTTAACCATTAGGGGTGGCTTTGCCACAGCCTGGGAAGCACAAAGCCAGAGTCTCCTGATGGAGAGCACTGGGGGTGTGCAGGTGAGTGGCTGAGAGTTGTTGATCCCTACAGAGGCTTTGCTGTGGGGGTAGGAGAGCACTGGGCTGGTGCTTGAGTGCTGTGCTTGCCTTGCCTTCGACAGGCTGGCCCCACAGAGCCTTGTCAGAGTCTCCTTCCCCAGCTGCTCCATGTGCCAGCCCTGTTACATCACTCCCAATGCCCTTTCACCACTATTTTTCCTTTAGGAAGGATGCTGGGCTGCATTTGCTGTGTTCCTGTGGTTTTTGCCCGATGTTGCTGAGTGCTGTTAGTGCCTTGGGGTGCCAGTGCTCGTTGTGGCTGTAGTGTGATGGATCCCCTCATGTCACAGCTGCTCATTTAATCCAGTGACATGAGGGGTGAGGAGTCCCTGGCTCACAGACCAGCAGCCTTTCCACAGAGGAAGCTCTGTGTGGGCTGGAAGTTGACAGCTTTCAATGATTATATGCTGAACCTTCTTCCTATAAATAATTGATTCACAGGCTGATGAGAACTACAGGAACTTGTCGCTCAGTTGCTGCTCCCTGGCATGGGCAGCAGCTGGAAATGTGCTGTTTTCCTATAAAATGGATCCAGAGGTGCCCTTGCTAGGTTTTCTTTATTTCCAGCCTGTTGATAGGCTGACCTGCTCTGCTTCTCAGGGAAGCCCTGCCTGCCAACACCTGCAGCACACCTTGTGCCAGGCCTGGTGCTGCTGAGAGCTCTGCCACCTGCAGCCTTTCCCTGGGGGCTGTTCAGCCTCTCCCTTGGGCACGTTCAGCCTTTCCTTTGGGGAGGTTCAGCCTTTCCCTTGGGCACGTTCAGCCTTTCCCTTGGGCACGTTCAGCCTTTCCTTTGGGCACGTTCAGCCTTTCCCTTGGGCAGGTTCAGCCTTTCCTTTGGACAGGTTCAGCCTCTCCCTTGGGCAGGTTCAGCCTTTGCTTTGGGCAGGTTCAGCCTTTCCTTTGGGCAGGTTCAGCCTTTGCTTTGGGCACGTTCAGCCTCTCCTTTGGGCAGGTTCAGCCTCTCCCTTGGGCATGTTCAGCCTTTCCTTTGGGCAGGTTCAGCCTCTCCCTTGGGCAGGTTCAGCCTTTCTTTTTGGGAGGTTCAGCCTTTCCTTTGGGCAGGTTTGCCTTCTTGCTGGAGTCAGTGTGTGTGTGTGTGTTGGTGCATCACCATGGAGATGAGGCCACAGGAGCTGCAGGGCGCAGCCTTTTCCAGGCTCACGTGAAGAAGGATGCGGTAACGGGCTCCTCTTATTTAGAGAAAATGATTTCTTGGAGTAAATAAATCATCAAAGAACACTTGGCATCAGCTCAGGTGCTATTAAGGAGAAGATCTCTTGAAGCCAGAGCTGTAAGGCTCATACAATATTCACCTGCTTTGCTGTGTTCCACATCAGGCATTGCTGCTGTGCCCAATGCTGACTCACTGACCCACTTGTGCTTTTACTTACCCCGAGATAACAAAGCTCCTGTTGCTTTTCTCCTCCCTGTGCAGGTATTTGTCATCCTGCCACAACAGCACCTTCCTGGATCCCTTTCCTTGCCCACTGAGTGTCCAGGCTTTCAATGCTTTGAGTGGTTTCAAGGCTTCACCTCCCATGGCTGCTGCTGCTTTGGCCGGGTTTGGGGAGGACGTGGAGGGTGTGTGGCTGCAGTAAGTTCTCCCCCATGCAGAAACACCTCTCTGGGTTGAGCACACCCCAAAACCCTGTTCTGGTCATGCAGACATTCTTGGGGGGTTGGGGACACTGCCCTTTCTGTGTGCCTGCCCCTGGCACACTCTTTCCTTTCTAGTTTCTGGTACACAGAACCCTCCCAACAAGGTCTGGAAGGGCCCTGTGGCAACTCTGCCTCATTGCCTCCACGTCTTATTCCAGACTTCATCTGTAAACATCTCTTTGCCCTTGCTAAAAACACTGTCTCTTAATTTCTCTCTGCAGGAGTATTATTTAATTTGTAACAGTTTTAGGACGTTATTTGAAAAATCCGATATGAAGCTGTATTTCATTTATTGTAATGATCCACTAATGCAGGCGTATTTCAAAGGCAGGCAATGCAGTACTGTGGGGTTTAATTAAATTTTGTTTTTCAACTGAGCATCAATGGACAGACAATAACAAATGGTGGACAATATGTATACAGAATGAAGTCTCTTCATTTTCCTTTTCAAGACTGTGGAAGTGAAAATGTATAGCCCTTGAAATGGACTTGGCCTGCTCACAACTGCTGCTTTAGTGTATTTAACTCACTTCAGGAGGAATTGTTTCTTCTTACTCTGCCTTAATTAATTTTCTTGCTCTCTTCCTGCCCACAAAATAAACTCTTACACTGTGGAAAATTTCCAGCAGGAGCCATGGGTGATCTAAGTGCTTCTGCAAGTTCTGCATGTAGTTTTGAATACTGTGTTGGTACCTAGTGTGTGATGGCTCCTCCAGATGGGCCCTCCTGAGGGTGACAGAACAGAAGGGCTGGGTGTGAGGTTCCTGTCTCTGGGAACTGGACATGGCATGTGCCAGCCTTGGAGAGGGAGGGAAAAATGGTGTTGCTGCCATGGTTGCACTCAAATCAGGAATCAGTAAGTGGCTCTGGAGTGCATTTTGTTCCTCTTCTCCCAGCAAGCGTGGGGTAATCAAGTACAGAGTGTATGTGGGGAAGCTCGGGCAGAGTGTTCCACATCAGCAGGAGGTTTCTGGGAACCATCTGAGTGCTCACAGCGTGGCACTTGGACACGTGTTCTTGGGTAAAGAAATTTGTCACAGGTGCTGTTAATGGGCTCCTTTGTTCAGATTTGAGGAGCAGGGTGAGATGGGCTGGCTGAGGCAGATTTGGTTTCTCCAGGTGTCTGGAGAAATTACCATTGCTCAGGAACAGAACCAGAGTTTGCTGAGGAACCCGAGGTGAGTGTGACTCCCGCTGCACTCCAGCCCTTTGGTTCTCTCAGAAATCTCTCAAAGGCAGAGAGCTGAACAAAGCATTAATTTTTCAGAGGCAGAGTCTCCATTCAGAGATGTGAGTTCAAGTCATGTCCTGGGTTGATGCCTAAGGCTTTGCCTGCTTAACCTGCCTTCAAAGGCTGGGGGCAAGGGCTGTGCCTGGAGCTGGCACTGATTTCCACCGCTGAGCTGGGCTAGGTCACAGTCCAGAGAGCTGCTGGCTGGAAACTGGAGCGTGCAAAGGCTGGGAATCTGTGGGAACCTGACTCCTGATGTCTGTGCAGCTGTACCTGCCTGAAAAGCATGGCTGGAAATGACAGACTGGAGGCTGTAACCTCCTCCTCCTCCCTGGGATCTCAGTGTAACGCTTGCCGGGTTCCAGGCACAGCCTGTGTTGTTTGCTCTTTGCTGGAAGCAGCACCGTGAGTCCTTTGCAGCTCTCCTGGTGCCTGGGCCGGCTGAGGGTTGTGTTCTGAGCTGGGTGAGAGGCTCCTGGAGCAATGGATGGGGTCCTGTGCTCCTGCCAGTCCCTGTGGCTGGAGAGGAGTCCTGGTACAGATAGAAGGGGTATAAATAGAACTCGTCATCAGGCACCGGATGCTGTTTAAATAAACTGGAAAAACCCCTCACAGCTGAGGTTTGAACTGGCCCTGCTAATGCTGGGGGAATGCCCCATGCCTGAATCCTTGTTCTTCCCTTGTTCCTTGCTTTAGGCTGCCAGATTTCCCATTTGCTCACTTCATTTTGTTGATAGGCAGTGTCAAGGTCCTGTTGCTGGGGTTTGGGGCAGGATGTTGCTTTCTGGTGACTTGAGGCAACACGTCCAGCTTCTCCTGTCCTTCCTTGGCATCTCCTGCCTTTCTGCCTGTGGCTGCTCTCACTGTGCCATAAACTAATCTCCTTCCAACTAGGAACTTCAGGCCTCTTGCAGACTCACTTTTATGGAGCCATTATCCATCATCTATAGAAGGAGAGGCTTTCCGGGCTGTGGCAGGGCTCAGGTGGCTGCTCCCAGATGGAGCACACTGGATCCTCTGGAGCCAGTGGCTGAGCCCTGGGCTGAGGGATGTGCCCTCTGTGCAGACCAGGGAGTGCTTGAGCCTGGTCTTTGCACGAGCAGGTGAGTGATTTGAGATCCTCACAGTACTGCTGGCATGATTTATTCTTGCAGAAGTGCCCACAGCAACTTCAGGGGTTTGTTCTGCCCAGCAGGATCACAGACAAGGACATGCCTGGGCCCTGTGCTTTAGTGACTCTTGCAGGACTATGCAGCAAACAGGACCTGCAAGGGGCCTCAGCACAAGGGCACAAGCCCAATGCATGGGGAACTGCAATGGTGCTTGGGAGTGAACAAAGATAAGTCTATTTAAAATGAAAAAGTAGTAATCTGTAATGCAGTTTTGAGGGAATTGTTGTAGCAGGAGAGCATGTGCTGGCTGGGAGGGGAGAAGCACTTGCTCAGACAAGTGATAATCCATTGCAGCCCATTCCAGACACCTGGCAGATACCAGCCTTCCTCAGGCCTCCCTGGGATGAGCGATGTGCTGTGCCACTGGATGAGGAATGTGGAGTTTCTGGACTATGTGGAGTGCTAATTTAAACACCAAACCCTTGTTCCTGATGGGAGCTGCTGGTGTCTGCCTGGCGTGGAGTGCTGCACGGGATCTGCAGTCTCACAACAAGGAGTGTGCTGGGCTCCTCAAGCACTCGGGGCTGACACGGCCGGCTCGCTTCCTTGGATTTCTCCTCTGGAGTTTGGCAGCCATCTACTTCAGGGAGCACAGTGGCCTCCTAAGAGTTTATTTGATCTGACACATGACAAATTGTTTCTGCTGGCGGCTACTTGAGGCACAGTCTGTTCGCTGGCAGCCGCGGCTCTGTGGGCGCTGGGAAGTGGAGGAAGGCAGCCCTGCCTCCTCCTCTTAGGAAACATCAGTGCAGAGGGCGTTGCTGTGACCCCCCCTGCCATCCCAGCCTCCTTTCTGCTGCTTGGTAACGGTGCTGCTGGTATGGATTATTAATGGTGTTTGTGTGCTGGGTATGTCTGCAGGTGCTGGTTGTGGCTCCCATGGCGGGGCAGAGGAGAGCCTGTGTTCTGGAATCAGACCCAGTTGCCACTAAAAACACTTTGTTAAGTTCCTTTTTTTAGGACACCCTTTTAGCTCTGCAATGAGCAGCAGAATATTACATTCCTCAGCAGAATAAAAAGTACATGTCCCCTGTGAGATAGTGTAAATACATTTTATCTGTTCTATTACCTGCAGTTTTCAGAATATGTCCCCTAAGCATTTTAATCTTGTTTTCCAGAGTTGTCTCAGAGTGAGGAATTGCTCCTATTTGCAACTTTGGGAATGATTACTTGTTCATTAATTTCTTCCCTTTCCTGCTGTCCATCTATTATTGCTTCCAAGAGAAAAAACCCCCTCTCTGTAAATCTCCTCCAAAACAGGGCTGAGTGCCTGGTTAGACAGAGAGTTATGTGTGCTGGGAATGTGTTCCCAGGAGATCATCCTGGAGCTGTGCATGGAGCCCTGGGTGCTGCTGTTCTATGCCCTTGGGCACACAGAACCCACCAGGTGATGCCTTTTCCTTGGTCTTAAAATGAGGAGCCAGACACAGTTAGGGGATAAAGGGTTTTTATCTTGGTATTTAATAAAGATCTTTATGGTGCACCACTTCACCAAGGTGGAATGTGCTGAAATGCACACACATGGTATACAATTTATAGACCTTGCAAATTAGCATATTTAACAAAGATGCCTCAATGAGAGGCTTGAAGGAATAGCCTGATATCTTCCTATTTCAAAGTATTTCTCACTAGATGGGCTTAATTTTAGTTTACAGGATGTATTTTAGAGGGGATCTTGGTTTCTCAAGATAGCTTAGGGCTTTCTGGCCTCCAGCTGAGAGGCCTTTTGGGTATTTGGTTTTCTGACCTAGCAGAATGCCAGGCTTATGGTAAGTGATCAGACATAAGGAATTACAAGTGTGCATGTTAGGTGCCGGATTCTCGGCTGTTTAGATGGCCTGGAAAGGCCTGGGGTGGCCTTGGACAGCCCGCGCTTCAAAGGACGAGAAGGGACTTCAGATCTTTTCTCGGTCTCAGTGTTTATTAATTGTTTATCTAAAAGATTTTCCCTCTGCCCGACAGAGGTCTGCTCAGCAGTCAGCCATAAGCACACACTGAGAGCCCCTGGGGCGGTCACCTATCTTTATACTCGGAGTTACGTATACAATATTTATCATTTTTCCCCAATACCTTCTATCCTTATTAACCAGTGCACTTTTAGTAATAACCAATCCCAAAGTGCCAACATCACCACAGAAGATGGAGGCCAAGAAGAAGAAGAAGAAGAAGAAGAAGAAGAACAGGACACGCCCCAGTTCCTCCATTTACTTCTTTAGACCCCCCTGTACAGAAATCTTAAACCCTGTATTTCACTCTAACTAACTTATCCCTTCACCATTCACCCCAGTGAAATCCTCCTATCCTCATACAGATGTTGTCTCCTGTGTAGGATCAAAGTCCAGCTGCCAGACACTTCTGGCAACATTCCAGGACTCCCCCAGGGGTGGTCTCGGTCACTCTGCACCTCAGTCCTGAGGGGCTGAGATCCCACAGTTAGGGGCACTGAGAATACATAAAAGGTACATAAAAGAATGGCAAAAAATCCTCATGGCATCATGGGTGCCCGGACTGGCTCCCTGCTCCTTGCCCTGGGATGAACAAGCCCAGCAGGCAGCACGTGCCAGGGCAGCCGGGCACACCTGGAGCACACCTGGAGCACTCCTGGGGCACACCTGGAGCACACCTGGGAAACACCTGGAGCACACCTGGAGCACAGTGGCAAGGCAGGAGCTGGAGTCAGGGCAGCTCCAGCACCCAAGCAGGGCTTTGCTGCTGCTGTGCTTTGCCTGCAGTGCCGGGGCTGTTACGAAACAGGAACGAGATGGGACAATGCAGAGCAGTTCCTGCTGCCACGCTTTTGTCCAGCAGCTAAAAGCCTGTTCAGAGGGTTTTGTGGAAGCCTTGTTTGCTTTGGTCTTTTTTTGCTCTTTCTTTAAGTGCAGACTTAAAAGAACTGGAGACTGGAGGCCACTGTAGTTATGGTTTCTTCCTGAATAGCACAATAAATGTGCCATTTGTCAGGGTCCTTGCCTCAGAAAACATGTGGCCTGTTCCCACTGCTGTTCCCTTTGACATATGAGGAACTGCCCCTGCCTGCCTCTGGGTGCGTGGAGATTTCTCACTCCCTCATTGGGGTCAATGCTAAAACTTGTCTTGGCGTGTGACGTGTGTGGTCACTGGAAGTCACTGTGGAGGCTGTCACTGAAACAGCCTGGATTCACAGAGCAGCTTTATTTAGATGGCAGCTGATGGAGGAGCTCTGCAGAACGGCTGGGTAGAAAACCTGTGTGCAGGAGGGGACAGCTGAGAGCTGCAGTTATCGTGGGAGAAGCTCAGACATGTACAGACGTGGTGTGGCAAACCTGTGGTGGATGTGCCATGTCCCACCTGCCATGGCACCACCAGGATGCACAGGCAGCTGCTCAGGATGTTCTGGTGTCTCACAGCAGAGAGGAAGGTGGTGCAGGTGCCTCTTGGATCAGAGCTGAGGGTGTGTGAGGGAACAGCCTGCTGCTCGCTCTGACAGCAGATTTCGAGCTCTTGGCTTTGCCAATCACCTCACAGCAAACACCAAGACATGGGAGTGAAAGTCCCTGTGTCCTTTGGCTGCTGCTTGGGTGTTTGCAGAGCCAGCAGGTACAGTGACAGCCGGGACTGTCAAAGGAAGAAGCCTCTGTGGAGCAGTGCTGCTCAATAATGAGATATGCCAGTCCATGAAATGGCTCTTTATAGGGTGTCTCACCAAAAGGATTTTCCTTTTGAGTGTCTGGATCTCCTGCTGTTGGTCTGAGCTCCAGATGAGAAACAGTGCTTTCACTGGAAGGTACTGAGGTTACAAACAGAGTAATTGTCCCATAGAAGAGAAAATTGTGGAGGAAACCCACTCAAAAGACGTCTCTGTTCTTCCTCAGAGCAGGTTTAGGAGTGCTGTGGCTGAGGGGCAATGGGGATGGAGCTGAAGTTCTGCTGAGTGAACCCCACGGCTCTGAGGAGCAGGGAGCCTGGTCATGGAGCCCAGGAGGGACCTGGGAGCTTTACTGGCTCTTTAGTTCTCTCTCCACAACCCGTTAATGCAGATCTCCTGGGGCAGCAGAGCGTTCCTTGTGAGGGGAGCCCATGGTGCTGTGGTTCCAGTGGCACATGCAGGGTACCATGGCAGTGCAGGCAGTCACAGGAAAGCTGTTTCATAACCTCTGCTGGGATTTATGAGATGTTCAGAGACAGGTTCTCCACTTAGTCAACGTTTTATAAGGATTTAAGGCTGAGGAGCTCTTTGAAGCACCGATGCAGCTTGTTCTGCCATGACAAGGTGGAGATGAACGCTGGCGTGACTTCCATTCCCAAGGAAAATGCTCTTTTGCACGGATCACAAGCTGTGGCTCTGCTGCTGTTTGAAGAGACCTGAGGAATCTCAGATCCAGGCACTCTGTACCACATCAAAGCCTTCCCATCTGAAGGTGAGGTGATGGGGAGCTCCAGCTGCATGTCCTTCGTGTTTGGGCAGCAGAAGGAAAGAAGGTCCCTGAACCACGAGTTGCTTGGAGGACCAAAGCTCTGCTTAGCAGAGGCTGACAGGGCAAAAAGCCAGGATGGCAGCAGGAAGGACAAAGCCTGCAGAAGATCTGGGCCGTCTGATAGCAGACCTCCAGAGGGGCCTGGGAGACCTTCTGCTGTGCTGGAGGAGTGGGGCCAGCATCTTCCCTGAGGAGGCAGACCTGCAGTGTCCTGGGCTTGACTGGAGCCATTCCGTGGTGCCTGAGGGATTGTTTAATTAAAAAGAATGCTGCACCATCACATTTCAACTGTTTTCTCCACACAGTACTGCAAGTAACATCTAAAATAGCTCTAAAAGGCAACAAACCATTCCCCAAAGCAGGGGTGGCAGATGAACAACATGAGAGGGAAGGAACTATGTTCTCTTTCTGCTTTTTGTGTCTGTGCATTTGCAGGCCTTGGGGCTTGTTTTAATTTAAATTTCCTTAGGAAAAACCCTGTTGAAGGAATGCTGCCTGCAGTGGCTGGCTGTTCTGCTTTGGCTTTGTCCTGGGGAAGCTTTGATGGTGGGGGAGCAAGAGTTGCTTTTCAGTCTTGGTGGGAAATGCCTGGATAGAGGAATGGCAATGACCACAAGATTCACTTCTGGATGGTGGGACTGGCAATCTCTCAGCTCTCCCTTCATGCTCATTCCTGTCCCAGGGCTTATTTAATTGCTTAACAAAGGCATCCTCTGCAACCACTGAGAAAGGACCAGTGCAGGGACGGAAAAAAAGCAAACTTGCATCAAGCCTTTGATCCAAGCACAGGGAGCTACTGCTGCTGACCTCAGTGTCTGTAACCATGGTGTCAGTGTTGGAATGGAGCAGCTGAGCCCCAGCGTGGGCACTGATGTGTCCAGATTGATGCAGGGACTGGGGACAAAGCCAGGACTGGTCCTGAGGGAGCCTGTGTGGCAGCAGGTTGTGTTCATCCCCAGAGAGCTCCTTCCTCCCCTTCAGGGGTGGGTTTGGGATTGGCTTGTTAGGGCTTTATCCCAGGTTTTGCTGCCAGTCTGGCAGCTCCTGACTGGGTTTGACCCACGAGGTGGATCCCAGTGGCCTCTGCCTTTTCATCTGGGAGCTTGCCACAAAACTGGAAGCATGTGGGAGCCAAGCCAGGGCTGGGCATCCAGCCAGGCATTCCATGAGCTCAATCCACAAGCTGCTATGCCATGTTATTCCTGTGCCCATACCCAGGGCATGCAGCAGGTGAGCCCCACGTTTGCTGCCCATGTGCCATCCTGCTCCCTGCTGCTCCTGGTCCCCTGGCTTGTCACAGGGAGTCAGAGCTGTCACCACCGACTGACGCTCTGTGGAGAGGTGAGAAAATGCATTTTTCATGAAGCTCACAGCTCGTGCCTCCTGGCAGGTCAGTAGGGCAACTGGAGGAGTCCTTTGCGTGCCCACTGTTGGGGCAGCTCTGTGCCAGTGCTCTGCAGGGACTGGCAGGGGTTCCTTGGCTTGGCAATCCCCGTGGGAAGGAAACCTGCAGGCTGAGCTGGGGCTCCTGACTGAGATTCAGCCAGGGGCAGGGATGGTTGTGCTGGGCAGGCAGTGTGGTGTGGCTGCTGCTGTGGGAGTCGTGTGCTGGATCCATCACCGCTGGATTTCTGTAACACTGAGCAGGAATTTTTTTTTCATGGTTTCTTAACCTCTTAATTGAGTTTCTTTATAGGGAAGCTGGCATCTGACAGCGGAAGGAGGTTGTTATTCCCTATGAGAACCATGGGTGAACAGCAGGAACTTGGAAAATACAAAAAGCTGTTTCCAGAGAGGCTGGGAACAAGCCAGTTAAATCTTTAGCAATTCGTGGGCCCAGCTGCAGTGGGACATCAGGATTCTCTGGGACCTTGTTAGTGCAGCATGTGCTTTCTTTCCTGTTAGATTCTCCAAGCTTGGGAAAGCAGAGGGGATAAAAACACAGAATGCTGGGAGACTCCTGGGATAGTGTGAGGCCACGTGTCACCTTGCAAATAGGAACTGGTGGAAAGGATAGATCTGAGGGGGGGAGAAAACATCACTTATTGTCTGTGCTGTGCATGGGAAATTGCAGCAAGGAGTGGGAGAAGGGAATAGGTATGGGTAGGATGAGAGGTGTTTTGGCTGGGATTCGGGGTGGTGGGGAGGCGAAGAGGAAGGGAAAAGCTGTTTCATGTGGTGGAGGTCAGGCAGTGTGACAGCTTTTAGAAAGATGTTTGTCCTGAAGGTCCCTGTGCACTCTCATCTCCAGGCAAGTCCTGAAGTCCTAAATTGGAGCAAATCAGCACCAGTGCTCTGGTGTGGGCCCAGAGGTCCCTGCCAACCCCAGAGCTCTGAGGAGTCAGTGTCATGTGGTGTGCAGGCAGAGCAGAGCCCTGTGAGAGCAGCTGCCAGAAATTCAGAGAGATGCGCTGCTTATAAATAATAAATGATAAATTCAGCCTCTGATCTCCGAGGCACGCTCTGCTTCTGCACACTCCATGCTGGCAGAGAAGATTCCCCATGCTGGACTCAGCAGTCTGTCTCTGGCGTGGAGGGTCTGGGGGAGGCAGCTCATGGGATTGGGGTCGTGCTGAGCCCCGGTGGAGCGTGGCCCCTTCTGCCAGCAGCACTAATGAGCGTGGCCCCTGTGCCACGGCCGCTAACGAGGGTGAGGGCAGCCTTGCTCAGCCTTCACACCACCCCAGCTCAAAGCTGTGCTCCTGCCCTCTGGAGAGCAGCGTTTTGTGTGAATGCAGCTTGCTGAATGAATTAATTAAGTCAATTTAAATGATAGACTAAATGATGCTCAGTGTTAAACTGTGCGAGCTGTATAAACAGCAGGGTCAGTGTTGCTGTGGCCGCGTAGAAGGGGCGGTTCTGGCTTTATCCAACACACAACAACCCCTCCCTTGCTCTTGGGGGAGCTGTGGCAGTGCTGGTGAAGCTGCTGGTGCCAGGAGCTGCCCCCACCGTGCCCAGGCACTGCTGGGCTGTCTCCTGCTGCTGGACACATCCCTGTCCTGCTCCTGGCACCTGGCAGGGCTGTCGGAGCTGTGTTGGGTGGTGTCATGGCCAAGCTGCTGCTCGAGGGGCTGATGTGAGCTGATGGCTGCACAGGTAGCCTGGAGGGGTTATTAATATTTATTGTTATTATTTGTTAGCAGCGGTTACAAAGGTTGCATGAGTGCTCAGTAGATGCCAAGCTCTGTAAACATGTGTTTGTGCCATGGTTATCCTGCCCCTGCCACCCTGTGCCTGTGTTACAATTCCCTCCTGTGGGCTGGTTCAAGTTTGGAGCAGGACCTGCTGCCCCTGCTCAGGCTGGGCCCAGCCAGCCCAGTTTATTCCTACCAGCCTCAAAGTGTGGCTTCCTTGCTGTGTGGGTTCTCTGTAGGCAGCAAGAAGGTGTTCCCACAACTTCTCCCTTTGTGTAGGAGTGTTTTTAACATGCCAGAGCAGAGTCCTAGTAGGAGTAAATGATGAGGAGCAGGCAAGAAGAATAAATGTTTTTTTAAAGCCATTTCATAAGCGACATGAATGGAATGGTCTGTGTGGCAGCTACACCCTCTCCACTGGGATCCTGGAGGTGTGAGGGGGCTGGAAAACAACTGCTGCTCCCTGGGCTGCCCTGCCTGGCTGGGGCTTTGTGCCCAGGTGGGACCCTCTGGCAGGGCTTGGGGCTCTCACTGGAGTGGGGCTGGGACACCCACTGGAGGCACAGGGGTGCTTTCCTGAGGACAGGATGCCTGGAGGAGCAGAACTGCTGGGATCATCCTGGGCATTGACCTCGGGTGATGGTGTGTGCAGGTTGTCCTGTGTGAAAGCACAGGGTTGTGCAGACCCAGCTAGTGACTGGGGAAGGGCATTAGAGTGTGGCCTCCCAGTAATCCTCTGTGGCCTCCCAATAATCCTCTCTTTGCCGTGCAGCTGTTTCCTGTCCTAGGCATAGGCTGAATTTCAGCTCCAAGCCTCCTCTTTCTCCTGCTGGTGTAGCTGTGCAGTTGGCAAGCGGGAGGGACAGCTGGCCACAGGGTGCTCCCAAGGTGTCTGTAGCCCACCAGCAAACATGAGTGCTCCTCACAGACCTGGGGACCCTCTTGCTCAGAGGAGGGAAATTGCAGGTCAGGTCAGCTGCATTTCCTTCTCTTTGTCTGTGGCACTGCACATCACTCAGCCTGTCACAGGGGCTCAGCCCTGGATGCCACCATTGGAAGGACATTGTGTGTGAAGGGGATCTCAGCTCGCTGTGAGTGCACTCTGTGTCCTGAGAGCCTCTCCAGTCCCACAGCCCCCGTGCACGGCTGGCTGGAGCTCATTCCCTGAGCTGCTGTTGCCCAGGAAACTTCTCCTCCAGCCTCAGAGGCTGTGAGTGCCGCCAGGGCTTTGTGCCCTGCTTCAACTGGAGGTGCTGGGGGTTCCCATCCCTGCCCTGCTCTCACTGAGGGAGCTCTGTTGGTGCTTTGTGCTGGATGGCACAGTGTGCTGCTGGTGCTCCCCTTGCCATCTCAGTGAGGCTGGCTGGACAGAAACCTGCCCTGAGTTAACCTGCAGACAGTTTGTAAGGCTGTAATACCAATCCTGCTCCCTCAGGTCATCCCTAGGTGAAAACAAGGATTAGCTTATTGGTATTGCTTATTCTTGGAGATAATTGGTGTTTTTGTATCAGCACTGGGGTGGCAGCAGGAGCAGGACAGTGCCTGTCCCCTGTGCTGGCACTGCTGAGGAATCTTCTGTCTTGTGTCCAGTTCTGAGCTCTCATGGCAAGAAAAACATGGAAGGGCTGGAGCATGTCCAGGGAAGGGAACAGAGCTGGGAAGGGGCTGGAGAGTCCCAGCAGTGTATGGAACTGTGAGGAGCAGCTGGGAAAGGGGCTCAGCCTGGAGAAAAGGAGGCTCAGGGGAACCTTCTCCAGGAGGGAGGAGCCAGGTTGGAGTCAGGCTGTGCTCCCAGGGAATGACGGACAAGACAAGAGGAAATTGCCTACAGGCTCAGGGTGGGCACAGCAGGAATTTCCCCATGGAAAGGGGGCTCAGGGATTGGGAGGGGCTGCCCAGGGGGGTTTGGAGTTCCCATCCCTGGAGGTGCCCAGGAAGGGCTGGAGGTGGCACTGAGTGCTCTGGGCAGGGGACGAGGTGGGGATCAGGCACAACTTGGACTCAATGGTCCTGGCAGTCTCTTCCAAGCTCAGTGATTCTGGAATTCTGCTTCCAGCTGGCTGCAAAGCCAGAGGCTGATGTTGGGGCTGAGGGGCTCTGGGATGTCTGTGTGCTCTCCTGGAGCAGCAGGTCAGGGCTCAGATGAGGCTCCTGGAGGATTTGCTGGAGTGACACAGGACGGGCAGTGTGGGCTCTGTGCTGGGCTGTGAGGGCAGTGCTGCCAGCAGCAGGAGGCATCAGTGACATGTGCTCCTCTCACTGGCTGCCTTGGGGCTGTCACCTGTGGCTGTGGGAGCTGCATTCCCGGGGCTGTGCAGCCCCCTGTGCACAGCTCTGCCCTCACTGGAATGTCCCTGCTAATGGGAGCACAGCTCTGGGCTGTTTCTGCTGCTGTTGGTGCAGACCAGGATTTCTGGAGCTGTGGAGCAGAACCTCCCAGCCAGCAACATCCCCATCTCTGACAGGAGGGTTACTGCCAGCAGAGGAGACTTCTCAGAGTCTGACCCTTTGCTCTTCCCCTAGTGCCTGATTTTGTTTGACAAAAAGGATTATTGAGAAAAAACCAACCCCTCCACTCTGCACAAGGGGAATTTGTGACCTTCCTAGTCCAGTTTTGCTGCTGCCTGGCTGCTGTATGTGCTGGATCCCCAAAGATGCCCTCAAATCCAAAACAAACAAACAAAAAAAAACCAAACAAACAAACAAAAAAACCAAACCATGTGCAGGTGGGGTCACCACGACCACCCTTTCTGCTTCACAGGCTGTGAGAGTTGTTTCTGGAAATCCACTGTATCCACAGAACATTCTGTGTGGAAATCCTCTCCTGCTCTCATTGTGTCCACAGAACATTCTGTGTGGAAATCCTCTCCTGCTCTCTGTGTGTGTCTGTCTGTAAGGAGATGTCAGCCTGTGCAGAAGCTCCTCTCCAGGAGCTCCAGAGCCCCTGTTGCACATGTTGGCTCCTCCTGCCTACCTGGGACTGAAGCAAAGTGCTAATTGTTGTGCAGATGTCATCTGCCAGGCAGGCAGGAGGCTGGAGGCTTGGAAGAGGCTGTGCTGTCATTTGCTAGCAGCCTCCTCAGTACACGTAAGCTCTATTTTTATTGGGAGTGTGCGTTTGCTTTCAGCCACTGTTTGAAGGATACATCTGTTTTTCATTATTCCAGTTTTGCTGCTTGTTTTATAACTGAGAAAACCTCAATCAAACCAAGAAACCTGTTCCTGTGTAAAAAGCTTTAGTTTGTTCTGAGGTGAGAGGGACTAAAAAGCTTTAGTTTGTTCTGAGGTGTTGTGGTCACACTGGACTGAGGTCAGGACTGTGGGACTGTCCAGAAGGGCACAAGGATCACGATCTGGGAGCAGAGGGAGTTTGAGGCTGTGCATTGTGCTCTGGGTGTGCCAGCTCAGGAGCCTGGGTGTTGGTTGTAGCCTGGATTTGCTTGGCCATGTCCCAGGAGAGAGCTGGAGGCTCTGGCCACAGGTTGGCTTATGAAAACAGGGAGCTTTTCTTTTACTCCAGCTGTGGTTTAATAGGGGCCTGTGGGCCCTTGAGGTGGTTCTTTGACCCTTTAGGAAAGAGGAGACACTGAAGTAGGAACTGGGAGGTGATGCTTTCCTGAACTGTGTGAGTTAAGCAGGGGGATGCTCATTGCTCAGGCATGCTGTGGGTGTCAGAAATCCAGATCTGTTCCAAAGCCAATTAATGAGAAAAATCCAGTTGATGTGGTCGAGGTGGCTCAAAGGAAGAGGCTGCTGCTCAGGAAGACCCTGGCTCAGGAGTTTTTGGAGGCTGCAGAAGTACATCAGGTGCACTGTTACCTCTGCTCTGTCCCTCTCCTGGTTTCCTCTTCCTTTTCTGGCAAAAACCAAGCAGGGAAAGGAAGAAATAACAAAGTGGAGTGTAGGGACAAGGTACCAGTGAAAGGGTGGAAGGAGAGGAGGCTTCCCTCCACGTCCCTGAAGGCTTCTGGGGGCAGAGGCTCTTTGGTGCCAGGAGCTGGTGTTGGGTGCTGCTGTGAGCAGGTTTTCTGCTCTGTGGGACACAAAGTGGTTGCTTCAGTGAGGGAGAGCTCTGCTATCTGATGTGCCACCCTGATGGACAGCAAAGCAAGATATTTCGGACTGTGTGTAGGGGAGGAACTTCTTTAAAACCTGGATAGGAGTAGGAGCAGACTTGATGGAGGGATGAGTAATGAAGGAGTGTTTGAACGGAACTAATCAGTCCTATCTTCTTTTAAAAGACCTCATTTAGTTTAATTTAGCAGCGTGTAAATTTAGAGCAAATCAAAGGAAATACTTGTGCAGCCTGTGTGCTGGCAGGCTGCTGCACTCCCTAGCCCAGCAGAGAGCTGAAGGCTGTAGGTGGATCCTGAGCCTCGTGTCAGGCACTGGGGGCACACGTGTGTGTGCTCACATGCAGGGTGGGCACAACTGTTCTGTGCCCAGGCACTGGCACCCACAGCAGCAGCAGCAGCCTTCATTTCCCCGTGATGTGCTCTGTGCCCCATCAGGGTGGCTCTGTACCCATCAGGGTGGCTCTGTACCCCATTAGGGTGGGTCTGTGCTCCATTAGGGTGGGTCTGTGCCATGGCTCTGTACCCATCAGGGTGGCTCTGTACCCATCAGGGTGACTCTATACCCATCGGGTGGCTCTGTACCCCATTAGGGTGGCTCTGTACCCCATCAGGATGGCTCTGTCCTCCATCAGGGTAGCTCTGTGCCCCATCAGAGTGGGTCTGTGCCATGGCTCTGCTCCCTGGAACACCTGAGCATGGTCAGAGCCAGCTCCTGGCCCCATGGCTGGGCTGAGCCTCTGCTCTGAGCAGCAGGGAAAGCCTTGTGCTGTAGGAACCACTGAGTAAACCTTGCTGACCTCTGCAAAATGTTGTTTTCCTCAAGAAAAACCTACATATGGATTAGATGAGCCCCTGCTCCTTGGACAGCTGGTCGTTTTGTTTAATTTGAATTAACGCAGCTACTTCAGTGCTTAAAATGAGGCACAGGCATAAAAAGTCTTCACGGGATTGCACGGCTTTTTATTTTTCCCTCCAGTTGTCATCCATGGCACTGACACAGAGATTTTAAACAAATCTTGCAGGTCTCCTCATATTTTCTAGGAGAGATATCATCCCCTGTGGGGTCAGTATGAGTTCTTGGCATTACCTGTCACAAACCCCATTAGCAGTGAGCCCCACGAGTCCCTGTGCTTACACCTCGAGGTGTTGTGCTTCCTGCCATGTCACACCCCTGATCCCACGCTGTGTTGCAATGTGTTGTGTAAAGAACACATTCCCATTTTTGCAGGTTTCCCCGGAAACCTGCAAAAATGGGAAAAAAAATACTGTTGGGTTTGTTTTGCTTTGCATTTCAGGCTGGTGGCAATGTCTCCTTGGGCCAGGCTCCTATCCAGCACCTCCAGAATCAGCCTGCTGCTGCTGCTGGGCTCTGTGCTCCTCTCCTGCTCCAGCGTGGGACAGAGAGTGCCTGTAAGTTTTGGCTGCTCCACTTGACTTCAGACTGATAAAACACGGATGCTTTTTGCCTTTAAGGAAATGCCCATTATTCTTTAGGAAATGTCTTTCTCCTGGTTGAGTTACGAAAACAAACCAGAAAGGGTTCTGCTGATTTCTGTGTAAATGAAGAATCACTTGTGTGGTGCTGCCCGTTTTTGCTAGAAATGCTAATGAAAATGGGGTATTGCAAAGCAACTGTGGCCAGGCAGTGACAGTAGCACTTAAATGAACCAAGCCCCATCCTTTTATCCTTACTGAACGTTTAAACCCCACACTTTTCCTGAGCAGAGCTGGTAAACATCAGCTGTCTTCATTATGTGTTTGAACAGATCCAGCACTGGGAGGCCTGGTGGTAAATTTACAATAGCCTGTATCACTAACTCCCTCTTGGATAATCACAGAGCTGTGGAAATCAGCTAAGGAATAACTGCTCCACTCACTCTTTTTTAGTCCGGTTGAGTCTTGGCTCAGAAAATGTTAACATTGATTTTCATCTGCAGAACCTGGGCTTTTATGGCTGTGATTGTTCCTGAGCTTTAACCATTTGTTATAAATTAAACAATTCCAAGCCCCTGATGCACTCAGCAAAAGCAGGAGTTAAGATCTGGTTCCTCGTGCATCTCTGAAATCGCAGTCGCTTTCCACAGCTGAAATAAAAACATTCTATAGGTTTGTCAGCCTTCCTTGTGTGTTACCACAATCATGGAATTGTGCAATTGTGTAGGTTGGGAGAGACCTTTGTGATCATTGAGTACAACCTTTAACCCAGTGCTGCCAAGGCCACCACCAGCCCACGTCCCCAAGTGCCACATCCACACTGTTGTTGCTACTCTGCGTGTTTTGCTCAGGTTGACATTTCTGTTGCTCAGAAAGACTCTTCTAGGCTGGAAACGGATATTTATGTGCAGAGCATCCAAATTCTGACAGAAAATGTGCATGCATTTTTTCCCAAAGAGTGGAAGAACTGAAGGCAGAATGTGTCCCAGAATTTCCCAGTTAACCACTGAATTTACTTACATTTTTCCCTGTGAAAACATCCTAAGGATTAAGAACCAAACACTTCATGAAGTGAGCTGTAACTCCATCATAATTGCCAACAATTAGGACTAATCATTCCCTGTAGGGTGGTTAACTCAAATTCCTCAGTGGTGACTGAATTGGTGATCTCAGAAGCTGAAAACATTCCCTTCAGCAGGCACTGAGCTGTGGGGATGATGAGCCTGGACCAGTTCATCTGTTCCTGCTGGAACCAGAACAGCCCAGACCCAGAGTCAGTGCCTGGTGTGAGAGTACAGGTCATTTCTGTGCACTCTCCAGAGTTTTTTGTGACTCCCACCAGCTCCCTAGGGAGGCTTTCCATTGAACACCAAGGTTTCCCTCACAGCAAGGATTTTTTTCCCTGCTGTTCTTCCCTTGGTGTAACATCAAGCCGCTCGTGCTGGCTGCTCTCCCACACCTCTGCCAGCCTCGTGCTGCACTTGCCATGGAGGTGGTGATTAAATCCCTGCCTCATTGTTTTAAAAGCCTTGGAGAACACTGGAAGAGGGTGGAGAAGAGGATCCTCACATTTGTATAATGTGGGCAGCTCAGTGTGTTTTTTCCCATGTCCTGTTTTGGAAACAGCTGAACTATTTTAGCTGAAATCTTCTCCAAGCCTGAAATAAGTGCATTTAAGAAAAAGAAAAAAAAAACCAACCCAACAAAACCCAAAAAAACTCACCAAACCCCAAACCAACCAACAAGCCTTGAGGCATTCCACTCGTGTGGAAAATTTCAGCTGAAAAAGTTAAAAGTTTGACATATTTTTAGGCAAGGGAAAATGGGGTCTTACAATGTTATACAACCCTAATAATAGCCAGGGCTCCTGCCTCTGACTGAAATACAGGTAAGGCTCTGTGAGAGCTGGTTTGAAACCTGCAACCTGCTCTGGAATAGGAAATAAGTTGTGTTGCTTTGTTCAGCACAAATGTCATGCTAGTTATGCATGTTTACCCTTTTATATACTTTAAATCTAAATTTAACCATGTGGAAAGAATCTCAGATGTCAAAAAAAAAAAATCTGCTGGTGAGGGAAAAAATTTTGTATTCTCAGCCAGCACTAAATTACCCAGATGCAATTGCTAATGAGCTGAATCTCTTCTCTCCAAAAGGAGTTTGCCCTTACAAAAATAGAAGAGAGCGACATAAAAGATGACAGTGGGAAGGAGCTGGGGACAGAGGATGACGCTGATCCTGAAGACCTGGAAGTGTTTTACGCCACGGATCAGTGGCAAACCCTGCGTCCAGGTAACTGCTAATTATAGCATGCCTCTGGAACCCACCTGCCAGCACTGACAGGAGCCCTGCAGATGCTCCAAGAGCTGTTTGTTCCCATGACAATGTGTGCTTTTGCTGGTGCTCACACAGAGAGGAGGACTCGGTGACCCAGTGCAGGGACTGGAGGTGGTGAGCAAAGCGTCCAAGGAGGGGAGAGGTTGCTCCAGGGCTTTCAGGTCACTGGAGCAGGAGGAGTGGGCTGCCAGCCCCCTGTGTCTCTGTCACTGGCTCCACAGCCCTTTCTCTCTTCATTTGTCAAGGGCCAGGTTTTATAACGTTTGTTGGCACGTGGATTCCCAGGTCTGCTGTGCTCCGGTGTGGCGCTGCTCAGTGGCAAGCTGATTAGGAGCTGTCACTGGAGCACTGCACAGCTTTTTAAAAATGGCTTTTCTGTTCCTCGCCTGTTTGAAAGCTAGCTTTTATTTCCATCTGTGCAAACCACAAAAAATCTCTTCCCTTTCTTTGGGTTGGCGTCTTTCATTAGACATGCCTGGAACTCTGTGGTGAGAGGAGCCCAGCAGAGCAGCTTGGCCTCTGTGTGCTGAGAAGGCTCTGGAGGGGCCAAAACCATTCAAACACACACAGATGCACATGTGCATACATATTTCAACAATTAGCCTGTCTCTGGGATCCTGAACGAGCTGTTTAATCCACTTGTGCTTTGGTGTCCTCATGTATATGCAGGTGTAATACCTTCCCACCTCACAAGGGTGAACTAAGTAGTAATTAATTTTTATAAAGTGCTCTGAATTTAAGAGCTTTATCCTGTGCTCAGTATTATCATTGAAAGAATAAGTATGGGTTCCATTTGTCTTGAAATTTCTGCCAGATATAGCAGAATGACTTTTCCAAATGTAAATCTTTGTATAACATAAATGGCTACAAAAGCCCCTGCGTTCCACAGAGCTGCAGTATATACTTATATTCCATTTCTGTACCATTATGTATGGAAGGTGTGTGGTGTCACTGCTCATTAGTCAGCTTGGCAGATCCCCACCAGCTTTGTTGGAGCAGAACATGTACATACTTGCAGTCATTAGAAACCTCATTGCAGGGTTTGTTCACAAGCACCTTCTCCACTGCTTGGGTGCCTTATTCCGCTTCATTTTTGTAGTTATTCCATGTTGGGCACATGCAGTGAAGGGCTTGTGGAAATGGGGAGCTTGTCAGTATTCACAGAGGAGAGTAATTTTGGTTACTCTTGTAAAGACTTAAATGGTGCCCTGCCTCATGTTCTGACTGCTACAGACCCCAGCACTGGGGACGTGGCACAAAGAGGAGCCGGCCTTGGTCTCCTGCTGCCAGCCTGGGTTTCTGTCTCCTGGGGTTCTTCTGCAGTGAAATCCCTGTGAGGACTGGCACTGACACCTTCAGCACGTGTTAGCCAAGGCTGGGGCCCTGCTGCCAGCATGAGCCCATCCCTGCAGCCTCTGGCCACACTTTCCCAGTGTGAGCTCAGCTCTGGCTGGCAGGGAGCTGACCTGGCACAGCTGCTGCTGTGGCTGCACAGGGATTCACCTTTTGGTGCTGCAGCAGAGCCACGCAACTTGGCAGCGTGTCCATCCCACTGGTTCTGCATCTTGCCATGTTTTCCATGTGGCTGCACTCACTGGCAGCTGAGCAGAGCCTGGCTGGGCTCAGGGTTTGCCTTCTGCTGCCCATGTCTCCAGGACACCCCCACTCCCTCTCCCGTTGTATCCCTGCGGCAAACTAGGCCAGTCTCTCTGGGGGAAGCAAATTCAAGTGTTTGAATTTAGAATTTGGATCTACAGTTCTGAGCACTGGGAGGGAGCTTGGAGCTGCGTTTCCCCCATCTCACTCCTGTTTCAACTTGTTCCTGTTCTGAGCTCACGCAGGATTTTGTGCTTCTCTACTATGGTGCAGCAGCTCATCTTTTATAGATGTGTTCCCAGTTTTCCTCTGCTGAGTTTCCAGTTCCCTGTTGCTAATTGCATCAATCCACATTTCCACCGGGACTGCAGCAGTGTCATCAACCTGTAACCTGTCAAATCCCTCCCCAAATTCGATTGTTGTTGTGTCTGTAATGCTTTGGGTGCTTGTTCCTCGCTGTCTACAGTGTGAACTGGATTTTGATCAAGTGCTTCCTTGCACTTTGAGCACACTTCAAGCTGCTGGAGGTGGCTGGATGCTAACACAGAGAGACAGTTGCCCTAAGAGCTGTGCTGCCTGTAGTCTGGAAGCAAGATCAGTTGTCTCTTCTGCCAGGCAGCCGGAGCTGACGGCTCTGGAAAGGTTGGTGAAACTTCCCAAAGCCCTTTAACACTCGGTTAGGCATTGCTTCTTTCTCACTTGGCACTAAATAATGCACCAGGTGCAGGCTCAGACTGAAGGGAGATGTGTGCCCCAGAGAGGCTTCCAGCACCTCTGCTCTTAGACTTTTGGGCATCATCTGTGGGGCTTTTCCTTCTGTCCATGGTTGGAGTCCACAGGAACCTGGAGGTTTTTTGGGGTTTAGTGAGTGGGATTGCTGTTTCCTCTGAGTGAAGGTTCACACCCCTGCTCTGACTCCTCATGGTCAGGTAACAGAGTTTGTTTGAAGTTGTGCTTCCTCTGCAGTCTTTGTTCTTTCAGAATACACTTTCTCCATGTGACAGTACCCTTGGGAGCTGGAACATATTTTACTTTTGTTATTTGGGCACCAAATCTCCCAATATTTTGTTCAGCATTCCTGATGATGATTGGAAGTTGGATTTCTCTGGCCATCTAGTTGTATCACTGAGCAGCAGATTTTCCACCCAGCAGTGGTGGGAAATTTTCCACCCAGCAGTGGCTCCTCTGGGAAGAGTTTGCTGTGAAGATTCAGAGAAAGGATATTAGAGGCAGGGGTTTAATTGGGAAAGGAAAAGGGCATTAATCACCCCCCAGCAGTGATGAGTGGAGAGCTGGGGCTGCACAAGGCTCTGCTCTGCCCATCCCCGTGGCAGCAGTCCTTTGCTGCTCCCTAATGTGGCAGAAACCCTCTGGCAGCTTTTCCAGCTGACAGTTGGGAGTTAATGAGTCCAGTTTCCAATCCAGATGGACAAGTGAGAACCTCCACTGCCGAAATATCAAAATATTTACAGATTGCTCTGCAGAGAGGCAGCAGTGGGGCACAGAGGCTGCCTTTGCTGCAGAGCAGCTCCCTGCAGACTGGAGGGATGGAGCAGAGCCTGGCACTGTGACTGGCACGGTGCAGCGTGGATCTCTCTGGGCTTTGGATGGATGTCTCAGGGCAGAGCAGGGAGCTCAGCTGGCCTGCACCTTCAGCTGTGGTTAAAGCTCTGCCTTGCAGAGCTGAACCTGCAGTGACTCCCCACTGTTTGTGCTGCCCAGAGTAATTTTCTGCAGTGCCCAATGATTTTCCAGTTAAAAACCAAGGAGCCACAGCTGCTGCTGCTGGTCAGGCTGCCAGAGTGAAGCTGATGTGAGCATGCTGTTGGTGCTGCTTCTGCAAAGATGAAACCATCTCATGTTCAGCAGGGAGCCAGTGATACATTGCTTGGCATTTAAATATGCATGGCTGCAGCTCCCAAGGATCCTCAGGCTACCTTTGCTGCTCCTGCTTGTCACAGGTCTTCTCCCGTCTCATTTGCTGCTCAAACAAGGTTTTACACCTGTGGGAGCCCAGTTCTGCAGGCAGCCACGGCAGGGAGGTGTTTTCAGGGCTGCTTTGAAGGGCTTGTTGTGCAAGGACAGGGCTGAGGATGGGCAGTACCTCAGCCCAGTTTCACTGCCAGTCTGTCCTCCAGGGGATTCCAGTGGCCAAATGAGGCAGCACTGATTTGGCTGACAGGAGGTTCCTGAGGCAGGGGAGGCAGGAGGCAGCAGGATCTGTGCCAGGCCTGTGCCACAGCCCGTGGGGGTGACCTGGCTGCTGCTGAGGGTCCCCTCACACCTTGTCTGCTCCTGCTGCTCGCTGGGATGTCCTGAGCTGCAACAACTCTTGCTAATTGCTCTGCTGAATTCATCACTGTCCAAACCATTGGCTTCTCACTGACCCAGACCTAACTGAGACAGTGGTGGGCAGGTCTCTGAAATATTTATGGCAGCACAGTCAAGAGAGGGCTGTGAAATACAGAGTGAAACCACCAGGGTATGCTTGTTTTTGCAAAGTTTGACATGTCTAATCCAGGAAATAGGAGCCTCATCAGATCAGCACGGTTTTGCATACAGAGGGAAGGCAAATGGAATTTTAAAAACCTCATCTATACTAGATGAAATGCTTCTTCTCCACGTTTCTTTATAAAATGACTTGTTAGTGATGTGCAGATGGGAGGAATCTCGACTCTGGAGTTGTTATAATCTTGTCTGGCCAGCAAGAGGAGAGCTGGAGGTTGATTCCAGCAGGTAGGAAAGGCCAGGTAGGAAAGGCCAGTTTGACTTGAGAGCAAATGTTCAGTGCTTGGAAGCTGAGTTATAGTCCCTGGTAGTTCTCCCTCTACTTGTTTTCAATCTGACTTCTGGCATAGGAGGCTTTCCATCTCCTTAATTTATCTCCTGCCTGTCCTTTTTATTGCCAGCTGCCTTCATGGGCTCCTCTCTCAGCTTCCTACCCTTGTGAGCTTTCCTTTGCCCCTCATCCTCACATCACAGAGGGCACAGTGTCCCTAACACTTATGCCTAATTCCAAGTCCTTGGCAGAAGTGCCAGGGCTGAAGCTCCAGGTGCTGCTCCTGCCTGGCGTGTGGGGCAGTGCCAGGCAGATGGGGCTCACCAAGCACACCCTCCATGCCCTGGTCCTGGTCTGGGTAAGAGGGATGGTGATGTTTCCCTCCAGCTGTTGGTGAGAGGACAGGACTGGGGCTCAGGAGATGCTGGGACAGTGAGCAGACAGGGGTTCCCAGCCCCCTGCTCCAGCAGGAGGATGTGTTTGAAGGATGCCAGCTCTGGGCAGGGAATCACAGCACAAATGTCCTGCCCTGCAGCTTGGTTTCAGTATTTCTGTACAGAATTGGGACCCCCAATTCCATGAACTGGGAGCCAGCTTTTGCCCCCCAAATGCAGGTAAAACTTCTCTTCTGTCATTTGCAGAAGTGGCAGTGTCCTGGCAGCACTGGTGTGGTGAGGAAAAGCCCTACAATGCTTGCTCAGGTTAAGTAGCAGAGTGGGCTTGGGGCGGGTTTTTGGTGTGTCAGGTCAGTCCTGTCCCTTGCTGGCCATGATGTTCTGGTTTCAAACTGGTTACAAAAGACTTTTGCAGGGATGCTCCTTCTGCCAAAAACTAATTGTGCTTCTGAGCAGCCAGAATAAAATCTGAGCTTCTGTAACACAGAGCCATGGGCTAGGCTGTGGGCACTGCCAAAACAAAGGTGCAGGGCTGTGTTTCCATGGGCCATGACTCCTGCTAGTGGTTTGTGGAATTCTGAGCCCTGCAGGGTATTCCAGGTGGTCAGGAGTGGCCATAAACCAGGGGATGAGGTGCTGAGAGTCAAGCAGTGGTTTTAGTGCAACAGGAGGAGGTTAAGCTGCAGCTTTCAGAATAATTTCAAACTTCACTTTAATGATGCTCAGGCTGCTGGTGGTGTAATAGCAGCAGACATCAGCAGTGGAACCATTCCCGTGGTTAAATGTACATTGTTTGGTGGGGGAAAAGTGCTTTGAAGGAAGAGAGACTGTTTCCCAGGGAAGACATCTCTCATTCCTTGCTTTCATCTCCTCCCTGCCAAGCTGGGAATGCTGTGAGCCTGTGAGCTGCTGAGAGGTGCTCAAATGTGTGCTGGGTGATGAGGAATACCTTGCTCTGGTTTTTATGTGCAAGTAGGCTGGATTTGCTGCAATAGCTACAATAACCTTCGCGTGGCTGTTTAGAAGGGTGAACCTCATTAAAGAAGAGGTATTTAATAACAGGCCAATTTTTATCTCTGTCTTTATCTAACAGTCTGCACATTTATTTCAAGCTTGTAACAGTGCTTTGGAAAAAAAATGTTTTTCCTCCTCTGAAATGTTTTGGCAGTGCCTCCAGCCTTGGTTATCTTGAATTTCCAGTCTGGCTGGCATCTCTCCTCTTTCCAAAGCCAGCAAGCCACAGCAGGCCCAAAGCTCCAACATTTTCCTTGGGAAATGGGAAATTCCTGGGGGAATATTCTTTCAAAGCATGGGACTTGGGTCCCAGGGTTACTGAAACAATTTTGAAGGTTTGATCAAACATAATCACAGCGACTCCCTCAGGCTTCAAATGTGTAATCTTGTGTGGGACAGGCACTGCAGGCACTGCAGTGTTTGGTGTTTGCTGCAGGATGTGACTGACCACACACTCTGGGAGAGGCTGGCAGCTCTGGGGTCAGGCATTCCTGCAGAGATTTTTTTTTCCTAAATTTGTCAACTTTATTCTGTAATGTCATAAATTCGGCCCTGACCTATAGATATCTTGCAGGCATTGTGTGTGCAGCCCACTCTCCGGTGTTTGCTGTCCTTTGCTGATGGTGAAGGAGGCAGCCCCAGCCCTGAGGGGGTGCACCATCTTTCCACCTCCTTCCACATCTGTCCCTTTGGCATTGCTGTCTCCGTACCCAGACCCTGCCCTGACTGAAGGTTTGCTGGAGCACAGGTGTCTGAGCCTGAGGCCAGGATGACCATTTCTGAGCCCTTTTCCCAGGATACATGTGGCCATATGCTCCAGGAGCTGCTGGATTTGGGCCTTGGGATGTGTGTGGCAGTTGTTACAAAAGAACTTGGCTCTAGGGGCTAATCCCTGGTTTTTCCTTGCTGTTCAGTCTGCATCATATACATCCCTTACCCACAGTTTTGCAGCATTATCTTTTTCCATAATTAGGGAGTGTTTTCCATGGTCTTGCTCAGGCCCTTCCTCCCTGCAGTTTCCCCCGTGGGTTAAGGCCTGACTTACTGAAACTTCCACAGAGCTGATTCTGGGTGGGCAGGGACAAGGCCAGAGGGTTTTCAGCAGTCAGCACAGTCAGATGGCTCCTGTGAGGAATATTTCACTTGCTCCTTCACAGCTCTTGCCTGCAAATTGTCCTCTTGCTCAGATGGGGCTCCAGTTTCTTTTTTTTCTCCTTTTTCTTTCCTAAGTTATTCAGTTTTCCATACATTTATTTATAGGGTCACACAAGCAACAGATCTGCTTTTTCCAAAGATCCTTCCAGAGCCACGTGCTGTGCCTGCTCCATTCTGGTGCAAAAGCACCTTCTCCTCTGAGGAAAACTCAGAATATCCATCCAGCTGTCTTGACTGAGCGAGGCATTTTCTCGTAACCCTGCCCTCTGTTCATTTCAGAATCTGCAGGGAATTTGGGACATAAATTAAAAAGCTCTTTGATGCTCCTTGAGGTCTAGAAGCTGGTTTTGCATTTGTTCTTACTTGAACGCACACTGAGACAAATGACTCTGCTTTACTGAAGCTGCTTCCTTTGGCATCCTGAGGAAGCTTCCCAGTTAAAAAATAAATATGGCTCTGTTTTTCCAGCCCTGCTTTACCAGCAAAAGCTGGGGAAGGAAATGTAATCTCCTTGGGTCTGTCCTGATGTTTTGTACAGCTAATTCCCATTTATTGAAAGAACTCTTCCACGCCAGATTAACATTTAATTTTTTATTATGTGTTTACATTTTGGAAGGAGTAAGGGTGGTGGTGTTGGAAATTCTAATGAGGGACAACATTTCTGATTCAAAAGACTCAGGCTCCTCTCTTCTGATTTTTCTGCCTGATCCTTCAGACTGCAGGAAGTTTTGCTTGGGTCATTCACTTGCAACAGGATGTTATGTGAATACAGAATTAATGTATGCAGCCTGTCACTTGGAATTGCTGTTTCTGCTGCTGGAGAGCTCCCAGGGTTGCAGAGTCCCTGCAAGCAGCAATAACAGGAATGTGCCTGTGATCCTGCAAAGCCAGAGGAGGAGCAGGGAGCTGCAAGTCTCCCCCATCACTGCGGGGTGTGAATAAATAGATCTAATCAACAATTTACATGTTAGCCCCGGACCAGGGTTTATTTTTAGGATGTGTCATTCAGCCCAAGCAAAACCTCTGCATCTCAGGCTGGTGGTGTTTCTAAAAGCACCTCTAAGTGATCACTGAGGCTGGATTTTGAGCTGCATTTACATTTTGATAGAATCTGCTGCTTTCCTTATCTGAAACAAAGCCTACCTGATCTTCATTAATTACACTATCATTTCACCTAACCAGGGTGCTACTGATTACAGTTATCTGTCTGTTCTTCACCAGATAATACACAAAAAAATTGTTATCCCTGGCTGTATCTGGATTAGCTGGAGCTGTAAGGGGGGTGCACATGGTGATGGGTTTTACAGGTGGAGTGCAGGTATTTATAGACTGTCTGAGGAAATGCTGGATGAGTGGCTGCTGCCCCACTGGCTGTGCTGCCATCCCAGCAGCAAAACATACAGAAAACACTGCTTAAACACAGAAAAATGGTTACTGCAGGGTGGCTGGAGCAGGCCATCTCCACAAGAGAGGTGATGGAGTCCTGGGACATCCCAGACCCTCCTGAGCACAGCCCTAGGGCTGGAGGGGACACTGCTGGAGCAGGGGTTGATCCCAGAGGTGTTTCCAGGCTCAGCTATCAGGGACTGTCTGGCAGAGCCTTTTTTAAGACAGAAAATCTCACAGTGGCTTCACAGAGGGCTGCAAGCCCTGGTGGCGGTGCTGACTGCTCCCCCACTAACATCAGCTGCAGTCTGAGCGGGGCAAGCACAGAAAGGGCTCCTCTGAAAAGAGGCAGCAGGAAATGTCTGAGCTGCTGGGGAGCTGTGGGTCCAGAGGGCTGGAGCCAGGAGCCAGAGGCTGCAGGGAAGGGGGTCCATGAGGGCAGAGCCTTTGCTGGAAGAGAAGCCAAGGGGCTTTCACTTGACTCCTGTTTCATCATCCTTCCACACACTGATCTCTTCAGATGCTCTCCAAACCTTTGGTTTGCTTTCTGAAGGGGAAAGGACTTGTCCTGGAGGAGGAGCAGAGCCAGGCTGCTGAGGAGAGCTGGTGGCTGTCAGCTGGCAAGAGAGGAGGGACACGGAGGCCAGAGGGGGGACACTGGGTGAGGAGATGTTCACATTCAGCTCCATCCACTGTGAGTGCCAAACACACCTGCACTCCTGTTTGTACGGCTTGCTGTACTTGATAAACTGATAGATGTGAGTTTGGGCATTTTTGTTACCTTTTTGTATTCTGAAGAGAACTAAAGATGGTTCACATGATTTTTTTTGTGCCTTCTGCAGTGCAGGTGATACAGGCAGGGATGGAACCGCAGCATCTTTATACTTGTCAAGTCTCCATCCACACCCAAGGCACTGCCTGAAGCTCAAAGTGATTTTCTTGCAGGCTTAGAACACTACACCAGCAGGGAGAACAAGAAACTCGGTGGAGATTATGCTCCAGAAAAACTGTATGCGTGGCCCAAAAGCTAAATATGGAACCATGGAAGTGCACACTGCAATGGTAGGGGAGGTGGGAATGCTGAATGGGGAGGTTTCCTGCCCTTCTGGCACCAGGAACCAGGGGTCCTCTGGTTCTCCATGGTTCTCCTTGAGGATCTCTGGTTCTCCATGGTCTTCCTTGAGGATCTCAGGTTCTCCATGGTTCTCCATGAGGACCTCTGGTTCTCCCTGGTCCTCCATGAGGATCTCTGGTTCTCCATGAGGATCTGTGGTTCCCCATGGTTCCCCCCAGGGCTGTGCTGGTGCCATGCCCGGAGCTTACTGTGTCAGCAGGCAGTAGTTTCAGGTGGGGCTGCTCTGCTGGCAGGGCCTTGGTGTTCCCAGCAGGGCAGGGCAGGGATGCTCCTGTCCCAGCAGGACACTGGGCATGCAGGTACCACCCCACAGCAGCTGCTCCTCCTCTGCATCACTTCCAGGGACAGAACTCCTGTCCTGCTGTGTGGCAGGGAGCCCTGCAGAGCCAGCACGGAGGGGACAGGCTGGGCAGCAGCTGGGCAGCACTGGTTTAATCCTTTTTGCCTGTTCCTGCCATGGAAGCTGTGTACTGGGTGAGATGTGTGTGTTTGGGGAGGGCTGGCCCGACCATTAGCTTGTCAGGGTTTGCAACACTGGCAGCTGGGGAGAAAACTGTTATTAAGTGTAACGTGGCACCTTGGAGACGGAAGCATGGGGAGACAATAAATACAGCCTTCCATAATGCCATTTTATGGTGTCACTCTTCAGAATTTCTTAAGACTTAGTTGCAGCCATGCCTGCAGCCTCCTGTGCTGGAATCCATAAATTGTGTTCATTATCTCCAGCACTTGCTCTGACCTGCTGTGTTTTACAAGGGGGGGGAGACACTGGAGGTGTGGGGACACCCCAGCTGCTTTCTGCAGCTGTTCCCCTGGTGCCAATCCAGCTTTTCTGGGGTTGCTGGGACACCCCAGGCAGTGCTTGGCTGCATGGATGGACCCCAGGTGTGATGTGGTGGTTGAAGAGAACACTGAGGGACTGAGGAGCTGCCAAAATCACCACAGCTCCACAGGGAGCAGGGAAGGAGCTGGGCGAGGGGAGAGCCATGGGCGCCTTGGAGCACACTGGCACATTTGTCACTCCACTGTGGGACCACTCCAGCAGTCCTGGATGTGCTGAGGATGCTGGAGGTGGAAAAGGGTTCACAGGAGCTCCCTGAACTGCACACAGAGTGATGCTACACCCCTGCTTGGTGTCCTCTTGCACCAGTGTTTTCAGATGAAAACACAAATGAAATTGAGCTCCTTTTGCCCACTTTTTGTCATGACAAATCTCAGCAGCAGCATGTTGTGTACCTTCATCCTTATCCTCAGCATTTAGGTACAGGATGGAGGAAAACAAGTTCAAGCCCAACTTCCTGTTAATTTATTATGTTCCTTATGCTTAAGGACAAAATTTAAGTTGCCAAAAGCAGATGTTTGCATGCTCTTTTTTTAGCTCTCAATGTACTTTCTGTGTGCTTGATTGATGGATGTCCCTGTTTCATTAATAGCTGGGCTTTGCATAAAGCTGTTACTACCAGGAGAATCTGGTGTGGGTTTCAGTTTTTTCTTCTTGCATTGAAAATCGATTATTAATGTCTTTCTGAGGGGGAAAAAAAAAAAAAAGGTTTCAATTCAGGCATTTTGCTTTGCTTTCTCTGGCTTCTTCTCAACTGTCTTTACAGAGGTGCTTATAAAATCAATATTACAATTGTTCTTCATATTTTACTGAGTGGTTGAGGGTTTCTGCATCTTGCTATTGATTTCTGATTGTACTGCAGGACATTTAGGTGCACACAGGTTGTTCTGTGATGGATAACTTCATATGTGTCTTCCTAATCATCACTGAGTTGCCTTCTGCATGTTCCCTGTTGCTGGATGCGGCTGCTGAGTTTGGAAGGCACCAGGAGAGCTCTGAGTGCAATCCTGAGACACCAAACTTGTGACTGCTCATTTAATTTGGGTTTGGTTTTCAATCAGACACAGGGGTCACATGAGGCTTGTGGGGTCTCCTCTTTTGTGTTGTCTTTGCAGAGTTCTTCTGCCCTGGCTTTTCAGGCAGCTTCGTGTTGTGTGTTGTAGGAGCAAAACAAGTCATTATCCTGGCTTTGTGTGGGGTGATCATGATGCACCTTTAGCTTCCAGCACTGACCTTGGCCCTTGGGGCAGCTCTGCAGGCTGACCTCAGCATTTCAGAGGTTCAGAGTCATTGGATCCCGGAATGGTTTGGGTTGGAAGGGAACCTTGAAGCTCATCCAATTCCAATCCCCTGCCATGGCAGGGTCACCTCCCACTGTCCCAGGCTGCTCCAGCCCCAGTGTCCAGCCTGGCCTTGGGCACTGCCAGGGATCCAGGGGCAGCCCCAGCTGCTCTGGGCACCCTGTGCCAGGGCCTGCCCACCCTCACAGGGAACAATTCCTGATTCCCAATATCCCATCCATCCCTGCCCTCTGGCAGTGGAAGCCATTCCCTGTGTCCTGGCACTCCAGGCCCCTGTAAAAGTCCAAGTCTCAATGAAGCAATGCAGAAGCCCAGTGTGCATTGGTAACTGCTGTAAAGCTGGATTTGCAGACTGAGGCTCTTGGAGCACATCAGCACTGATGGCACAATCTGTGTGAGAGCTTGTTGGCACCAGAGGAACCTGTGAGGAGTGACAGGACTGTGGCCAGCACGGGTGCTCCAAAATGCTTCCGTGGCTCCAGGTGGGTGTACAGGGGAAGAGCTCTGTGTGTGTGTGGGCACAGTCCTTCCCAGCTCTGCATGCCCTGGCACAGACTCCACATCTGCCAGGGGCTGTGGCTGTGCCAACAGGCACTCTGCAGAGGGCTGGCTGTGCACAAACCTCTGCTGGCTGGACTGGGCTGTTTGCTCCTCAGGCTTATCCTGGACAGGCTCCTGCGCCTTCAGACATGGAGGCTACACCTGGCTTCTGAGGAATTGGTTGTTGCAGTTAGTCTGTCCGTGCTGGGGACCAGGACAAGCACTGGCACAGGAGCTGGTCCTGTGTGTCCAGGGTGGCAGGGCTCGGTGGTGGCAGCGCTGGCAGGGACACGGCAGAGCTTGGGAGGGAATTGGGCTGGCATGCATAACAATGGGCAGGCTCTGACCTTGCCTCTGGAACTCACTTAGCAATTCTGTTGATGTTCTGGAAACGAAAATATAATTCAGGCCACCTTCTCCTCCAAGCTGACCCTGAGAATCTGGGAGAAGAGCTACTGAATAATTAGGGGCTTTTTTTTTCTCCCCCCTTTTTGCTGGAGTTACTGCTCAGTGTTGAACTGTGCTCTTCTACAGTGTCATCACTTCCCTTGAACTTACTGCTCCGAGTGTACTTAGCATTAATATAATTACGTAAATTGCAGTCTCATTAATCACCGGGGGCTGCGGCACATCCTTGTTGTGCTGTTTCGTGGGTGGCTTGGCTGGTGGGAACCCCTGGCCAGGGATGGGGGCTGTGGCTGGAGCACTCCCCCTCTGCTCCTGAGCCTGGTTTAGCTGAGCTTTGTGTGTCTCACCCTGCAGGATCTGGAGTGTTTGCCAGCACTGCCATGATTGCAGCCTTGCTGCCGCAGAGGAGAAAAGGGAAAGGTGGGTTTGTCCCAAGGGAGTTTGGCTGGACCACATCCCTGCTGCTGTCACTGTGATTTGAGTCTGTGGGGTCCCAAAATGCAGAGCCCAGCCTCGTGGCTTGGCAGTGAGCACCCAGAGCCCGTGCTCTGTGCAGGGTCTGCTGCAGGGCTGTTTGATGATGTTGTGCCTCTGTCTCTGTGGCAGAGCTCTCAGCCTTCCTGGCAATGTAAATTCCCCTGGCTGCATGCTAAAATTACACTGAGTTATTGATTTATCTTTGAGAGGATTTCCTTCCTGAGGGACATTTCTGGCTGTTGTAGTGATTTAGTTCTTCTGCAAAGGCAGAATCCGTGGCAGAGCAGAGCCACCCTCCTGCCCTCGAGCCTGCAGCTCAGGGTCGCGCTCCCTCAGGCTTCCTCTGCAAGCTGATTTCTTTTCCAAGGCTGGGACAAGGTTACATGGCTGTTATTTCTGTGTAACAACTGCAAATAAAAGGGCATTTTCAACTTTCCACTGCAGAAGCTGCAAGTCTGGGACAAGCCTTTGTGCCGTGGCACCAGCATTATCTTGGGCATGTCTCAAACCCAGCTCCAAGGCTGGCACGTGGGACTTGTGGAGCCATGCCAGCCTTAATACACTTGGACTCCTGGGAATGTTTTAGTTCTTCAGAGTGGAGTATGATGGGAGCAGGAGCTTGCAACACTTTTCTCCTAAAGCTTCAGGGTACAGCCTCTCTTTTCTTTGCTTTCTATTGACTCACAATGGAGCATCTCTAAGAACCAGGCCAGGTGAGTTCCTGCTGCTGGTCCTGAGGAAGCCAAGACAGTTTATTTCTTCTATCCCCAGCTTTCTCCCCTTGGCCCTGAAAGCCCCCCCACCAACTATGGCTCAGCTGGTGAGCACCATCAGTAGAAGGACCTGACCCTTCAGGACATTGCCCAATATTTCAGATACTCCGTGGCTGGAAAATGCCCAGCTCTGTGTCCTTGGGTGCCCATTTGAAGCATGTCCCTGTGGGTTCCTGTATCTAACCCCACTTTCTAGTGGATTTGGCACCAACCTCAGCTGCACACTGATAAAATGGGAGGCTGCTCGTGCATGTGGTGTTATAAAACAGCATCCACCAATTAGGCCCAGGGAGAACGTCAATTTATTTTCCTGTGAACCAAGTGTGGCACAGCTCCTTCCTTTCCCAGTGATCTATCTGTGAGATAAAACATATCTTTAGTGTGTATCTTAAATACTGCAGTGTTGGCAAGTTCTCTTGACAGAAATTAGGCTAATGTCCCTTACGGCTGCGTTAGCTGTAGAAACAAGGCTTTAAATTGAAGCTTCGCAAAGCGCTATTCCAGCATGCTCTCCAAGGCATCTCTTTATTCCAGCTTTTATTATCCAAATTTGTTCTCGCTCTGCCTTGGCAGCAGGGCTGGCAGGCAGCTCTGCCCATCCATCCTGCTGGTCTGGCAGCCAGGGGTGGGAGCAGCACCTCCAGGCTGGCCTGGGCAGTGCTGGCCAAGCCCTGCGGAGCCCTCGGCCCCGGGATGCTCCGGCTTGGGGGGCACCACTGCTGGGATGGGGCTGGGGCCTGGGTGAGGGCAGGCAGCTGACACCCATCGAGCACAGAGGGGATCCAAGGCAGTCAGCTGCACGCCCTGACAGCGGCACAGCGTGTCCTGAAACGCTCCCACTGCGAGCTGGAGCTGGGAGAAGGGAGTTTGTGTTGTGCGTGTCTCATCCTTGCAATTTCAGCGCTGAGTTACAGACTCAGAAGCTGAGGACAGGAACAGGGAGTGCTGAGGCCTGGTCATGAATTCCCTGCTTGAGCTTCAGCCCTCCCCTGGAAAATAGTTTCCTTTTTAGCTCCTTTACCCTCCTCAAGTTGAGCCCTTTTAGCCTTTAACTCCTTGTTTCCAACAACAGATTAACCAGGGCTGTTTTAAACCTCCTGATTCTCACACTGGTGTTGGTCCTGATGGATTATCCCTCCCTATTGTGTCCTTTCTGTGCCTCCACATTGCCAGGTTCTTTGGTGGCCCTCTCCTGAGTCGCTGAGAGAGGAGGAGAGGCTGAGAGTGACACATGTGGGAGACATGATGGTTGATGATGTTCTGGAGGTGCTAACCTCCATCATAGTAAAGAAGCCTCTCTCAAAAGGTATTAAATGCCTAAAATCCCACAAAATTAATATCATCCTCAGTTCCTTTTGTCAGGTTCTCAATTCTCCCGGTCAGCTGCCTTGTTCTTCTCTGCCTACATCCTGTATTGATCTTCTCTGAACGTAGCCAAGCCTTCAGCATCCCAGATGGGCTTTCTGGAGTAACAAATAGACCTGAGGAATGACAATTATTGAATGGATTGTAGCATTGGCTTGGGGATAAATATTGTAGGGAGTTGGAAAGGGATTAAACCTGGCATTTGTAAGTAAGCTTCTCATGGATGTTGACTTGGGGACATGGTGAGACAAAGGTCACTGCAGTGTCTCTGCAGCCTGGTGTGCCATTTGAGAGATGAAATATCAGTGTGGCTGGATACCTTTGGTCTCTCTGTTTCTTCTGCTCGGACCTTTGTGGGATTAAACTCTCTAAACTGCTGCAGTTCACAGACTTCAAGCCCAGTATCAAAAGAAAAAATAAATCAAATGCCTGGTATTAAATCCTGAGCACATGGCTCCTGCTGCACCCTAACTCACTGCAGTGCCTGCCTTGAAGCTGGGGAGAAGGCTTTGCTGGCAAAGTGAAAACAGGTTGTGCCCACTCTACAAAAGGACACGCCTTCTTCTTCCTGCCCTGTGGTTATTTTTTCCTGGTGTGTTTGCTGCTGTTGCACTGAAGGCAGAGCAGCCCTCCCAGCAGGGAGGTGGAGAATGGAGCACTTGTTGTATGAGCTCTTTGCCACAGGAAGCATTTCCCTCCTGCAGCAGCAGCATCAGGTACATCAGCAGATGCTGCAGCAGTGCCCCCATCAGAGGCCCTGTATTTCCCCCTGGAGCCCTCCTGTCACCCCTCCTTCCCTGAGATCCCTCCTCCCCAGGCTCCTCGCTGGCTTCCACCTTCAATTCCATCACTTCCAGACTTCCCAGGGGACCCAGGCACCTCAAGGGAGGGCCACGGTGTGCCCTGTGCGTGACAGACACCCCTCCTGTCTTTGTGGCTCCCCTGCACGGGAGGGATGAGGTTTGGTGTGTGTTCAGCAGGCTCAGCTCTGGGCATGAGGCTGGGCCCCCTGGTGTGCCACCACCATCATCATCGTCACCTTGGCTGCCATGGAGGGTGGGTGGCAGTCACAGGGACCTGCTCTGGCACTGCCAACCATGGCCTGCTTGTCCCAGGGGCTCACGTGCCCCTCCTTCCCCCTTGCTGCAGGAGCTGCAGGAGAAGCCAGGTGGATTTGGCAGGCAGTGTGAGGAGAGAGCCCAGCCCAGCCTCCCCCACAGGGTGCCTCTGTTTGAAGAGCAGCATTCAGAGCACTCAGCACCCACTGATCAGCTGGGAGAACATAAATCCCAGTGCCAGAGGAGAGCCCTGGCTCAGGGAAAAGGGCCAGTTGTGAGCGCTGTCCAGCCCAGTGTCCAAATGGAATGGTGCTTTCACATCTCTAATCAAGAGTTACTTAGTGGAGAGCCCCTTCCTTGTGAGGCTTTGTTCTCTTCTAGCTGTGGATTGAATCACAGGAGGAGGGATTGGATTCTGGCATCATTTTAAAAATGTTTTCATTCTATTTGCTGAGGGGAACAAATTACAGAGAAGACCTCTCAGCACTGTGACAAAAGAGTGGCTCTAAAACCCTTTTCAGCCAAACAAGTGTTTGACCTGAAGGCCTGATGGATGGTGCTTAAAGATGTGGTTACTGCAGCAAGGTTGGCATTAAAAATCACTGGGTGCAAGAAAGTTCTCCCAAGGTTACTGTGGGGGTGTGTCTCCCTGTAATCCTGGTGTGAGCAGCCCTTAACACCCTGAGTCCACCAGTGAGCTCTGTGGCATCAGCCATGGGAGAGCAGTAGCACAGCAAGCACCAGTGAGTCACTTGTCTCTTGCTAAATGAGAAACTGCAATGGGATCAGCCCTTTTGGGGTGGCTTCACTGTGGCAGGAGGGCTGGAACTGGATGATCTTTAAGGTCCCTTCCAACCAAACCGTTCCACAATTCTTTCCCTGTCCCTGTCCAAGTGGGGTTCAAGCAGAAGGCAGTGCTGCTGCTTTGGGACCTGTGAGGAGCCTGGGCAGGAGCACACCTGCTGTTGGGATGTACCAGAACAGGGTGGCTTTGGGGCTTTCCCAGGAATGCCTTTGCTGCCGGCAGCTGTGCTGGATGTTGGACAGGGGACAGATTCACCCTTGCCAAGCTTGAAAGCATTTCATATGGCTTCTGTCCCTGCTCCAGTGCAGCACAGAACAAAATCAGATGTTGGAGAAGATGTCATACTTAGACATCACCATTCTGACAGGTCAATTTCCAGGATGTTTATTAACATAGCTTGGAATGTCACCGAAAGGTTTGTCTGATAAACTAGCCAACTGAAGTTGTTACATGAGACTTCCTTGGTTTTGTTGAGGTGCTTTGAACTCCTCATTCAATCTCTCAACAATTCATTCCCTTCAGGCCTTTCTGGAAGAGCCTCTGCAAGGTCTGTGGCTGGGGGATCAGGCCCTGCCTGCTCCCTGTGTGTCTGGGTGTGGAATCCTTTGAATCCCTCAGGGCAATCCCCAGGGCTGTGCCCTGGAAGAATATGCTATAGAGTCTCCACCTAGGCTGCAAGAGAAAACTTCCCCATGGAGCCTTGCACAACACTATGAACCACCCCAGTTCCTTTCCCCATATGTCCCAAACTCTGGTAGTTTCTCCTTTCCCTGTTCCCTCATTGGTTGTGGTATCCCTGGTGGCTGGCTCTGCGTCTCCCCTGTAGGGCAGTGCCCTTTGCCCTGCCCTTTGTGCCACCCCAGTGCCTTTGGACCATTGGCCACTGAC